>NC_056066.1:17882045-18185075 GCF_016772045.2 Ovis aries
GGAGTTTGTTTCTTAGTAGGTTAAGACTGGCCTTAAAAATAAAAAGAAAATAGTTGAGGATATTGCATGTAGTAAGACCCATAGCCTTTAGGGAAAATGCAGTCTTCACTCGCCCAGTGAGAGCCCACAGCTGGTCTCGCCTCCCTCCTTGCCCTTAGCCCAGGCATGCACTCTGGCCCAGGCTTCTGCCCGTGCACCCGGCACGCTCATGCCCCTGTTCTCTTGAATGTGCAGCAGACTGCCTTGCTGTGGTTTTGTCTCCACAGCAATATAAGTGTGTTGAGGAAGGGGATCTGCCTTTCGTCTCTCCGGCCTCGGGATAAGTGCTGCTCTGGGGTGTTTGTGGCAGACCTCTTTTCCTTTCCTTGTTTGGGCCAAGATTAAGGGCATGACTTCACCTGTCCTTGAAGCTGAATATAGCCAAGTACCTAGAAGGGCTTTCTACTTTTGCCTATTGTGACTGCCGAAATAGGAACTCCTCCTTGCCTGACCGCATAATCACAGAATAAACTTTGGCTTCTGTTAAAAAATGAAAGGCAAATTGTACGAATGAGATACCTTTGACCTCACAACTGTTAGCTCAGCCACCTAAATACACAGGGAGTCCCTGGGACCAGATCCACGCCGCACACTCCCACTTCTCCCTCTGGCTCTGGTCGCTCACATTTCTGAGCCTGGATTTAGATAACTGCGGTTCTCAGTTGAGATTGTGGAGAGTCTCAGCTATAAAGGGGGATGGAGACATGAGACTGGTTGCTTCCCACGTTCTGGAATGTCTAAAGTAACCTGTTTCCAACATTTCGAGATCATTCTTCAGGTGTATTTTCTGTAGTTCTCACTTTTTATTGAACATAGACAATAGTGCAGAATTAATTATCTGTCTGCCAGTGTAGGAGTTTCAGGAGACTTGGGTTCAACCCCTGGGTCAGGAAGATTCCCCTGGAGGAGGAAATGGCAACCCACTCTAGTATTCTTGCCTGGAAAATTCCATGGACAGAGGAGCCTGGTGGGATACAGTCCATGAGATCGCAAAGAGTCAGACACGCTATGCAATTATTTAAGTAATCTGTTTCTGTCTGATTTCTTTTATAACACAGTTTGTTAATGAGAAAAATCAACTCTAAATTCAGTCTAACCAAACATGGACTATCAGTGCATGGGGTACATTGACTGTTTCTTAGTTTTACATTTTCATTAGGTTGCACATCCTGGTGGTGTTTCCTCTAATAGCTCTTTCATTGGCTCTTTTAGATTAGAGAGAGGGGGCTTCCCAGCTGTCTGTTTTTCAAAGAATAGTTAATAGCTGTGATTCAGTTCAGTTCAGTCGCTCAGTTGTGCCCAACTCTTTGCGACCCCATGAACCGCAGCACGCCAGGCCTCCCTGTCCATCACCAACTCCCGGAGTCCACCCAAACCCATGTTCATTGAGTTGGTGATGCCAGCCAACCATCTCATCCTCTGTTGTCCCCTTCTCCTCCTGCCCTCAATCTTTCCCAGCATCAGGTCTTTTCAAATGAGTCAGCTCTTCCCATCAGGTGGTTAGAGTACTGGAGTTTCAGCTTCAACATCAGTCCTTCCAATGAACACCCAGGACTGATCTCCTTTAGGATGGACTGGTTGGATCTCCTTGCAGTCCAAGGGACTCTCAAGGGTCTTCTCCAACACCACAGTTCAAAAGCATCAATTCCACAGCAGCTGTTGCTCCTGTGCCAATAGCTGTGATTAATCTTATAAAAACTATTCTTTTAAACATTTTTCCTTGCAAGATTATCCCTTTTCCTTTTGTTTTTACCCTGTCAATTCTGAGAAACAGAGACCCCTGAACCTGAGGCTTATTTTGTATTATGCCTGTCTCCTTAACTTTAGTTGACTTAATTCTTTGCTCTCCTCTTGTAAATATTTGCAAATTCGTTACATATTTACTTTCCCTGTGGTTTAAGTGTGTTTTTTTTTTTTTTTTAAAGATTTTGGCAAAATGTGTGGCATGCTGAAGAATTATTGAAATAGTATTTGGGAGTTGGAAGTTTTTAGATCTTGCTCTCCAGTTAACATTTAATTTTGAGCCTTGACTTTCTCAGTTGTTATTCTTGATCTACAAATTCTTTGTGTTTGCTTAAATCTTAGTGGTTTTAATTGCAAATCAAATTTGTTTTATATTCTTTTATGGCCTAAAAACTGTTATTTTAGGAAGAACCCTGATTTATAGGACATAAAGGGTTTTTTGCGCTGCTTCTAAAAAATCTTGGTACAATACTTCAGGCAGCAAAGTCAGCAGTTAGTGTAAAGGACTTGTGTAAAAGAACCCCTCGACAAATAAGAGTTGAGTGGAATTTATAGGGGAACTGAAGATCGCATGCTAGAATACATTTTCTTTGCATACAGCCTCAAACTCGGACCTGCTCTATAAGAGAGTTCTTGAAAGAAGATGATCAGTCATCATTTTGCATTCTGACAGTTTTCTGAATCAGAGAAAAATGATAAGCACAGAGAAAATAGTTTAAAGAAATAGCTCAAAGCATATTTTACAGATGTTTATAAATGTATGCATTCACACAGATACAAATACCTTTATGACACAGAAACCTTGCTGATGGCAATTTGTAGCTGTAAAATTCTTAACTTTGGGATACAAAGTTGGGTAACTTACAGTGGTAGAGATATGTAACCAGATCAAATTTCAGACTCCTGTGCCTCCCCCATTGCAATAGATCATTTCCTTTTAATTGGGAGACTGTAAAATAAACACACACATGAAACTCACTGTTGGGTTTATTAAAGAATGGCTTTGAGGACATGAGTTTACTGTGTCTCACACCACATTCATCCTGGGAATCTGCAAGGGAAACTTCTTCCTGGTGACACACACTGTGATGGTTTGCCTCTTACATGTATGCACTCAGTGAGAGAGATTCAGTCCCTCCTAGGCCAGGCTGCTGGATTTCCTCCTAAGCCAGTCTGGAGACTTCATGGAAGTCATTTTGAATACCTTTGTCTTCATTATAGTTTTCCAGATTTGATTTCTCTGCTTTTGATTTTAGATGATTAAAAACATCCTACTGTATTATGCAGCTTTGTAGCTGTATGCTGCTGCTGCTGCTAAGTTGCTTCAGTTGTGTCCGACTCTGTGCAACCCTATAGACAGCAGCCCACCAGGCTCCCTCGTCCCTGGGATTCTCCAGGCAAGAACACTGGAGTGGGTTGCCATTTCCTTCTCCAACGTATGAAAGTGAAATGTGAAAGTGAAGTCACTCAGTCGTGTCTGACTCTTAGCGACCTCACGGACTGCAGCCCATTAGGTTCCTCCACCCATGGGATTTTCCAGGCAAGAGTGCTGGAGTGGGGTGCCATTGCCTTCTCCGTTGTAGCTGAATAGTACAATCTAAAATTCAGGCTCATTGATTTCCACACATAGTTAATTTATCCATTAGAAAACAAAAAAAGATTTGGATTTTGGAGAGGGAGAGAGTCTTAAGAGTTGTGGTTGTGGATGAAATCACTTTATATCTGACTGCTTTTATATGTTGCTGGCTTTACTTTGCTAATATTTTGTTAAGGATTTCTGTGCCTGTGTTCGTGAGGGAGATAACATATATTTTAATGTCTTTGTCTGATTTTGGTATCAGGTTATGCTGACCTTTCAACATGAGTTGAAAAGTTTTCCTTCATATTTACATAGAGAGTTTATGTAAAATTGACATTAATTCTCCCTTAAATATTTATGAGAGAATTCAGCAGTGAAACCATTCGAATTTGGAGTTTTCTTTGCGGGAAAGTTTAAAATTATGAATCGTTTAACAGGGTTATTCAAATTTTCTATATCTTTTGGTATCAGTTTTGGTAATTTGTGTCTTTCAAGGAATTGGTCATTTCTTCCAAGTTGTCAAATTTATCAGCATAAAGCTGCTTTTAATATTCTGTTATTAACTGTTTAATATCTAGGATTTGTAGTGATGTCCCTTTTGCATTTACAGATATAATCCGTGATTTCACTTTTTCTTTGATTAGTATAGCTAGGGGTTTATTACTTTTATTAATTTTCAAAGACCCAACCTTTGGTTTATATTCTGCATTTGTCCACTTTCCATTTTATTGATTTCTCACTTAACTTTAGTATTTCCTTTCTGCTTGCTTTGGTTTAATTTGCTTGTTTGTTTTTCAAGCTTCTTAAGCTAGAAACATAGATAATTGTTTTTAGGCCTTTTTCCTTCCTTTTTAATTGGAGGATAATTGCTTTACAATATTGTGTTGGCCTCTGCCACATATCAACATGAATCAGCCACAGGTGTGTATATATAACCCCTCTCTCCTCAATCCCCCTCCCAGCTCTCACCCTATCCCATCCCTCTGGGTTGTCACAGATCACTGGACTGAGCTCCTGTGTCACACAGCAAATTCCCACTTGCTCTCTATCTTGCCATCTACCTTTTTTTTTTTCTTTTTAAAATAAGCACATAGACCTATAAATTTACCATCAAGCTTTAGCTCTAGTCCACAAATTATGATATGTTGAATTTTTATTATTATTTGGTTCAAAATCTTTTAAATTTCCCTTAGCCTTGGGTTATTTAGAAGTATGTCCCTTAACCTTCAAATATCCAAACATTTGGAGATTTTCCAAATATCTTTATCATTGATTTATAATTTAACTCTGTGACTAGAGAGCATATGCTGTATTGTTTCAGTCCTTTGAGATTTCCTGAGGCTTGTTGGATAATTCAGCCTGCTGTTGAGTCTGGGTGAATGTTCCATGTGCTCTTGAAGCTGTTTTCGCTTCTTATTTTAGCCAGAAAAGGAAAGACAAGTTGGACTGAGAACAAAACAACATCTTTCTCCAGGCTGAGGTGTGGGAGTGATGCAGGCAGCTCTGTTCACAATGACTTTCTTGGTGTATTTTATGTGGGAGGGGATATGGGGTCCCCTCGCTGTATGATTGACCGCAAAACTGTAATAACGAAACAGGAGGCAATTGTAGTCTATAGAAGGAAGATTGCTTAATAGGTTCCTTCCTCAAATTGCAAATTTGCTCATTCTGTGGGCAACTCAAGAAATGATAGGAATAATTCACCTTGCTGAAATTCCATTTTTTAGCAGGAGGGCTTTCATGTAATATTATACATACAACTGTCCCTCAGTATCCATGGGGGCTTAGTTCCTGGAGCTCCTTGGACACCAAGATCTGTGGATGCTCAAGTCCCTTATATAAAATGGTGTGGTATTTGTGTAAAGCACATCCTCCTGTATACTTTAAATCATCTCTAGATTATTTATTAGATTACTAATACAATGCAAATACTATGCAAATATACTGAAAGATGACAAATTCAAGTTTTGCTTGTAGACCTTTCTGGAAAAAATTTTTTCTCAAATATTTAGATAGTTGCGTGAATCCTTGGATGCAAAACCTGGGGGCACAGACAGCTTAATATACCTGTGCTAAGGATGATAATTTCATATAGGTGGATAACTCAGACTGTTTTGTTGTGAAATAACAATTTATCCACTATGCATCTCCTATTAAAATAAATACTAAAATTTGATGCCTTGAGCCTTTTCTGTCTTAACTTAGAATTCTGTAGCTAGAGTGAGGCAGCTAGGATAAGTTCTCTGGGATAGTCAGGACAGAAATGATCATCACCTCCTCTCGTAGAACTTAGATGAACAATGGACTCTGTCAGGTAAATAAAGCTACTTGGCAACATACATTTCGTTTTCTAGGGATACTGACCTAACTGAATTTCACTAATCCCTTAAGAGTGAATGTTTAAAAAAGCATTTTGCTCATACTGAATTTTGATAATTTTAAATTCATGGCAAATCACAACTGCAACCAAAGATTCTACCTCAGTGCTAATGTATTGTTCAGCTCCCGTTAGGGTGAATAAAGGGCAAAGGAGGCACTGGTGTAAAAGTCTGATTTCAACCACTCGTCGATTTATTACCTAGTTGAAAGCTTTGAAATATTAACTATATTTTTTGGAAACCTTGGTGACATTAAATTTTCATTGCCTCTTGGTGTGTTTTCCAGGCCCAGAGTCTCACTCTCAACAGTCTGGCTTTCCCACATCTGTATATGTTTGTCCAGAAGGGCATAATTTCTAAAAGATGAGCCTGAAGATTAGATCTGATACAGGCATGAGAAGTATGTCACATTTCAAAAGCCAAACCTTGGTATTTCTCTGTGCTATGAGATGCTCTGGGACTGATAACACCTATCTTGGGTCAGGATATAGCCCTGAGAAATTGTTTTCTTGAACATTTTAAGAAACACACAAAAATTATTTATGAAATGCTCTTTAGTTCTGACTTAGATGATAAGACCTATCAAAATTCTGTAATACATATTGGAAAGCCCATGGTTTTGCAAAAGTGAGGCAAGGGGGATGTTGGGAGTGTTTTTTCTAAGAAGGATCCTCCCTTCTTTTCCCATCCTTTTAAATTGAATCTCTCCCTGGGGATAGATCACAGATGCGTGCACAAGCGCCAGAGTGAGCACAGTGAGCTGTAGGGCTGCGGTCAGATTCCTTTCTGGCTCCTGTAGAGGGTTGCTCATTGCATAATGAGTGAATTTGTTGTAACTTCCTTAGTGTATTTTTAATTAAGTGAAGTTTTTGTGAACATGTACTGGTCAGATTGGTGGTGATTTAGTTGCTAAGTCTTGTCCAACTCTTGTGACCCAGTGGACAGTAGCCTGCCAGCCTCCTCTGTTGGGTGGAATTCTCCAGGCAAGAATACTGGAGTGGGTTGCCATTTCCTTCTCCAGTGGATCTTCCCAACCCAGGAAAAGAACCCGGGTCTCCTGCATTGCAGGCAGATTCTTTACCAACTGAGCTACTGGTCAGATTGGCTTATAGTAAACTTTCTATATTAAGTCAAGTCACACTATTTGAAGATGTTTAGCGTATATTTCACATGCAGAATATTTCAAATCCTTACAAGAGATTTTTATTCAGAGCATTATCTTTTTAAAAAAGGTAGAGTACTTTCAGCATTTGAAGGGTTTTACATTTGAGGACAATTCGATAATTTTGTCTAATGTGAGGATTCAGAACATTGTGTTACAGATGGTGGCGCTAGTGGTAAAAACCTGCCTGCCGGTGCAGGAGACTGAGATGTAAGAGACACCGGTTTGATCCCTGGGTCGGGAAGATCCCCAGGAGGAGGGCATGGAGATCCACTCTAATATTCTTGCCCGGAGAATCCCATGGACAAAGGAGCCTGGTGGGCTACAGCCCATAGGGTCACATAGAGTTGGACACGACCGAAGTGGTGTAGCACACACACACGACAAACTATTTTAAACATTACTGGGCTTCCTAAAGTGTGGAATCTTTGTTTGCTGCTTCTAGGTAATGAGAAAAAAATAGTTAAGTATCAAAATGGTTGTGTTCTATTGGAAAACAGAAACATTTCACTCCAGCCTGCGATGAAATCAGACTGTTGGGGAGCATTTAGAAACGAGCAGCAATGTGACACAGTCACTGTAAACTGGGTAGTGCCTGTGTGCGTGCTAGGTCGCTCAGTCGTGTCCGACTCTTTGCAGCCCTGTGGACTGTAGCCTGCCAGGCTTCTCTGTCCATGGGATTCTCCAGGCAGGAGTACTGGAGTGGGTTGCCATTTCCTTCTCCAAAACTGGGTAGTAGCTTACTGGAAATGAATCTTTTTAAAGTGGAAAGGCACTTTTACGTGCGTATGTTCCATTCTCTTATATTCATCTTTTAGGAGATGTTTCAGGATTGAAGAGAATTTTGCTGCTTCAGTTTCTGACTGTTGCAGTCAGTCAGTGGAAACATTTAAGATTGGGACTCGCTGGCTACTAACCTAGCTTTTTCTAATCTGTGAAGATGTTCACTGATAACACTCATTATCGGAGTCTAAGTTTTATTTGTTGTGTTCCAATCTACAGGTTTCCCAAAGGCTATTTGTATGTATTTGAAGCACTGTATACCTTTATTAAGCATTTGACAGCCAAAATTCGGGAGCGTTTTCTAAAAACTGTGCTTTATTGATGATGAGAAATTGAGGAAGACAGATTGAGGGCTTTTCCTCTGCGTGATCCTTGCCCATGATCTATCATTCAAAACACACTGCTGCTGCTCCTGCTGCTGTCACATCAGTCGTGTCCGACTCTGGGCAGCCCCATAGCCGGCAGCCCACCAGGCTCCTCTGTCCATGGGATTTTCCAGGCAAGAGTACTGGAGTGGGGTGCCACTGCCCTCTCCAACACAAGACACTACTGAGCCGCAAATTGGTGAAATCTAATCAAATAGATGAAATAAATATGGTCTTTAAACTAGAATGCATGCAGGTGTCTGGTGTTAGAAGGGCCGATGTCAAATGTGCCCAGTACACAGTGGTGATGGAGGGGCATGTGGTGGTGGGGTGGGATTAATACTTCCATCATTTCTAATAGGAAACGCACAGTTGTCAAATACAGTGTTTAACAAGAGGGCCAGAAGAGCTTTATTCTGGCACTGGTAAAGGATCTGGGATGGAGAAAGATGTGATCAGAGGCAGAAAGAAAATAAAAAAGGCTTTGAGCTGCCCATAAGTCACTGATGAAGAGAAGAACTCGGCGATCTCTCTGGTGGCTGTGCTCAGACTTGTTCCAGTGAAATGAATTTTGACCTCTTTCCAAAATACCAGGTGGGAATTCTTTGAGCTTTCAGGCTTCAGCCTGGGAGGACAGGCCTGCTTGGGGTCCCATGGGACTTGCCCTGCCTGCAGGTGGAGCTGGTCTGGACAGCAGGGCATTGATGGCGTCTGCCACGGCCACTTGAGCAGTTGAGAAGACTCCCCCCCACCCCCCCCACATGGCCCTCACAATGCACAGTTTCTCCTGAGACCTGGGGCATCAAAGCAGGAGCAAGCCCACTCCACACGCCTGATTTTCCCCTCCAGGCTGCTGGAACCCCATCCTGCCCCCATCATTTGCTTTCTCGGTTCTTGTAGTCATGTGCGCTTGGGACTCCTGTGCCAGAGTGTTTAAGCTTGACTTCTCCCAACGAGGAACTGGCCCAGCCCACTGTGAGGGGGAATGGGTGGTCCAGTTTTTGTGGCTCACAGGAGGATATATGTTAAGGGTAGTGGGGCCCTTAGATCTTGTGCTGCTCCTCTGTGATTACAGATGGGGAAATGGCCAGAGCTTTTAATTGCCTGAGCACACACAGCTAGTTATTGGCAAAGCAGGGAGTAGAGCCGACTCCAGTCCGAAGAATCTCATGGAAAGCTGCCAGCCATCAGGGCTCAGGGATACCGTGGCCGTAAGAGAGCCCGTTCCAGGGCTGGGGTCACAGAAGATGCTGGACAGATGGAATGTTGGCCAGTCCCCTACATCTAAGAGAAATCAGCTTTTGTTTTAGGAAACCGCCAACTTCTAAGGATAAACGTAGTTATCACTAAGAGCTTTAGGAATGTTATATTACATCTGGCTCAGAGACAGTTGGCTGTTGATGGTTAAATTTAGGCCGAAATCCACGAGGAGCTAATTGATGATCTGTACTGACCCTTAAGCTTGGATCAAATCTCAGTCTAGAGAAATTTATGCTTAGATAGTGCGTCTAGCTGTTGCAGGGCTGAGAATAGGAGAACAGGGGATTTCTTTATAAACCAGAAGTGCACTTACCCAGGACAGCAGAGTCAGTCCACACCAAGGAAATCGTATTCTGGGTTGCACAGAACCTTTTTATTCAGTTATCACCCTTATGGGGTTGGGGGAGAGTTTCCCATGCTCATTTGTAGACCAGATGGTCTGGGTTGGGGTGTTGGGTAGCTAATTAGTAAAGCTCTGTGGGTGTTTCGGATAGTCAGGAATGAGAACTCCTGTGAACAACCTCACTCCTTTTTGAAATAGATTGCCCTAGATATTTGCGCCCCCCCAAAGGGTAGGGTTTGCAATGTACAATACCCATCCACAGTTGAGGAAGGAACCTTGGCTATAATAATAGTAACTAAACTTACTGAGCAGTGACTCAATCCCATGAGCTATTTTAACTGCTTTAAAGGTTTAGACTCCTGTAATTGTTTTAACCACTATGTGTGTTGGGGACTCTCTGTTACTCTCATTTCTCTGCCGAGGAGAGTGCTGTGAGAAGAGGGTCAGGAGTCAGCTCAGTGAGGCCCAGAGCCTGGAGGCTGACTCCTGGCTCTGTTGCTTGTTTGGAAGCAGCTAACCCTCCCTTCATATTGATGATCCACAGAAGCCCCTTAGCTCATGAGGCTGATTTAAAGCGCCGGCATTTCTACTGCTTGTGCACTTGCTCCACAGCATGTCTTAGACCATGGAGGCCAGAACTCTCCGTGATGTGCAAGAGTTCTGGAAACACCTGCTACAGCGTGGGCTTATCCCGGAGTTGTTCTGCTCCATGTGTGTGCGTGTACATTCTTATGGATATATATATATATATTCACCGTAGCATTCCTGTGGCTTTCTGTGCTATGTTTACTGTGATTATAATTTTTATTTTTAAATGTTTCTAAACAAATATTTATTGATTTGGCTGTACCCGGTCTTAGTTGTGGCACACGAGATCTTTTTTTAGTTGCAGCATATGGGATCTAGTTCCCTGGACAGAAATCAAACCTGGGCCCCCTGCATTGGGAAGCTGGAGTCTTAGCCACTGGACCACCAGGGAAGTCCCAGTGATCAAGTTATTTAAATAGTTTATTGAGATTAGGAACAGAGAGGTTTATTACATATAATTTAATTTTTACAAGCAATTTTAGAAAAGTACTAATAAATTTAGAAACATTTTACTAACAAATATAGAAATGTATGAGCTTTTTTAAAAAAAATGTAGGGAACTGAAGGGAAATAAAGAGCTTTTTCTCTACCGTCATGAGACAGTGGATGGTCGTACAAGTCTTTCAATGTGGGCGTGATTTGGAAGGACATTTTAATTCCATGGTGAAAGCCATAGGCCACAGTGCAGCTTCTGGATGCACTGCTCCGGGTTTCCCCCACCCTTAAAAAGTGTTTTATGTAGAAAAATGTTTTAAATAGTATAGGATTTATTTTGTAGCATCTTCAAATTGCCTGTTTATTTTCTCACGAACATGAATTTATTCTAATTTCTTATTAAATTGCTCCCATGCTAAACATGAAGTGTCAGTTAAGAATGCATTTTGCCTTGATTGGCGTGAAGAACTGTTTCCCTCCGCAGAGGAAAGGAACCTCTGCTCACAGAGTGCACTCTGCTGGTGGCTCTGGGTTTTAGTAGTAGTCACAAAGCCAGCATCCTCTAAGTGACAGAAGGAATGTGGGACTTGAGAGTCAAAGGCACTTTAGCACCCACTCCCAGCAGCAGCATCTCTCTGCCCTCGGGCCTAGAGTGTAAGGCAGCCCCTGAGGAGGGACGAAGCAGCCCCTTCCTGGTCCTGCCTCCCCATCCCGGTCCTTCTTTCCTATCTCTGTCCTGCCTCCCCATCCCCGTCCTGCCTCCCCATCCCATTCCTGCCTCCCCATCCCGGTCCTGCCTCCCCATCCCGGTCCTGCCTCCCCATCCCTGTCCTGCCTCCCCATCCCATTCCTGCCTCCCCATCCCGGTCCTGCCTCCCCATCCCCGTCCTGCCTGCCCATCCCATTCCTGCCTCCCCATCCCGGTCCTGCCTCCCCATCCCGGTCCTGCCTCCCCATCCCCGTCCTGCCTGCCCATCCCATTCCTGCCTCCCCATCCCGGTCCTGCCTCCCCATCCCCGTCCTGCCTCCCCATCCCCGTCCTGCCTCCCCATCCCATTCCTGCCTCCCCATCCCCGTCCTGCCTCCCCATCCCATTCCTGCCTCCCCATCCACGTCCTGCCTCCCCATCCCGGTCCTGCATCCCCATCCCGGTCCTGTATCCCCATCCCTGTCCTGCCTCCCCATCCCCGTCCTGCCTCCCCATCCCTGTCCTGCCTCCCATCCCCGTCCTGCCTCCCTGTGGAGTTGCCAAGCCCAGGACAGCGGGCACTTTCAGTGCCTCTGCTGCATCACTGTGGTCAATACTTGAGTGTATTTTAAAACACAACGTACCAGGATAATGCAAAATTTATGAGGTAATTGGGTTTTCCCCCCCACCTCCAAAGCATCAAACTAGCGAAAGTGAGAAGTTTCAAAGTTTTCGTGACATAATAAAGGCAAGATTAATTACTCTGATCTGATTGCTACTTAGTACATTTTGTTTTTCAAGAGATTGCTAGAATTACACAGTGATCTGAGCTGAAAGAAGTTGAAAGACGATCTCTGACAGAGAAGATCTGGGGAGTTAGTAAGGCACTGTGTTTGTTTAAGGGGGAAAAAACTCCAGAAAGTCATAATAGGCATGATGACTTTGCTGCTGCCGCTGTGTGTGCGTTTCAGCTGGCACTGACTACTTTTCCTCTTATGGTTTTATTGAGAACATGTGAATCAAGGGCAGCTTCTGCCCTTCAAGTCAATATATGTATCTGGCAAACAAGACCAGTGAACTAAGAACACCCTGCTCTTGGCTGTGCTTTGTAAAGACGATTCTATTTTGGAAGGGGGTTTTAAACAAGCTCTGCGATATGCCAGATGCAGAAGCAAACAACTTGAAATTAAAAGTTTTTGAGATGGAGGCCTTGAGCACGTGTCCTGACATGCGGAGGAAGTGTGAGTGGCCCTGCCCACACTGGAGATGGAGCAGCCAGGTCTTTCCCTCTGTCCCTGTCAGTCAGGACGCCTCCATGGATGCTTCTTGTGATTGTGGTTGGCAGGGCTCCCTTGCACTGAACCAATTTATTCTTAAAACATGCAGTTGATAAACTATAACTTGTTTTCTCTGTAGGTGACTTTCCGTGGAAGTGCAAGGGTGAAAGGAAGGGTGGTGGTGGGTGAAATCTTACTTATTACTATTTAGAAAATAACAAAGCCAGTGGTTTTCTAGTGTTACAGCTTATATGATTGCAATTTAATATATGCTTCATTAAAGGTATTGGTATAACCCCAGTACACATTTTTTTTTCATCTAACGCAGATTGGAAGTAATATTTAATGCTTTGTTTGTATCTTCCATCAGTTACTGAATCCACCTACTTGTTAGATCTCTCACATTCTTCTTCAGTTTTGTCCCGATGGTGAAAGCGTGGCTTCTCACAGCTCCAGGAGATGATGCTCCGGCAGCCTCTGTGGCTTGAGCAGTGGAACCTCAATGCCTTGCTGTCCTGTTGATCTTGTGGGGATTGAGTTCCCTGATCACTTGCTCATCCCTTGCGCACACTGGACACTCCCAGGGAGGTGGACCCCCCTCCCACCACCTCTCAGCCCCAATCCTGCCCTGCCTCATCCAACTTAGCATGCTCACCCTGTCTTTGGAGAAAAGGGGTCAGTTTTTTTGTGTCCTCCTGCTTGCCATCTTGCTAAACCCAGGTGCCAGTCAAACATCCCTGCAGCATTAGCCTCCATCACTTTCCTTCTTTTCATATGGTTTAATTTACACTGTATTCTTTCCACAGTTGTTTGACTGTTTTCAAAAACAGCATGGATAGAAAGAAACCTAATTTGAAGGTTAGAATTCTGTTATTTTTAGAATGCAGCCTCCTCAGCCCTGGAATTGATTTCATTTGGTTGTCACTGGTCTTTGTGGAGAGTGAACCTGGCTTAGGATTCACATGTAACCTAGTCAAGTTGCTTCAGTGTTGTATTACTTTGCATAAGCTTTGTCAAGGGGGCGTGAATATTTGCTGTAGATTCAGAGTTAATGCATCGCCCTTCTCAAGGTACTTCCATTGTCCTTCTGCTGTGATGGGGCTCAAAACTGCGTCAAGTGCCCTGAAATCAGTCTGAAAAGTTCTTAGTTCATAACATTGTGACTTCTCATTAAATGGCAGTGACAGTCCTTAAAGGCATATTATCTTATTTAAATTATGATGAGTTTTGCTTTCCTAAATCAGTGGGCGCAATTTTAGGACTCTAGTGGCATTTATATGTGTATATATAGGTATTATTTTAGGTGCGTTGAGAAGAATTCTTGACAAGGTACAAAATGGCATCAATTCCAAGGCACTTTTTTTTTTTTTTTCCCAAAAAGTAAGGGGAAAAAAAGAAAAGCGAGTGTCAGTAGTCTACACTTGATTTATATTTACTGTGGGAGCAATGGTTTCCCATATATCTTACACCATAAACTGAAATTTTGGTGCCAGTACCCTGGTGTGCGGTTCTATCCAGAATGGAGACAGGTTTTTGCAGGGATGTCATGTGACTGTGAGATGGGCCCCAGAGACGCTTTGTGTCAAAACAAATACTCACCTGGTCCAAATGGAGTTTGCCCCTTGTTTGTTGATTGGAGATTTTTAGTTAAGAATGGGCTCTGGTGTTCAGATGCTTGGATATGTTGATGTTATGCTGCTTCAGTCTCCTGTGTGCTGGTTCAGGCTCTGCTGTGATGTGAACAGAGCCCTGTCTTGGTGTTGGGAGGTGGTCAGAGGGCTGGGCTGGACACGCCTGAGGCCGCCAGTATGTGGGGCTGGTGACTGAAAGGTGGGGGTGCTTCTCTGGCTCACATAGCACATGTCAGACGGGTTTTCTGTTTTCCTTGTGGAGTTTTGTTGACCTGCTTTTCACTTTAGTCTGTTGATAAACAGGAAGTGCTGTTGCAGGGCTGAGAGGGGGTGTCTGAAGGACTTTTACTGTTAAGCCCATATAGGATTTCATTTTAAAAAGAGGAGAGGTGAGGGGTTGGAGAATGTAACCCAAGATAATCCCACAATCCTTAGTTTTGGGATTTTAACCAGTGTGATTTGCGGTCTTTCAAAATGCTTGTTGGATCTCGAACTGTGGGTCCACACCTGCAGCTTCTGTGGGTGGCAGCTTGCTTAAATAGTTGTTTAGAGCAAACACGAAGCTGGAGATGATGTTTGGGTTGGGGGCTTGAGTGTCCGTGATTCCCGCTCAGGTTTAGAGAGCCTCTTCTGCAGCCTGGCCCCCAGAGTTCCTGTGTGTGCGCCTCAGCTCTCCACATCCCGGTCCTGTGAAGAGAGGAGTCGGGTACAAGACAGGTGCTGAGGGGGTGTGTGTGTGTGCTGTCTGGGCTTTACTCCCCACTGTCCAAACATGCCATGTACATCTTGGCCTCCTCACCTTTGTCTGAAGACGTCCCCCACTTGAGGGGGCGTAATTCCTTTGTGAAGTGTTCTTTGTCTCTATTTGTTTTTGTAATTCCTGTACCACTTGATTGGCATTTAATTTTGATACCTAGGAATTGTTAGTGAACTTTCCACACACCTGTGGTTTCCCTCCCAAAGTTGATTTGAAGTCTTGGCGGGCACGGGCCTCCATAGACCTGGCTGGACCCCTTTATCCTAAAACACAAGCTCAACTTTGAGACTGAGTGTTAAGGTTTTCATTGGCTGGTGGCGTGTCACATGCCAGCCTGTCACCTGCAGCTGTTAAACTGGGTAATGAGAGCGCAGTGTTTTCAGTCATTAGGAGCCGCTGAGTGGATGTTCTTCCCTATCCTCGACTGTTCCTGCTGGCAGGAGTCTTTAGCTTGGATGGGCCTGTGGCCTTGCTCCCTGCTTCCTAATCTGGATGGTGCAGAGCGTGGTCCTGCTGCCATCAGGAGGCTCCCTGTGTTTGGAAAGGTGGATGGATTGACAGCTCAGAACTCTGCTACTGCCAAGACATGTGTCTGTAAACACGTGCTCAGCAGAGGATGGTGTAGGTAGGGGAGGTTAGGTAGTTTTAATTTTGTATGATGAGTTGCTTTCAAGATCAGATTATGGTGGTTGTGAAAATGCTTATCTTCCCTCCACTTTGAAAAGGAGAGCTATTTGGAGTGTGTTCAATTTTTGTGTCTGCTTGAGCAATGTGTGACCCTCAGTGACAACGTACCTCCTTCATTGCTACACACATGGCCTCGAGTGTCTGCAGGTGGGAAATGACTGCATCGTTGGGCCACTGAGTCCATGGGGTCTTTTTTTTCACTGCCTTCTCGTTGTTGCTCTTGGTAGACGGGCTACATGCCTGTGTCATTAAAGCTCTGCCTTTGTGCCCAGTCCACTGTATCTGTGCATCTTCAGTGCTTCACAAACCAGCCTTGCTTCTGTTTTGCTGTCTTCCCACCCTGCCTGATAAGTTTATAGTGACATGTCTTACTGTTGTTTGAGGTAGTCCATTTCATGCTTTAATTACTAGTTGTATAATTAGGTTTTGCCTGAGTTCCCAAACAGCTAATTTGTTTCTTTGCATCCATGCAGGATTTTTATCGGAGACTTTAGGTATGATGCAGAATATGTTGGGTCTGTGCCTGCTATATTTCCTGTTTTAGTGCTTCGATTGCACAGCTTAGCATTTTGTTTTGTTTCTTTGGGAACACTGTGCACTATATTTTCTTAGAAGTAGTACATTGAAGGCACAGTTAACTAAATTTCAAATGCCTCATAACGGAAAACTTTACAAGGACAGCAAACTAACTGTGTATCTAAGGGATTAGGAAACGATATGGCGTTAACCTCTATAATCTGCTCACATATTTCATAAGGTATCTTGAAGCCCTTTCTTTCAAATTCCCCCATTTCAAATCAATTTGAAATTGACCAGATAAAGCCAGATAAGTTTGTGAGTCACACTAGGGATTTTCAAGGAAAAATTTTAAGTGCGAACACACTTGGAAACCTATGAGTTAGCAAAGGAATACAAATTGACCTTTGGTATTGGGTCACCAGTAACACCGATGAGTTTTAGGGTGTGGGGCTGTGTTTAAGTGACTTGGGGCTAGGGACCATTTGCTGCTGTAACCCTGTGTCTGTTCAGTGCCTGCCATCGAGTAGATGCTCCTTGAGTGTGTGAATCAGGTCCTGAGGCTTGATTAGGGTGATACTGTAAACATGCACATCTTCCAGACACTGTTGTGAGTGCCGTGGAGAGACAGGGCAGGAGACAAAATGAGACTGGAGGCTGCTGCTGTGCAGGGTAGATGTTAGCAGGCACTGACATTTGGGTGAGCTTTCCCCGGGGTTTCCAGGAGGGGCCCAGCGAGCTATAGCAAGTCCGAGTGACAAGGAGACCCCGTGCATTCACTGGCCCGGGTCTCGGTGTTCGTGGTGACTGTGTGCTTTGTCTGTCTGTCGCTCTCTTCTCTGCTGAAAATCATCCTAAAAGCTGATGCAGGTTCCTCGCCTGCACATATGTCCAAGGTAATGAGACTTGGAGAGGACTCTGGTCTCTGGCACATCTTTTGAAGATACCATCATAGCTCCCGCCCTGGACCCATGCTGGGAGTGTCCTGGGAGGAGGAGGGTGCTCCACCTCTGGCATCAGCAGTCCCAGGAAACACTGGGACAGGCCTTTCCACCTCCCGAGTGCCTGCAGTTGGAGCCACGTTCTGAGTACCAGCATCTGCTGTCCCCCATCTTGGGGCCACCCCTGTGATGTGGTGGTGCTGTGGCCTTCCTCGCCGGACCCTGCGCAGCGGGGGCTATGCTGAGTTTGAGTGTAGGGGCCACAGAGTGCGGCTGGATGGCTGTGTGCCCAGGCTTCTAAAAAGGAGACCCCAGGTAGGTGCAAATTATCTAACTATCAAAACCCACCGTTTCCTCACAGTCTCCTCTGTTAGTTCACGAGTCATTCTTCTGATTCAGTCCAGTTGGGTACTGCCAGATGTAAGGAATTAATTGTGGATTTTTAAGCAACTTGAGATAACATCTTTAAAGAAAGATGGGAGGTGGTTTTTGGATTAAGTCATAGGATGGGGGTGTCGAGAGCTGCTTTGGGGTCAAATTTGGTTGGTTTGTTTTAGAATTTTGCACTATTAGAGTTTATCATGTTTCAGGGAGGCTTTCTTTCTGTCGGAGAAATTCCTTTTTGTCTGAGTCAGCCTCTCTTGTTGGCTGGTTGGGGAGTAAATAGGAGAGGGGAGGTTTTTCTTTTGTGAAGCTGGGTAAGAACCTTGAGGATCTCTTAGGTTGGTTATTTCTTTATAAACAGTAGAAAAACATTCAGCATCTTAGTTCACTTTAGAAGATCTCAGTTGTTGCCTGATGTGTACAGGTGCTGTGGGCTGCTGGTGCCCCAGGATGGGTCTCTGCCCTGAGGGGTCTGAGGCCTGGTTTTAATGGTTGTATGTGTGTGCTAAGTTGCTTCAGTTGTGTCCGACTCTTTGCAACCTTATGGGCTGTAGCCTGACAGGCTCCTCTGTCCATAGCATTCTCCAGGCAAGAATACTGGAGTGGGTTGCCCTGTCCTCCAGGGGATCTTCCCCACCCAGGGGTCTCTTATGTCTCTTGCATTGGCAGGCAGATTCTTTACCACTAGTGCCACCTGGAAAGCCCTTTAATGGTTATGGGATTTTTGCTTTTTTCCCTGCAGCTTGGAATCCAGCACTTACAGGTGCCGACATGCTTCTTAAATCTATATGTCTTTATAGGTGACACTGGGGGTAAAACATTACTTCCTTAAACTGAAGATAGTCTAGTCTATATACGTGTAGACTTGGGTTACATATTTTTCGTTGTTATTTTTTCCCATTCTAAGTGAAAAAAAAAAAAAAAAGAATGAAAGAAAGAAAAGACAAGACTCTATCCTGATCAGATTTTCCCTTCCTCGTGTGTCCTCCTAACAAATCCATTTGATCCTTGTGCAAGAAGCAGTGCGTCCAAAAGAGCAGAGCAGTCACTGAGAAGTCAGAGTGACATCTGAGCTGAAATGCCCTTTCTCTTCCATGATCTCAGACAGGTTGGGTTTCCTGCTCCCCTGGCCTCACACCTGCACATGGAGCCGGAAGCATTTACCTCGAATGAATGTCCTGAAAACCATTGCTGTGCATGAGTGGCCCCATGCTGGCCCCTCGTGGAGTCGGGAGGGTTAGGGAGGCCCAGGGAGGCCTGGTGCAGGCGCCCACCTTCAGCTCTCTGGTGGTCCCCAGGCCTGGAAGGAGAGGCTTGGAGCTGGGGAGGACACTCCTGTAGGTCCATATTGTTTTTCGGGTCTCAGCCTCATTTACTGTCTCACGCCCTTTCCTGGTGCCTCTGGCCTATCAGGTGACAGTACTGCCCACCGTCTGCCCTGGGCGTCCTGACCCTCCCTGGGACGTAATCGGGGAGAACGTGGCTGGCCTCAGTAAGCTGTTGTCTGGCTCTCCTTTTCCTAAGTTGTAAGCAGGTGTGACCAGCATAAACTCAACTTCTGCCTGGTCCTCCAGGCCAGCGGTGCTGGGGATGCAGCTCTGCGCGTGAGCATGAAGGTGTTTCTGCAGGAAATTGGGTTCCTTTACGTTGGGAGGATAAAGTACCTGGAAGGCTTCTTTCCCCACAGCTCAGGCCATCTGGAGTGTCAGCCAGGATAGTCACACTGAGGTTCTTGAGCAAGCTCTGCCTGAAGTCAGAGGATACAGGATAAAGGGAGCGTTGATCCCAACAGGCGCCCGTGTCCATGGGGTTTCTTTTGGTGGTTAGGGGAGCATAAGCCTCTTCGTGGATTCTAGTTTTCCGAGAAAGTCTTGTTGAAATTTCTTTTTTGTCCAATTGGGTTATTTATTATATGTATTTTATACATTATTTGTGCAACAGCATGGTGTTTTGTTCATTGTTTTGTGCTAAAGAGCAGAAGATGATCCCTGCATTTGGGGAACTTATCTAGAGATAAAAAAGTATCTCCATGCGTGTGCAAGGAAACAGGCTATCATGTGACACCTCTGTGGTCTGGATGAACACCTTGGGGTCGGAGGGCATTTCACGGGGAGGTGGTTGTGATCTCTGTGGGAGAGGGAAGGACAGCCTGGGTCACTGGAATTGTGGGGTGAATGCTCTCAGCTGTGTGGAGGGGAAGGGACCAGTGTCTACTGAGCACCTGCTCTGTCTCGGGCTTGGCTCTGGGTGCCTAGGGTAGGATCCACAGAGAGTCCGGAAAAGCAGGCTTGGAGAGTGTTGAGTGCTTGGCCGAGGACGTTGGGTTTTAGTGGTTAGGATGTAGTGAGTCACTGGAAGTGACTCATCCCAGGGCAGGGACACGATGAAATAGGTGTTTTGTGAAGATGAATGCAGTCTCAGGATGTAGAGAGGATTAAGACAGGAGCCTGGAAGCAGTGAGATGAGTTAGAAGGTGATTCCATTATTGAGAACAAGAAAAGAAGGAAGGGGAAAGGAAGGGATGTATTCACTTGTTACTTAAGGTGATAAAATTATGAAATTATACATATATGTTTCTTATGGAAAATCAGAAGGGTGGCCAATTGAGTTTAGCAGTTCTTTCCCATTGTCTGTGGCTGCAGATTCTACTTCAGACTAAAGATGAGATGCTACCTTTCATGGTGTTCTGTGCACAGCATTTAAATTGCGGTGCAGTATTTCATGGATTATATGTCCTCAATTTCTAATTGTTGGGTGTGTAGCTGCTTTCCTATTTTGTAGTACTGTTTATTAAAACATCTGATTTTCTATATACATCTTGACCATGTAGACAAACATTTTAAATTCCTGGGTCACATACTGATCACTTCCAGGAAATTTTCTGTTAATTAATTCTGTCATGATAAGACAGATTCTTCAATTGTCCCAGCTTTTTGTTTTTTAAATAAAATTTCTCTCCAGACGCAGGGTCCACTTCAGTATCATACATTGCATCTAGATACTAGATACTGTGCATTCAAAAAAAAGAAATCAGTGCAGTTGTGTTATTAAGGTCTCAACTTCTGGACTTGTCTGGTTGTTTCCTTGGGGTGTCATTTGACTTTCCGTCCCCTGTATTTCCTGTGGGGAGGTGAGGTTTATGGCTTGCTTAGGTTAAGTCAGAGGAGGATGGTACTGCCAGTAGGAATGAAGACAAGATGTTGATTTTATGGGCAAGATAAGGGATAAAAGCTTCATAAATTAGAATTAAAATAGGACCTGATGAAAATATTGTTTAGTTATCAGTTATTCCCAAAAGAATATCCTTTTATTCATCGCATTAAAATTTCCTGGCAAGTAATCAAAACAAGCTCCCTGGGGAGCTCAGACAGCTCCCAAAGTCACGTGCAGTGAGAGAGGCTGATGATTGCATGTCGAGAGAGCTTTGAGGTGAAATGGCTCTGAGAAAGAGTTTGTTTCCGACACTGACTGTGAATACATATATAACCATCTATGTGATTGTGAAATATCTATGTATGTATTCATGGTGATGTTTTGTAAGATGTAGTAACAAACATCTGTTTCATTTAAGAAATGTTCCTGGGACTTCCCTGGTGACCCAGTGGTTAGGATGCCGTGCTTCCACTGCAGGGGGTACGGGGACTCAGATCCTGCATGCCACATGGCATGGGAAAGAAAAGAAGTGTTCATGGGGGCATTAGCCCATGAGTTTATGAGCTAAAACATAGTAATAATAGTACCTAGAAGAAATACAAAGCATTTCAGCCTTGAGAAGTTCTGATTCAGTAGAGCTGAGGTTTGGAACTTCCGACTAGTAGTCAAGGGGTGCTGATCTGGGATGGAATCCTACTTAGAGAACCACTGCTTCAACTAGGATGAGGTTCAAACTGTAATACAATACTTAGGTGAGTGGGTTTTCAAACTTGATTTTTTTAAACAATCAAAACTTTTTTTATTAAAATAAATATTTTATGGACCTACTCACTGTGCAAAACATTAAAAAGTGATGCTATTGGGAAGAGATTGGGAGGAGGGGCTGTAGGAAGACAAACAACTGTGATGCTGCTGTTGGAAACCACCCGTATGGGTCTTAGAAAGGGCTAGGAATCATCGGCAGACCTGGGGCCGTCTTGGCTGACAGCATTTATTAGTTGTGACTTCTTGGCAGCAGTTTATGCCCTCTGAGTCTTAAATTTTCTCATCTGAAAATAGGGCTTATAAACCCTCCCATCACGTTAGATAGTGCGCGTGAACGTAATGCAAATCTAACTCAGGGTTACCACATTCTCATTCTTGCCTTGGCTCTGTCCCAGGCCAACCCTGTGATCTCTGTTAGATGATTTCTATGGAGAGAAGCAGGAATTGGGGAGCATCTGTGGCTCAGGTGATATCTTTGCTGTTGTGAAAGTAATGTCACAGGCACAGACGTCGATCATGGGCTGATCTCCCATACTACTGGGCTAATGTGCGACTGTAGAGTGATCATGTGCTGATTCTAATAAAGCAGAATGCCAGACAGTTATTTCCTTGGGGTTGGAATTCACCTTTGGTTTCAGGCTGCCTTCTTCTTTTTTGATCGACATGTTGAATGCAGCCATCCACCCTTCAAGGGAGGCAGCAGGTTTGTGGTTTGCTCTGTTGTGTTGTGGTGGTGAGGTGGTGTCATGAATGTTGGGTGTGGTTTGGGGTGGAAAAGGGGGGCAGCAGAGATTGATCAATTGATCTATAGATTTCAATTGAAAATGTTTTTTAAAATCCCAGAAAATTCCCAAAGCATAACTTGAATTTGCCATCCACACAGATGACTCTTTACACAGTTCTTGCATTGTTTTAGGTAGTATACATCATCTAAAGCACACAGGAGGAGGTGGTAGGTCATATACAAATACTACATCATTTTGTACCAGCGATTGAGCATCTGGATTTTGATGTCCCCATAAGTGTTGGAACCCCATACTGAGGGGGGACTATATCATGTCTATCTTGAACTACCAATGTTCATTTAAAAAAAAAAAAAAAAAGAACTTTACAGCATACTTAAAGTTTCTTGCTTTTGGTTTAAGTAGATTGGAAAGATACTTACCAAGATAATCTAGCATGAGGCATCAATCCTACTGACTTTATATTGCTCTTCTACTGACTTTAAATAGAATATGCTTTCTATTTGTGATGTCATTACCAGTGACTTCATTTGTCTCTGCATTATAACTTTCCTTGGCTCACAGGATGGACAAATGCTAACCTTGAAGCCCTGTGCCACCATGCCCATTATTTTATTTTCCAACAGTTTCTTGTCTTTTGGTTTCTGGACACTATAGTTGTGCAGAGTCAAGTGGTTCTACCAGGATTCTCATGAAAAAGAGCAGCATCTCCTAGAGAGTTTGTCTTTTCCAACTTTGTGCCTGGTCCATGCCACATTCTCCTCCATATTTCTGTGTGAACAGTTATGTTACTTCTTCTTTTTGTCTGTCTTTTGAGTCAGTGTGGAAGATTGAACCCTGTTTCACTGCCCTGTGTGTGCTTTGCCTCCCTCTCTTGCAACCGCTTCTTGGATTTCTGTCTCTTTCTCTCTCTCTCTCACACACACACGCACAAATGTGATGTTTGATGTCACATTATTTTCTTTTAAAACTGCTCAGAGCTGAACCATGTAAGATACCTTTATTGCTTATTCTTGGACAACTTGTATGTTTTCTCTGGAATGAACAATTCACCCCCACCCCCCACGCTCCTTTGGTTGGTCTTCTGTGAACTTGCAGCTAATTCCATCCCTACTTGGCCAGCTGTTAAGTAGTGTCTCATTGTGTTGAGGTGCATGGGGTCCTCTCCCGGCCTCGTCTGACGACAGCTCCCACCATGACCTGCCCTTCCCACCCCTGGTAAGCATCCTGTGGGTCCTCTCACAGGTCTGTCCCGGCTTCACGCGCCACGGTGTCCTCATTCGTGGTTAGGTCTCTGTCGGCACACATCTTCTAGTACCCATCTGAGAAAGAGAGAGGGGAACTTTTTGGCGACACTTCATTTCTGAAAGTGTTGTATTCTACTGGAGCTCATGCTTTACTGATAGTTGGTCGGTGAGGTCCAGAATTCTGTGTTGTAGAACATTTCTCTTAGAAGTTTTGAAGTCAGTGTGCTGTTATCATATAGATTTTGGTGTTGCTCTTAAAAAGGTCCAACCCATTCTGATTTCTGATTCCTTTTCCCTTTGTTGGTGACTTGTATTTTACTTTCTGGAAATTCCTTCCTTTCTTCATTCCGTCCCACCCTCTTCTGGGATCTGATTCTCTTAAAACCTCATCATCAACCTTTCTCAAATGTTCTCACTGAACGTAATCTTCTTCTCTTCAGAACTCACAAAGCATTTTTTTAACTTACTTATTTTTAAGTGGAGGAAAATTGCTTCACAGTATTGTGAAGCCTCTGCCATACATCAACATGAGTCACCCGTAGGTGCACACGTTTCCTTTCCTTCTTTAACCCTCACAAATCATTTTTATGTTTCATTTTCTTATGACCCATGGTCTGTCTGTTGTTAAATATTGGTGTTTTTTTTTTCTTATCTGATACATTTTAATTTTTCACAATAGGTCTTGATTGTTAGTGCTTATACTCAGTTTTTTTTGGATCAATGTGAATTTTCTAGTTACACAAGTCTATTCTCCTTTGAAGATTTGGCAGGGTATAGACCATTACTATACACCGTGATTGAGGCAAGAGTAGGGTACTGTTTCTATTTGCAGATGCTTTTCTTGAAACTCACTTGGGCATAAAATATGTACCACTTGTGTGTCACCACTTGAAAAAGCTCATTATCTTGTTGTATGGTGTGGTGTCTTACGAGTCCCTTGGACTTCAAGGAGATCCAACTAGTCTATCCTAAAGGAAATCAGTCCTGAATATTCATTGGAAGGACTGATGCTGAAGCTGAAACTCCAATACTTTGGCTACCCGATGCAAAGAACTGGCTCATTGGACAAGACCCTGATGCTGGCAGAGATTGAAGGCAGGAAGAAAAGGGGACGGCAGAGGATAAGAAGATTGGGTGGCATCACCAACTTGATGGACATGGGTTTGGGTGGACTCTGGGAGTTGGTGATGGACAGGGAGGCCTGGCGTGCTGCAGTCCATGGGGTTGCAAAGAGTTGGACACGACAGCAACTGAACTGAACTGAACTGAACAGTGTGGTGGTGCTTTGTGGAGTGGTGAGAGATTTCTTGAAGTCTGGGTAGGAATCATTCTTTCATTATGACTTTCCCTCCCCTGTCTCTCTTCCTGTGTCCTGGGATAGAGTGCGCATCAGAATTCTTTGCAGTTTGCATCTTATCAAATCTCTGCTTTCTTTCTACCTGATCACAGAACTATCCCCTCCATCTTTCCCCGGTCGTCTTGGGTGAGAAGCAGTGATTCCGTGTGTGGGTTTGTCTCCTGGTTTCTTCTCTGGGCTCCGATCCATCTTGGGGAGTGTTGCCTGGCGGGGACATTTGCTTCTTGGTAGTCCTCTATCCAGCCACTTGTTGAGAACCTTGTCTCTCATTTCTGGATTTTTGTTCATCATAATGTAACCTTATTGGTACTTTTCAGATCTTTGGTTATTTATATGCACATACTGTAAGTGAAACCTTTTTAAAAAATTGAGTATGTGTCACGTTTGTTTTTTTAATCCAATGACAAGTCTACCGATTGTAGAATTAATGTTTTTGGCATTTTTAAAAGTGGCTTATCACTGCTTTCTGTTCAGTTGTATGTATAAGTTTCTATAGCCAGGACAGCAACAGCAGTGATTTCTGTTATTAATTATTTCAAACTTCTTAGTGAAAACTACCGTGAAGTGGAATCAACGAGTATGTGCCAACTTGTTTAGAAAACAAGTTTTTCTCCTGGTTACTTGACCGTTCCTTGAAAATACTGCCAGTCCTCTGGGTATTTAGAGAGAATTGTGTGGACGAAGGCTGTCAGTTAACACCTCCTGAGAGACAACTCTTCCAAGGAGATGTATTTCTCAGCGGCAAAAAGCATCCTGGTTTTATACTCTTGTGGGAGGACTTTTTTTCAGTGTCCTTTGCTCTGTTGGGATTACTGATGATTCCCACTTTGTGTCTTCTCTCCCAGCTGTTGTTTCCATTCAGCACATGGTTCAGCGTGACATTAATAAGTACCAGCCTGATGAAAGCCTTGACATGGTGTTGTCGTGGCTACTTGGCATAGCTGACCGCTGAATCAGGGCTTCTCTAAAGTCAGGAATCAACAGCTGAATCTCAGAAATGGACACACCCTGGTCAGGCAGTTGAAGGATGATAAGCCAAGTCTGGAGAATATTTCAAGGAGGAGGGAGTGACCAGCAGTGTCAGATTCTGCTGATAGACCAAGGAAGATGGGTCTTGAGAACTCACTAGCAGCATGGAGGCTGTTGGTGACCTTGATGGACAGTTTTGGCACTTGTGGTGGGGAGGAAGCCTGACTGGCAGGGGGCTATAGGAGAAGAAGAATCTGAGATGACAGACCCTTAAAATATTTTGTTGTCAAGGGGATCAAAGTGTGGTAGCTCAAGGACAAAAGTAGGGTCCATAGAAGATTTCATACAATTATTTTAGCATCTGCAAAAATACAGTATTAACAACTTTTGAGGACTCTGAGTTGACAGCTGAGTGCTATTTTCTATGCTGTTATGGTTTTAAAAAATTAATTTTATTGAAGTATAGTTTATTTACACTGTTGTGTTAATTTCTACTCTACGACTGATTCAGTCATATACATATATACATTCTTTTAAAAAAAATACTCTTTTCCATTATGGTTTATCACAGATACATTGTGCTATATAAGGGGACCTTGCTGTTTATCCATCCGATATGTGCTAGTTTGCATCATACTGTTAACGGTTTTTAGGAACTCTAACAGTAAGGCTAGAGATAGACTTTTAACCTTTCTTGGGATGTTCCAGTCAGGAGAAGCTCTTGGGGAAGAGGATGGCTGAGGAGTCTTGAGGGATGGAAATGGTCAGCCTGCGGGTAAGTGGGTCTCCAAACATTGGGCACAGTGGGGAGGGGTGCCTTTATACAGGACACAGTGCAGGCTGGTAGAGAGGAAATGGTGCAAAGGAGGCGGGACTGTGGTAGGTTCCCCTGTATCAGTTTAAGAGATTGGGACATCTTTAGGAGGGAATTTATTTCCAGGGAGTACCTCCAAATGTTATAGAAAGGCAGTAGATTATGATCTCATGTGGAAAGAGTGAGGAGGGTCAAGAGGCTTTAAGAACGTGTTTTATAAGTTACGTTTTAGGGGTCAGTTTGCATCTGTGTTGGAGCAGGAAATGGCAACCCACTCCAGTATTCTTGCCTGGGAAATTCCATGGACAGAGGAGCCTGGCGGGCTCCATGGGGTTGCAAGCAATCGGACGCAACTGAGCATGCACACATTGCTTTTTGTGTGCATAAAAGTGTTTCAGAAATGAAAGCGGATATTTAAGCTGGTTAGGTCATCCTGCTCGGGGGAAGCAGAGGACAGGGTGGATCAGTGATAAATGGCTGGATATGATGGTAAAGGACCACCTTCTCTTTATTCACCCCCTGGGTTATTCATTCTTCCCCATTTCTCTTGCAGAGTGAATGCCACTTGGGAAGGAAGAGTAGAAGTACAGTTTGTTTCAGGACTTTGTTCTTTAACAGCTGAACAAATCTAGAAATGAAAAATTCTGGAGCCTGGCTGGACAAACAGCAGCGGGTTTCCTAAGAACTCTCTAGGTGATGTGATTAATATAACCAGGGAATTAGCCGAGTAAGGCCCATGTATGAAGGGGATGCCAAGAGAGGGGTGTGTGTGTGTGTGTGTGTGTGTGTGTGTGTGTGTGCGCGCGCGCGCACGTGCTCGTGTGTATTCTAGAAGCTTACTGTCTGTGTTCTGGATGAACAGTTGATTTCAGTACTGAATCTCTTTCTCTTTTTAAATGTTTTGGCTGTGTGGCATCTTAGTTCCCCGGCTGAAAGGGCTGAGTCTTAACCTCTGCACCTCCAGGGAATTCCCTGAATTTCCTTTTAAAGAAGTCCAGATAAATGAGGGTACATGCAGAGCAACTGTGGAGTGTTGGCGTAGTGGTTTCTGTGGTCGTATTTAATAACTTTGAGAACTGGAATCTGAACGGTTTTCTGTGCTGGTTAAAAAGTGACAGGGATTGATAATACATGTTCCATTGTAATGACTGCCTAGGGCTTTGGAGTCCCTGGCTTCGCCCTTGGAAGGTCTGAGTCAGTAGATATGGGGTAGGGTCCATAGTCTGTGTTTTATTAATAACTGTCATTAATCCTGTGCTTCCTCCACCCCAGCCTTTCCTCTCAGAAAGAGCTGTACCTGACATCACTGTTTAAGTTGGTAAAATAGAGTGTTAATGTGAATTGAACTTTTTATTAGTAATTCTGTGCTGTGGATGATTCAGGAGCTAATGGCAAAGGTTATAGTTTAGTGTCTTTTCATTTTTGAATATACAAATGAGAATGATTGTGGAAGTTGAAGAACAGCTATGTTTTTTCCTCACGTCATTTTGGAACTTGGCTTGATGTTATATTCTGTGGTATATATGTTGTGTGTGTCTGTGTGTGTGCATGTGTATATGTGTGCATGCGTAAGTGTGCACACAAACCCAGGCAGCAGTGGGTAACACTTACAGTGAAGTCCTTTGTCTTCCTTCTTGCCCAGCCTCACCCCTCAGGGATAAGTACTAAAATGTTGGTGTGTATATCTGGGGACATTTTTCTGTGCACACATATGAGTGACTGTATGTAATTTTGTCTTTATAAAACAGACTCAAGCATGCACGCTGTTCTGAGCTTGCTTTGTTCACTTGTGGTCTTAACATTCTGCATCAGTATATTTTAGACCTGTTTGTAGTGATTACATAGAGCCACCAAGGCAGACAGCCTCCTTTTCTTCAGATAGGCTGCAACAAGAGTTTTTCAGACACACGGTATGTGTTGCTTGCTTATTAGAATGTCTCAGTAGATTGGATTGGGGAGATTATGAAGTATTTCGTATTGGACCATGGGAAACTCAGCATACTTCAGACGAATTACTATTCTGTGTGCCGTGAGTTGTGCTGGTGTCTGCACAATAGTACTATCACAATAGTACATCAGTGTCTGAGCCAAAGGGATGTACATGCGTGAGTGACCCCATCATAAAAAAGCTAAATGGACTCAAACGTAGGGAGCCACCTGAATTTTCAGTCAAGTGCCGTATTGTTGACGAGGTCAGTTCCTTTTCACGGCCGGAGTTTATCCCGGTTTAAATGGCTGTGCTCCCTTTTGGTGGTGCTGACTTGCTGTATGCTCTCATACAGGATCCAAACTACTGGATACAAGTGCATCGACTAGAACACGGGGATGGAGGAATTCTGGATCTCGACGACATCCTCTGTGATGTGGCAGATGACAAAGACAGGGTGAGTTCAAGTCCAGGGAAGCGGCTCTGGTGCATTTTGTGAAGACTGGGGACGGTGTGGGTGGAGGGGAGCACTTTGCTTTCTGTTTCAGACACTATTTTAAAGAGCGTTTGGGCCACTCATACTGGTTTGCTTATTTTATCATAAGTATCATGAATCTTTGCTTTCCTGAACCCCAGGGACTCAATACTAGGTTTTGGGAATTTTAAAATTGCAGTGTTTAAATGGAAACATTTTAAGAAGTTTCCATGCCATTCCCCCCTTATTTTCGCCAAACGTAACATCTTTCTTGACAACTCAGGCCTGTCATTATGATCACCATCTCTGTTTTGATCCCAGTGGCTGGCATTCCCTGGCTGCGTTCCAGGGTCCTCCCAGTGGGCTTGGCTTCCAGGAAGCCACGCTTTCCTCTGCAGCTCCTCTTCGGGTTCTGTCATACTGCAACGCCATCTTCACTGTCAGCGCTGAAGCCATTTCCTGGACCCACCTCCTGTCTGTCCTCACTGATGGAGGGGGCAGAGGAAAGACTCAGGGTGTTAGGAGCATGACAGGATGCTGGCACAGGAATTCAGATTCCGCCCCTCTCAATCTTCCCCCGCCACCTCCCGCTTCATTTTAGGCAGCTGGTTAAACATATGATTTTATTTCAGTATTTACTTAAGTTTTAAATATAATCACATAAAAACCAAACATTTCAAAAAGTGTGAAGTATTAGAAAGTTAATGAGTGCCATTGATCTTTCCATGCAAACAATCTCTTTTTGCTGAGATAAGCAATACCAATTCTGCAGCTGGCAATATGTATAACGTGATACTCTACCAGAGTTTAAAAATAGGCTTGATCAAGAGATTGCACGTGATACAACTGAAGTAGTGCAGATTCTTGATTGGATGAGGTGCTGACTTGAGCAGGCTGTGGTCATGCCCCTCATGTCTGGCAGTGAGATGATGGGGAGGACTGGCCGCCGCATCCTCACCTGTTCATCACGGCTTGTGGTATAGCTCAGGGTGGGCTCTGCAGTGATGTTACCTCATGGGATCAAGGAAGGTAAATCTCCCAGCGATCACTCCTGTTCCTCCCAGGTGATGGATCACGCCAACCACCAGCCCCTTGCCTCCTGGGCTGTGGGCTGCCGCGTCTTCTTTACACCTGCATTCCCGACAGTTAGCATGGTGCCTGGTGCAGAACCAGTTGATGTCTTATGTGTTTTCTTGAAATCTTAAGGAAAAGGAAAATTTCCAGGTACCAGGTATTGTGTAACGTCAAGGATATTTGATTCACTAGCACCTGCCATAGTGGGGTTTGTCCCCTGCAGCTCCCATGGGCTGGGAGCACATTGTGTTGAAAATACAGAACTTTCCTGCCCACATGTGATTTGCTGCTGTTTCTTCAGGTGTCACTTCTAGTCATGAGGCTCCAGGAGCAAGAGGCTCTCAAGTCCTTTTGCTGCAATCCACATGAAGAGGCCCCTCTTGAGACTCAAATTATAGTCACTTTATTGTGCAGCTCAGCTCCAGAGCTTAGACAACTACAGAGATTTGTGAAGGATTTAAACAGGTGTCCTTTCCCAGTCATAATGCTGCAAAGAGATGAGCTAATGTTGTATTGATCTTTTAATATTTTTTCTTCTGCCTTCCTCTTCCTTCTTTTCTGTTTTTGGTTGTTTTTCTTAAGATAATATGGCTTCTTGTGCAGAAAGAGAAAAATACCAGCAAAGACATAGCTACCCGTGACCCCATTGCTGCCTGAAGCTCATTACTGCTGCTCTTTGAGTGGGCTTTGCTTTTCCGGACACTCTTTTCCTTCAGACACACACACACTGTTTCTCTTAAATAGGAGGGAGTGAGCCTGCCTTTTTGGAGTTGCTTATAAATATATTTCCATGTCTACCGATGGTGGCTTTGCTGACAGAACTGCACAGTGTTCTGTTTTAGGGAGTTTTGTGCTGGTTCTTTCTTCCTGGTTTGGATTCTTGGATTTCTGTGGAGGAGGCCCTGTGGTCCAGGGCGTGTCCCTGCCCACAGCGGCAGTGATGAGCATGCCTGTTTCTCTGCCTGTTTCCCTTCAGTTGAAGTATAGTTAATTTACAATTTTGTGTTAGTTTCAGGTATACAGCAGAGTGATTCAGTTATACTTGTGCATATATTCCTTTCCATTATTGCTTATTACAGGATATTGCAAACTGTTTCTTTTCTGCATTGAGCACAGACGTAGGGTTTCCCCCAAGTTGGTGCCTTTTCACTCTGTGTTTTGACTTTATGTCCAAGTAAAGAGAGGGAGTAAGAATTGGCTCTGAGACTGCCTCCGTGCTGTGTCTTGCCCTGGTGTGTTGTCGGGACCATGGTTGCCATAGGAGCAGGATGATATAGCACCTGGCGAGTTCATGAAGCACCCCCATCAGCATTCACACTCCAGACGCAGTTCACATTCTGAGTTGGTATTGAGACGTAGGTGTTCGGCTATTGGGTTATTGAGACTTATTTTACGGCCCAGTGTATGGTCTTTTTGGTGGGTGTTTGGAGAGAGAGGAGAGAGAGGGAGAGATAAGGAGAGAAAGAGAAGGTGGGGGCAGGGGGAGAGAAAGGAAAAAGAGGGAGAGAGAGAATAAGGCAAACTGTGATCTAAAACAGTTGCCTATTAAAATCATAGGGTACTTAATAAACTGTGTTTTAGATTTTATAATCATTGTTTTGTTTCAAAGTATTTAAATGTGTGTGTGTGTGCATGTGTGTTAGTCACTCAGTTGTGTCCGGATCTTTGTGACCCCGTGGACTGTAGCCCACCAGTCTCCTCTATCCATGGGAGTCCCCAGACAAGAACACTGGAGTAGGTAGCTATTGCCTTCTCTGGGGGATCTTCCCAACCCAGGGCTTGAACCCAGGTCTTCTGCATTTCAGGCACATTCTTTACCATCTGAGCCATAAGAGAAGTCCAGATATGTGTATGTGTAAAATTAATTTCAGTTTTTGAAGGAGCATCTTCATGGACCCACTTTAAGTTGTAGCTCAAAACATATAACTAATCCAGAATCTCAGCACCACACGAGTGTTGTTGGGTGATTGTTGTATTATTTTATGTATTATTTTGAGTTCAAAGAAAAGTATATATTTGAAGTGATAAAGTTATACAGAGTGAGGGATTGTGTGTAGTCAGCTGCATGGCTGTTTTCCGTGGTTCTGAAATTTGATTCTGTATAATCACTTTGGCGTGTTTTCAACTTTTCTTTTGGCAGGTTCTCTGACTAAGAATCTTGACACCTATTTTGCTTTTAGGTTAGAAAAGCAATCTTCTAAATAAATAATACATTTCCTCTTAAAAAAAAAAAGTCCTGTTTTTTGGAACTCCTCTGGGCTCCTGCATTTTATACTCTCCACCCCTCAAGTGAGCCAACTCATTGGAAAGACCCTGATGCTGGGAAGGTTTGAGGGCAGGAGGAGAAGAGGGTGACATGATCCCTGAAACAATGTGCATGAGTTTGCACAAACTCCGGGAGATGGTGAAGGAAAGGGAAGCCTGGTGTGCTGTACTCCATGGGATTGCAAAGAGATGGACCCAACTCAGTAACTGAGCAACAACTCCTCCAGTGCCCCAGGTGCTGTTTTTGCTCCCAAACTGTGAAGACAAGACTTCATTGGCTTGTCCACCTGGCAGTCTCTGTAAAAGGGCAAACTCAGAGATACAGATTTTATACCTGGTCATTGAATTTGTAAAATTATGAAAAAATATTTTTAACAGAAGGAAATTAGGATTGAGAGGAAATAATTGAAATGATCACAGGAAAAAATTGAAGCATCTATTAGCTGTAATTTTAGTCACTATCCTTTAGTTATTAATGTTCAATGCATAGCACTGAGAAGCTTTCATTTAGTGCGTATGCGATTCCAATACCAGGGCTTACCCAAATGTATTCAAAATGGTGTGAGTGTGGGTTGTCTTGGGTTCTTGGAGTAGGTTTGATTTCCTAAGACACAGAATATTCTAGAGTTAGGTTGAGCATGAGGATGTGCCCTATGTGTTCATCTCTTCTGGACAGTGATTCTTCCAGGCAGGGTACAGAGTCAGCCTGTACGTGCTGTTACACCGGTCTGTTTACTCTCAGAGTCTGATTCTCAGTCTTCTCATTGACATCCTGCCAAACTGTGAAGAACCACAGTGGCTTTCACGCGTTCTCTAGCACGGTTGACAGCAGCTGTAACTCGAGCCTTCCTGAGTGGTGCGCTGTTCTGTCTGAATTTCTCCCTGATTTGCTGTCCATTATTCATTATTCACTATCTCTGAGCTTCTCTTAGTTCCCTGTCCCTCCTGGCATCCCCTCTGTAAACTCTAGTAAACTGGGTACATAGATGTCCGGGTAAGAATACTGGGCGTTTACTTCTCCCTGCAAGCTGGCACCTTACACTGACTGAAGGGTGGAAATGGACGTTTCAGGCGGAAGTGATCAGCAGTTAGAGCTGGGAAAGGATGCTTTGTTGGGGAGCAGTCAGCAGGAACAGAGTCTTTTTCTCACTCACAGCATTGTCTTCTCTTAAGTCCTTGGTGTTGAAGGTGATTTAAGATGTGGTATCAAGCATTTCCTCTGTCACACTGGGATGTGGTTTTGTTTTGACCAAGGATGATGTCATGTGGTTCTAGCTTTGTGATGACCTTGGGAAATAGCTTTCGTTTATCCATATCTAGCTCTTTGTAGGAAGAGTTGGATGGGATAGCAATTTCAACTCTTTGAAGAGTTTGTATGTTTAGAATGGGGTCCAGGTTGTCGAAGGGTTGGTTGCTGTGGAGCCAGCTGTCTGCTGCTTGTTGGAAAGAAGCCAGGATTCTCTGGGGGACAGTCTGGCTGGCCAGTGTCCTAATGTAGAAGAATATTGAGAAAAAGAAACTCTTAAAATGTATTGGCATTGTGGACAAGCAACCGTCTCCACTTGTTGGTGGAAGCTAGCACAGAGACATTTGTGGCATAGACAAATAAAACTGCGTTGTTGAACCAAAGCCAAGTGCCCCTCCTGCTGTTGAAGAAAGCTTAAGTAGAGACGTTTTCAAACCAGGGTGCTGAATAATAATAGCAATAATATAATAATAATAATGAAAAGACAACACATGTAATAATTTCCTTTGAAGGATAAGACTTTTGATACATATTTTTAAAAATTATTTTTAGGTAATTTGACCTATTTATTGACTGTGCACCTATTGTGTGTCAGGCGTTGTGCGTCGTGCCATGGTATATTGTTGAACACACAAGTAGATATAGTTCCTGCTTTCTTGGGGCTTAGGATCTGTTACAAGAGTCAGACTTACTGAGAGATAATGATTTTGAGGAAAAGGAACAGTCTTGTGAAATGTGGGATTAAAGTCCCCTGACCATGCTCAGCGGGAAACAATACTTAAAAAAAATGTGAGTGAGCTGGAATTTGGACAGCCAGGTGAGAACAAAGAAGTGTTAGATTTATATTTGAGAAATATTCCTAGCTGAATGTGTCAAGAACGAATGGGTGAACTTCCCTGATGGTCCATTGGTTCAAATTCTGTGCTTCCAAAGCAGCAAGTTATAGGTTCCATCCCTGGGCAGGGAGCTAAGATCCTACAAATCGGGTGGTTTGGCAAAAAATTAAAAAAGGAATGAATGGACAGGAGACATAGTGGACCCAGGGGGGCCAGTTGGTGGGCTTTGAGCGGGATGCGAGATGGGTGGAGGTTGGATCTGGTGGTGAAGTGGGAAGTGGGTAGGTAGGCAGATCTAAGGTAGCTTAATAGGTAAGTTTATTGGTGGGATTATTCCCCAAGGTCGGGAGTGTTGGGGGGGACCCAGGTGGGGGATCAGGATTTAGTCCTGACTTTAGCTGGTTGAGGTGCTCTGGAGGATCAGTTTGGCAGGTGAGTATTTGGAACCAAAGCACAGATAAATGTATGGGTCTGATATAAAATTGTTAAAAAATCAGATTAAAACAGCATTGAAAGTATAGTCTAATTTTAATGAAAATAATTATACACCTTTGAAAGCTTTTAAGGGACCAATTGAAATAGTTATCTCTGAGGGTGGAATAGGTGAATAACTGGAGATTTTGTTACTTTATTTTTTTTAATTTCTCCATAGTTCTCCTTCTGCCTAATCCCAATATGAAGAGAGCATTAGTCAGTTCTAAATTTGGGTTATAATAGGAACATCCTTTTTTTTTTTTTTTTTCTTAAAAAAAACTTGTGTGAATTGGCATAGTGATGATTTAAAGAAATAATTAGAAATAATTTGTATAAATAGACTTCATTTAACTAGATGACTTGATTAATTTCCTCCTAAATGGATTTATTTGAGTTAGGTTCTAAATAAGAAAATATTTAAATTAAATGACTGCAGAGCACCAAATGGCTAATTAATTAACTCGAAGGGATTATTTCCCAACATTTAATTATTTTGTGAGTACTGGTTCACCCACTGCTCATTAGTTTGTGGGTGGGTGGGTCGGGGAGCAAAGGGCCAGGTGTATCCGAGGTGGTGGTGGGTGAGGGGAGTTAGCTGAGGGGGACGGAAGCAGTAGGACCTTTGCTGGTGGGGGCTGCCTGTGGAATCATGGCTGGGCAGCTTTTCTGGGGGAGGCTTTGAGGACTTAGCTTGGCTGGGGCCACCCCGTGAGTCAGGGGGAGTGGGGCTCAGTTATCACTGTTACTGGCAGGCTGGGGCTGGGTTCTCTGGGCTGCTGCATGTTGCTTTTCTGTTGCTTCATCAGCAAGGGGTATCTTGGGGGTGGCTGCTCGGGGGTGGCTGAGAGGCTACAGTGCCCCTGTCTGAATCCTGGCCTGACTTCGTATGACCTATGGCAAATCCTGATTCTTTATGACCTGTGGCAAAGTATTTAATCTCTGTAACCTCAGTTTTCCCATCTCTAAATGGTGAATAGTAATTGTATTACCTTGTAAGTTTGTATTAAGTTTAAACCTGAGAATTTGTGTTAAGATTTTAACATTGTGCTCGGCAAAAATAAGACCCCAGGAAACAGTAATCTGATCATCCTTGATCGCTGTTGCTGCCACCATCTTTGAATTAGGGAAACTAGAAGGAAATGGCAACCCACTCCAGTATTCTTGCCTGGAAAATCCCACGGATGGTGGAACCTGGTAGGCTACAGTGCATGGGGTCACAAAGAGTCGGACACGACTGAGCAACTTCACTCTCACTTTCATTCATTCTTAAATACCACCTTCTAATGATTTAAAAACAAACATATAAGCTGGGCTATCTTAGGTATTTGTTTTATAAAAAGAATTTCTATAGATATTCATTTTCATTTACTTATTTTAGTATTTCTATCAATTTGAAGAAAACTTGGCACAAAATAGATGCTCGGGAATAGTTGAGGGGGAAATAGGTTGTTTTCTAACAAACCAAAAGTCTTGACATCAAAAGCAAAGGCAACAAAAAGCAAAAATAAATGAGTAGGAATGAATCAAATTAAAAAGTTTCTGCTCAGCAAAGGAAGCTACCAATATTAGGAAAATGTAGCCTGCAGAATGGGAAAAAATATTTGGAAACCATTTATCTAATAACTCAAATAACTAAAAAAAGAACACCAAAAACAAAACCCAACTGGGTCATGTAATGGACTGAGGAAATGAATAGATATTTTTCCAAAGAAGCATGCAAAATTACCACCGGGTATGCAAATATGTGCCCAACATGACTGATCATCAGGGGAACAACTCAGAACCACAGCATCAGTTCGCACCTGTCAGAGTGGCTGGTATCAGAAAACAGGAGACGGCAGGCTTTGGTGGGGATGTGGGGTAAAGGGGGACCGAGGCCTTGTTCACTGTTGATGGGAATGTAAACTGGTGCAGCTGCAGGGAAAAACTGCATGTACAATTCTCAAAACATCAAAACTAAAATTACCAAAGGATCCAGTAATCCTTCCTCTGGGTGTTTATGTAAATCAAGTGAAAACACTTGTCTTGAAATGATATCTGCCCTCCCATGTTCATTGGACTATATTATTTACCATTGCCAAGGTATAGAAACAACCCAAGTGTCATCCATGGATGAATGGATAAAAGAGTGTTTACACACACACACACACTCACAGGAATATTATTCAGCCATAAGGAAGAAGAAAATCCCATCATTTGTGACAACGTGGGTGGACCTTAGGGAATTTATGCTGAGTGAAATAAGTCAGAGAAAGACAAATATGTATTGCATGATCTCATTTGTATATAGAAACCAAAAAAAGCCAAACCTGAAGAAGCAGAGATTAAAAGAATGGTGGTGACTAGGGGCTGGAAGTTGGGAGAGAAGGGGTGATGTTGGTTAAAGGGCACACAATTAAGATGAATAAGAACAACATAATGATTAGAGTTAGTAATATTGTATTACATGCTTGAAAGTTGCGACGACAGTAGACTTTAAATGTTCTCACCCAAGAAAGATATGGTAATTATGTGCTGTGATGCAAATGTTACTAATACTCCAGTGGTAATTGTTTTGCAGTATAATCAGTGCGTCAAATCAACACTTTGTACACCTTAAACTTATATAATGTCATATGTCATACATCTCAAGCTGGGGAAGGACGGGAAGGAAGGCCTTGTTTATTGTTTTAAAATATTACTTGGCCAACACCGACAGTTCTCCAGAAAAAACAGCATATCTCAAAACAAGGGCTCCTGAATAAATGCTGTGAAAAGGTATTTTATAACAAATTTCATCTTTTAAAGTATTTTGTGTAGGTTTTCCTTTCTCTCATATCTCAAGTGCAATGTATAAAATTCAACTTTTCATGTATATAGTAAACTGTTATCATCACAAAAAGGAAAAAAAAGGAGGAAGGTTGATGACTGTTGGCTTCTTCCTCATTGATATTTTCTGAATAATTTTGGAGAAGTAATTATAAATAATAAACACGATCATCCCATTCATTCATGCAACTATTAATAAAGGATAGAAATCATGTAGAAAGTAGCAGTTTTTTCCCCTTCCTGGATTGTATAGTAAAGAAGGAGGAAAATAGGAAAAGTGTGGATCATTTGACCCTCTTATAATTCCAAAATAAGTCAACTAATGAAACTGAAGCCTCCTGTGCTACATATGATAGCAGGATAGAGATGTAACTTTGCATCAGCCCTGGGAGTCGGGTATGGCAGTGTCCTTGGTTTGAGAAGTGGGAGAACCAAATATACTTTCTAAACCCGCAGATCTCATTCACTGCCTTGGGATCCTGCCTGGCCTCAGATAACAAACATTTTAATTGCTGGTTGGGGATGGAAAAGAGGCTAGTTTAGCTAGTAAAAATATATTGATTTTTAACTACTATATTTAATTTTGTCAGACTACTTGTATGTAATCTTTTTATATGAATATTCAAATGCTAAGAGTTTTGTCGTGTGTAATTGTACACAATGATTAATATCACAATGATTGATTATTATCACAATTATTGATGCCCCATGTTCCTGTGTAAGACTAAAATTACAGCATATGTTTGAACAAAGGTTAAGCAGACCTTACAGATTCACTCATTCTTCACTCGTTTCATCCTTCTGATGTTCATTCAACAAATGCTTTTCAGTCTCTAATATACTGGAGAAACAGATGGAGGTGCTGAGGGCATGTTGTGGCGTGATGTCCTCTTATCTCACAAAGCTCTCCTTGCAGTGAGAAAAAGAGACTCTGAAGGCAGTGAGTCTGGGCTGTAGTGGAGCATAGGATGGAAGGACAGCTCTCAGGACACAGTTGTGCTGATTTCAGTGAATGAGAAGGAGCCGATGTGGGAACAGCCGGAGGCAGAGGGAACAGCAACCTGAAATGGAAAAAAGGATGCAGGATCTGAAGGGGATGAGTGTGGCTGGGATGCAGTGAGCAGCTGGGAGAGGGGAAATTGTGGGGTTGGAGAGGAAGGGTGGGTACTGAGGACTATATTAAGCTACTAAATTCAATAGAAAGCCATTAAACTGTCAAACTGAGAGGTGACACAGAGGTATAATTTTAGCATATGGATTTGGGAAGAATGCATTCTAGGTGTGAGGAATGAGGGCAAAGAAGATATATTGAGAATGATTTTAGAGTCTTAACTGGAGCAAGGTGGGTATACAGAGGTTCCATTTCATATACGTGGAAGCTGTCACAAGTGGAATAAGGATTCAGGGTTGGGGACAGTCAAGTATTCTTCCTGTTGAGACACTGAACTGATTTTGCAATGCCCGTGAGACATCCAAACAGAGATGTCAAGTAGGTCATTGGACATATAATTCTGAAGCTCAAGGGGAAGATCGTAGTTGGAGATATGAATTTGGAAATAACTACTACATAGAATAGATGGTATTTAAAGGTGTGTGACAAATAGTGTTTCCATGTGGCAAAGTTTGCAATCATTCTAACCTGGTCACCTTTATTGGTTCCTCCAAGAGTGTACACCTTCATCTTATTGCTTGCCTTCACTGTGATGGAAAATACTAGTAACATTTTAATTAGAAATTAGTATTAAAATGTGGAAAAGAAACTCCTTAAATTCTTCTGAGTCAAAACATTTGACTTAGAATAACGAGGTTTAGATATTGGGAAAACAGCTGAGTGTAAAAAGCTATAAAGAGACAGCTCAGGGAGATGACGCCGCAGACACAAGACTGGTAGTATTATTTCTAAGGCATGCACAGAAATTTGTGAATGCTGTAACCATTTGGTCTTAGATGGTCCAGACATGATTGCCTCCTAGGAAAGAGCTTATTTAATGCAATAAAAGCACATAGTTAAAATCAGAAACTCACCTGGAATAGCGGGATCCTATAATCTGTATCCTGTATTTCAGAGTTTTGATAGTCCCTCCATTGGAATGCCCAATAGATTGCTTAATTTCTTATAAAATATTAAGCAACACTTCTTTTTAAGGGGATAGTCAAATGCTGACTGTGCTCAGGCATTTTGTTATTAGCAGTAGTGTGTAGTGTCAGCAGAGATTTCTCAGTTCTAGGAACTTGAGACTGAAACCTAGCTGCGCTTACATTTTCTTTTTTTAATAACAGTATCATTTTCTTTAATTTAGCTCAGATGTGTTTTTTGAGCACCCGTTCCATGCCAGGCAGAACTTGAGATATTGAAGGGAAGAGACAGACGCTTACTTTTCACCATCCGTTGTAAAACAGGAAGATGAAAGTGCTTCTAATCCTATGCGCCATTTCTGACTTTCCCTCTTACAGAGCTGCAGTCTTAAGTAAAGATAATTCTACCTTCATCTGACATAGCAGATGATTGCTTTGTTTAGTATTGTCCCCATTAAAGTTCTTGTACTTGTATGATTTATCAGCTATATATTCTGGTATAATCTAATGTTTGGTTATGTGGTTTTTACGGTTATGTAGTTTCTTTAATGATTGGTATATGTGTGCTTTTAAAAACAATAATGTTACACCACTTATTACAAAAATGAACTTTTAGGATTATGAGCTAAATTTAAAAATATTGCCTTGACTGCACTTTCTTTCAGTCCTTGGGTTAGGCTGTGTGTGTCCCAAAGCATTGAGTTTTGTGGCAGAGTCTAGTATTAACCATGCCAGAAGCATTCACTGTGTCATGAATATTTGTAATTGAGTTCTCTGGTTTTTCATCTTTCATTTTTCTGCCCCCTCCTCCCACTAAAGCTTCATTCAGTTGGACTTGAGACAAGCTGAAGGTATGATGCTGCCTTTGGAAAGGACATAAAACACCCTCCTCTCCTTTCTGGGACAGAGGACAGGTATTCCAGAGTCCTGTTCATTTCTCCTGTGACTCTTTTGTCCTATACTTTTCTGGGTAAAAGTGTTTAAGCATCGGATCGCTTCAGTTCTCATTCATTGGAAGAAGAGCATGTTCAAGGAGTTTAGAAAAACAGTGTTTGCTAATAAGAGGGCTCTGGCTTTGAGGTAGGGGTTGGGGCTCCATCCTGTCCTGGAACCAGCTGTCTGTTTTGGCAAGGAATGAGTTAAAGAGACTTCTTTGAGCCTGCTGTGTTTACTCACACCCTGCTGACTCCTAGGTGTGTTGTTACACCCTGTGTCACTCCTGACAACTACTTCTGGCCTGTTTAACTGGTGGAGGGTGTTTTCATATGGTACAGAGGAAGCCCTGTCCTTGGTCTCCCTGCCCTAAGCAAAGCTCTCGTCTTCCTGGGGGCTTATCTATATGGAAAGGGTTCTTTCTTGTGTTTCCCACCTGTTTCTCATCTGTTGCCCTTTCTAGAGGACTGAGCAAAACACAGGTCTTGTATCTGGGTTTGGGGGATCATTTTTTTTTTTTCTGTAGTTAGTTTTGGAACCTGAGTCACTGTGGATTTTGCCTTCTGATGGACTGAGATGGCAGACAGATTGACAAGGAAACCTGCGAAGAGATATTACTCCTTTTCTGGAATCTCTCGGAAAGATTCAGTGAAGGCCCTGAGGTTTTCAAGGTCATTGAACCTTAAAAGAGCCACTTCAGAAATCAGCAAGAGGAAGGTTGGTACAGAAATTTCTGATTCCTTCTAGTTTCATTTGGGGTTGAAAGTAGTTGAAACTTTTGAGAAAAGCTTTGAACATTTGATTTGAAAATTTAATTTGAAAATCCTTTAAAGGTTTCAAAAACATGGCTACTTTCTGCACCATCTGTCAGTTAATGGGTGTTTATTATTTATGTGTATGTTTGTTCATTTATTACATGGGTTTAAATTATTCACTGTTACAACACAAAGTTGTCATGGTATCAGAAGATTCTGATTCCTAATATGAATTCTTCTTCTAAAAGTTTGTTTCAATGAAGACTCTCACAGTACCAAAACATCTCACTGAAAGGATTAGTTGACTTTTGTGCATAAATGAAATATTACACTGAATACAAATTAATGTTTATGTACTTTCATAGGAATATTGTTCCATAGGACTATGTGGAATTAAACTGAAATTTTAAAAAAGTATGTTTTATATTAAAAAAAATAATTGGAGGCTACTGCTTGGGAATATAAAAAAATGAAAGGAAGCGATTCTGGCTGTGTGCTTTCTTGTTTAGTTTTACTATCTATGTGTTGAGCATGTAACTTAACAGCTGTTAAAATAATACATGTGTGCTGTGTGCTGTGCTGTGCTTAGTCGCTCAGTCGTGTCCAACTCTTTGTGACCCCGTGAACTGTAGTCAGCCAAGCTCCTCTGTCCATGGGGATTCTCCAGGCAAGAATACTGGAGTGGGTTGCCAAGCCCTCCTATAGGGGATCTTTCCAATCCAGGGATCGAACCCAGGTCTCTTGCATTGCAGGCGGATTCTTTGCCGTCTGAGCCACTAGGGAAGCCCAAAATAGCACATAGAATTTAAAAATTAAAGATTCCTCTTCTTAATATTAATATTTCTGGAGCTCCCTTTCAGTTACCAAATAGCAGTAATAATTGATAAAAAGTCAACTAACATCTCACATAGAATGTGATTTTCTTTTTACTTCATTTATTTTTGGACAAGGGCCATGGGTTACGTGTGCCCCCCAGTGGTCTTTTGTAGAATGGTCATTTTTGAGCTCCATTAAGAAGCAGTCACAATATCCACACCACTCCTAGGGGAAGAATTGTGCCTTCAACATTACAGACAAGTTCTTCAGAACAGCTTTCTTCATGTAGTTCAGACCCAGCTCAAATATGTGATATTTATTTGGATACTTTCTGAAGGATGTGTGTTTGGGAACATCTCTCAGTGGTTTGTAGGAGTGGACAGTGAAAACTCATGTTAATATATGGAAACTCATGTTAATATGTATCATCATGTCGACCCTTATTTTGGACCTAACTGCTAATATTGAGTAATTTTAATTTCTTCTTTTTCCCCTTCTTTTCCTTTTTACCACGAAGAACTTTGACATGTCAGATACAAATCAAATCCAAGACCTTCCAAATCACTAACCATTTTCTCTGGCAGAAATCACAGCCATAGTAGATGTTTGTTGACTAGGGATTCTCAACAATCCTGATTTTCTTTTTCAGTTATTTATGCACAGCTCAGTGTAATTTGAATTGCGGACACAGATTAAAACCTGTTTTTAAGAAATTAAACCTTCTACGTAGAGTGTACAGAAAAGAAGATGAGAAATTAATGAGGAAATCAAGGGCGCTGATTCAGATGTCAGAATCTTTTCTCTACGTCCTCGAGGAAGTACAGAGTTGAAAACTCTGCTTGGACTTGAGGGTGGGACCTGTGTGTCGGCATTCTGTGCTTGAGAATTTCAATAGGAGCACCCTGTCTTGTCATTAACGATTCCTCGCATTGTTTGCAGAAGTAGGGTGTTCACCTCCAGTTCTCCGCCACAATCCAATTTGTCTAATTAAATTCTGCTGAGCATTTCTAACTTCCTGCCTGAAACACATTCTAATTGCTTGTAGTTCCAGTGGTGATAATAATAGTGATGGTATTCTGCTCTGGTAAACATGTATTGAAGTGATTACATTCCAACCTGTCGGGGAAAATGAGGGATGAAAAAGACTTAGCTTTTTGGAGGATGCACGGGGATGTCGGCTGTATTGGTGATGAGTTCAGATTCCTATGCCGAGTTTCTGGGTCATCTTGTATGTACAGTTGGTGACACTATTGACCAAGAAAGGCACCTACCCTCCCCCCAAGGAAGACACATCGCCTCCTCAGAGCTTTGTTGAAAGCCAGTGTGTGAAATGTCAGCAGCCGTATAATTTCAGATTCCTGCATTGTTTTGCTTTAGGAAAGGTTTCCATAGGTTTCAAAATCAGGGTTTTATATGCTTTTGGTTGCGGGTGGGGGTGCGGTAGTAATGGTTAAGACAAGAGTGTAATACCTTTGAGACTTGTCAAGGGAATTAAGATCTCATATTAAGTGGAAAAAAACTAAGAAAAGCAGAAATGTTCTATATTGGACAGTTTGCTGGGCTCACAAGGCAAAGCAGTTTAAAGTGTGTGTGGTTGAAAAATCTGTCTCAGCAAAAACACAACCAAGGCTTTTGGAGTAAATGGTCAGAGTTTGTACATCCAGGATCTGTGTGTGGCCCGACATGTGGATTTCAGTCATTTGCTATGACACCATCATTGCCGTCATTCATCTGTATGTCTCTGTCTCTATGCTGACTTACTTCTACATCCTGATTACATAGAAAATTAGCATGTAGACTCAGAAGTCAGCAGAATGACACATTCTGCTTAATGATGAATGACGGAAAAACAAGGAAGCCAACTCAGAAAGTTAGATGGTTTTTTAATTCAACAAGAAGGAACTTTAAGAGCCTTAAGTTATATAGACATGTATTTTATCTGCTAAAGAGCCTTCATTTTTAAGTAGAAGGCAAAGACCTTAGAATAAAGTTGCCTTGGTCTTTTAGGGCCTGAAGGTAATTATTTTGGATCCGTTTATTGGTTATCTTCAGGTACAAAGCAAAGGAAATTGTATGGATTTTGTATCCAAACAAAGAAAATTGTATTATCTATAGTGTGTATGTGAAGATAACATGCTAAGTCTTTTTCCATGTTCTGTTAAGAGTGGCTTGTAGAAGGGTCATAGTTGGTGAAAGTGTAGCTCTGGCTGAATGAAGTTGTCTTCTTATACCAACCATTCCTTAACGATAGACAGTGCCACTACTCATCAGTGAGAGATTGCAGTTACGTCCAGAATAATTTGACGTATAGCACTGTTTATTGTAAAACACTAAAACATATGTCCTTGTTCAGTGCTTTTTAGAAAACTACTTTGAAAATATTTAACAAGTTAGGAATATGTAACGGTTCTCTTATTTCATAAAATGTAGCCACTTTTTTTTTTTAAAGAGGGAATGATTTAGAAATAGAATGTATGTGTCTAGATAACTTGGAAGAATTTTTTTTTGTTTGTTACCAGAATAGTTCTCTAGTCATAGCAGAAAAGCTAGTGCTGCGGACGTCACCCAGGTGGGAAGAAGCGTGTTCTTGATGAGTTTTGTAACATAGCTTTGCTGTGTACATAATAAAATGTCATCAAGTTCTATTCTCTTTCACTTTTGTGTTGCCAAAGTTGTATATTCTTGGTTTTCTCACAACCGCAATTAATGAGAAGCTCCTAAACGTAAATGCAATTCATGTTTTCAAGAATAGCTTATGTATTTTTTAATATTAGGTTTAGCTTTACCCTATGTAGTTAGGGGAAATGTGCAGGTGGTACTACACAAAGTATCAGTTTAAAAAATACAAACCTTTAGTATTTAATACCCTCACATTATTCTAGGGCAAATACAGTTTCTTTCCAAAACACACTGTCTCCAGATTGAGAGAGTTCTGATTCGGATTAAAGTAAGTTCTCTTTAGTTATTTTTTAGGGGTTTGTTCCAGCATTAATTGTACTCCTTAGTTATCCTTTGACATTTCTCGCTTAGGTAGTTTGATCTGAAATAGCAGTCACATTAAAGTAGGCTGAGATAATTTTGAATTTAAGAATAGATTAATCCAGAGCTTTTAATACATAAGGGGAAGTGAAATGCATGTAGGTGTTAATGATGAAATGTATCATCCTTGAGGTGAGCAAAGAAAGACTGCTGAACAGTGAACTGCTGAAAGAATCAAATGGGGCCAGGGTCTTTAGCTTCTCCTGTTCTATACCCCTTCCTGTAGTTAGCATCTCACCACATCATGTGTGTTAGCTGCTCAGTCCTGTCTGAGTCTCTGTGACCCCGTGGACTATAGCCCGCCAGGCTCCTCTGTCCGTGGAATTCTCCAGGCAAGAATACTGGAGTGGCTTCCCATTCCCTTCTCCAGAGGATTCTCCTGACTCAGGGATTGAACCCAGATCTTCTGCATCACAGGTAGAGTCTTTACCATCTGAGCCCCCAGGGAAGTCCTCACCACATCATAACACCAGCCCAAGCAGGCCTTGGTGACCAAGAAAAAAGGACCAGCATGAAATGTGGCTCATTTTGGGTAAAAAATTAAGGCCATGTAGTTGGAGGATGTATGTTCTTTCGAAAGGCAGCAGCTCTTACGTAGGGAGTGCCTTCAAACAGGGTGGAAGCAATGCAGCCCATCCATGCGGTGGATGTGATTTATATTTTCTGTACTGTTGGTTATACATGTTCCCAAGGAGAAGTCCTCTCTGTCGGATTAGAATGAACGGTTGTTCCTGCCACATGGGACCTGCGGTTGCCTGGTGAGAGTGACTGGGTGCTCGGCTGGTGGTAAATTCCTTGTTTACCTTTTTGGGCTGTGAACTAAATGTAGTGTAATTTATGTTAATTTGTGCTTTTAAAAGTCTTCAATTTTGTACTTGATCATAAGGGCGGGTAAGAAAGATGAAGAAGTGCGTATGAATAACAGTGTTCCTGGGGAAAGGGAGAGTGGTTAACCTTTTGAATCAGAGTCACAGGTAAATAAACTCAGCTTTTTTTAAAAGTGATATATCGATTGTCAAGCTTTAAAACCACAAAACGAGTTGATTTTGAAATTTGTGACCTGTCCCTTAGGGACTCTGCTCCTGAGTTCTTAAGCCCTTACAGCTTGTGTGGCTCTTTGTAACAGCTGGAATGACTGACATTCCTTTTCAAACAATCAGTTCTCTCTGATTTGGAAACACATATAATCATATTTTGGCAAGCATGTTCCCATTCCAATTTCTTCTAACCCTGATGTTTTAGTGTCTCTTGCAGCCATGTTAACATTGGCTCTTAGTTTTAAAATGTTTTTGAATTTAATTTTCACATGAAGCTTGAAATACATATTACTATGATGCAAAGAGTAAAACAGGTTTTAAATGGTTTTTAGGACTGTGTTCTAACTATGAAGAGCCAAACAAACTTTCAAGGTGTTGTTCGGTTTGTTTTTGTTTTGTTTTTAGTTTTTTTAACTTTATGGAGGAGTACAGTTCAGTTCAGTTGCTCAGTCATATCCGACTCTTTGCAACCCCATGAACTGCAGCATGCCAGGCCTCCATGTCCATCACCAACTCCCGGAGTCCACCCAAACGCATGTCCATTGAGTCGGTGATTCAATCCAACCATGTCATCCTCTGTCATCCCCTTCTCCTCCTGCCCTCAATCTTTCCCAGCATCAGGGTCTTTTCAAATGAGTCAGCTCTTCGCATTAGGTGGGCAAAGTATTGGAGTTTTGGCTTCAACATCAGTCCTTCCAATGAACACCCAGGACTGATCTCCTTTAGGATGGACTGGTTGTATCTCCTTGCAGTCCAAGGGACTCTTAAGAGTCTTCTCCAACACCACAGTTCAAAAGCATCAATTCTTCGGTGCTCAGTTTCTTTATAGTCCAACTCTCACATCCATACATGACTACTGGAAAAACCATAGCCTTGACTAGACAGACCTTTGTTGGCAAAGTAATGTCTTTCCTTTTTAATATGCTGTCTAGGTTGGTCATAGCTTTCCTTCCAAGGAGTAAGCATCTTTTAATTTCATGGCTGTAGTCACCATCTGCAGTGATTTTGGAGCCCAGAAAAATAAAGTCAGCCACTGTTTCCCCATCTATTTGCCATGAACTGATGGGACCAGAGTGCATGATCTTAGTTTTCTGAATGTTGAGCTTTAAGCCGACTTGTTCACTCTCCTCTTTCACTTTCATCAACAGGCTCTTTAGTTCTTCTTTACTTTCTGCCATAAGGGTGGTGTCATCTGCATATCTGAGGCTATTGATATTTCTCCTTGCAATCTTGATTCCAGCTTGTGCTTCCTCCAGCCCAGTGTTTCTCATGATGTACTCTGCATATAAGTTAAATAGTAGGGTGACAATATACAGCCTTGTCGTACTCCTTTCCCAATTTGGAATCAGTCTGTTGTTCCATGTCCAGTTCTAATTGTTGCTTCCTGACCTGCATATAGGTTTCTCAAGAGGCAGGTCTTCCCATCTCTTTCAGAATTTTCCACAGTTGATTGTGATCCACACAGTCAAAGGCTTTGGCATAGTCAAGAAAGCAGAAATAGATGTTTTTCTGGAACTCTCTTGCTTTTTTGATGATCCAGCAGATGTTGGCAATTTGATCTCTGGTTCCTCTGCCTTTTCTAAAACTAGATTGAACATCTGGAAGCTTAAGGTTCATGTATTGCTGAAGCCTGGCTTGGAGAATTTTAAGCATCACTTTACTAGCGTGTGAGATGAGTGCAATTGTGTGGTAGTTTGAGCATTCTTTGGCATTGCCTTTCTTTGGGATTGGAATGAAAACTGACTTTTTCCAGTCCTGTGGCCACTGCTGAGTTTTCCAAATTTGCTGGCATATTGAGTGCAGCACTTTCACAGCATCATCTTTCAGGATTTGAAATAACTCAACTGGAATTCCATCACCTCCATTAGCTTTGTTCATAGTGATGCTTCCTAAGGCCTACTTGACTTCACATTCCAGGATGTCTGGCTCTAGATGAGTGATCACACCATCGTGGTTATTTGGGTCATGAAGATCTTTTTTGTGTAGTTCTTCTATGTATTCTTGCCACCTCTTCTTAATATCTTCTGCTTCCGTTAGGTCCCTATCATTTCTGTCCTTTATTGAGCCCATCTTTGCATAAAATGTTCCATTGGTGTCTCTAATTTTCTTGAAGAGATCTCTAGTCTTTCCCATTCTATTGTTTTCCTATATTTCTTTTCATTGATTGCTGAAGAAGGCTTTCTTATATCTTCTTGCTATTCTTTGGAACTCTGCATTCAAATGGGTGTATCCTTCCTTTTCCCCTTTGTTTTTCACTTCCCTTCTTTTCACAGCTATTTGTAAGGCCTCCTCAGACAGCCATTTTGCTTTTTTGCATTTTTTTTTTTCTTGGGATGGTCTTGATTCCTGTCTTCTGTACAGTGTCACAAACCTCCGTCCATAGTTCATCAGGTACTCTATCAGATCTAGTCCCTTAAATCTATTCCTCACTTCCACTGTATAATCTTGAGGGATTTGATTTAAGTCATACCTGAGTGGTCTAGTGGTTTTCTCCACTTTCTTCAATTTCAGTCTGTATTTGACAATAAGGAATTCATGATCTGAGCCACAGTCAGCTCCCGGTCGTGTTTTTGGTGACTGTATAGAGCTTCTCCATCTTTGGCTGCAAAGAATATAATCAATCTGATTTCGGTGTCAACGGGATTAATGCATTATTTGAGGAAATTGGTTTGAAATTCTAATTCACGCTCTTTTAAAGTTTGATTTGTGGGATATCACTTTATTTTTTCCTTATTGAAATTGGCATTTCTATACAATTTGAATATCTGCTGATACATTTGGATTTTCCTCGATTCAAAACTATTTCTTAAATGCAAAAGCAGTGGTCTGGCTTTATCATTGCAACTTACCCTTTCATTAAAGCCATGACTTTAACAGAAATAAGACTCTTAGCTCCTTTAAATTGAAGACCATCTGAGGAGTCTAGACACCTTAGGTAAAATGTGTGTTTTTGGTTTTTTTTTTCAATAACATGATGCTGATCTTGGGAACACTCAAATCACCAAAATGTGGGAAAACTGGCATTTTTGTCAAAGGATCCTGTTTCTTTTCATTCATTCTAAACTAGCACCTCCTTTTCTTACAATGATAGTTACATTAGTAAATATATTATTTCATAAATAAAACAAATCATTTTTAGTATTTAAAAAAAGCAATTTAATACTTAAGCCAGGCTTGAGGAAAAGCACAAAGTATACCAGGTTACATTTTTTTACTCCCGACACCTCAAGCACCCATTCTGTGCACAAGACTATTCTGGTTGCAGTGAAAGTGATTCTTAACATTATACACCTGATTGCACCTTCTGAAATTGTGTTCTCTCTCTTTGCAGAAAGTAAAAATAAGTAAAATCACTATTGTTTACTACTGTATATGCGTGCTAGGTTGCTTTAGTTGTGTCTGACTCTTTGCGACCCCATGGACTATAGCCTGCCAGGCTCGTCTGTTTATGGGATTCTCCAGGCAAGAATACTGGAGTGGGTTGCCATGCCCTCCTCCAGGGAATCTTCCTGACCTAGGGATTGAACCCGTATTTCCTGCAGCTCCTGCATTGCAGGTGAATTCTTTACCGCTGAGTCATGGGGGATGTCCTTGTTTACTACTTACCTGCCTCAAATCTACTCTGACTCATGATATGTGGTTTCTGTCACATTTAAGGTATTTCAATGAACTCAACTCCAAATAATGATCCCAGTATTATGGGAATTCCCCTCCCCCCTTTTCTGTCTCCCATATTTTCATCTCTGTATCCTCAACCTAGAACAATGCCTGGCACATAGGAAGTGCTCAAATATTTGTTGAATGAATCAGAATAGAGATATTGCCCAAAGTATCTTTGCTTTGAGAAGGCCTGATCATGTGAATACATTTTTTTCTTTTTCTTATCTAATTAAATATTTGCCATTGGCTTCAAATATAACTACAAAGAAGGCTCTGGAGACATTTATATTGTGTGAATTTACAATAAAATCAAGTTTTTATGCCTTGGAAATGGACTTTTTTTTAATTACAACCAAGAAATTGACCCGAGTTGTGGTTTGTCTGGGCCTGTCCTGGTCTTTGTTGTTTTCACTTGTCTTTGTAGGTTAGACTGAGAACAGGTAGTGGTTACTCTTCCACCCACATTCTACCTTAATCACTGCAGGCTACTGGTGAAAACCATGTCCGTCATCAGCTCATCCAGGAAGGTAAAGGACCAAAGAGAGAAATGCCACATGGCTGTGCGGTACCTCCTTCCTCCCTGGGTTTTTGGAAAATCAATCCATCTCACTCCTTTCTGTTATGACCTTAGAACAGTGAAGAAGCAGGCAGTTTTTCCTTCAGGCCTTACAAATAAGGATGGAACTTACGATAGTAAAGCTTATTATAATTACTTTTAACAAAGTCATCATAGTATAATAAACATTTCCTGTGGAATTTAAGAATAAACATTGGCTACGGTGGCTACTATTTACATTTGGCTTAATTTACCAAGAGCAAGTCTGTCTCGGCTGGGCATTCAGCTGTCAGTCACTGGGTGCCTCCATCTGGACTGGGCTCGAAAGGGGAGCACTCTGGCTTTGTCCCACGACACCCACGTGTGAGCACTTTGATGCTTAGAATTCTCTACTGCAAGCATTTCTCACATATGCGAGATACAAAACCATTTAAAATCAGTGTGCATTTTTCAGTGCTAAAGGCTGGCCAATAAAAATATCTCATTGCGCAATGTTCTTTTGACTCCGTGGTGAATAAGGTAACCTCACTGTGGCCCCAGACTGTCGTGCTGCTGCTGTTGGTGCCCCACAGAGAATGCTTGGAGGTGCCGGTGGCCTCAGCACCACTGCTTGCTCTGGGTGTCGATCAGTATGTCTTGAGGAACTGTGGAATGACGCTGGGAATACAATCCACTCTTTCCTTAGACATCAAATTCTAATTTCTGACATTGTGTAAACAGAACGTTTGCTTCTTCCAGCTGATTGGCCCTTGTTGAGTGGTTCATTTTAGTGTTTTGGATTTTATTCTTGAATTTCCAAACCAGTTTCTCAACTTGTTTGTCAATAATTATGTTATAGTTTACCTTAGCGTGTTTCTGAAAGACCTGGAGCAGATATTTTGGTTGTTGGATATGCATATCAAGGTCAGGTATCAAATCAGGTCCAAACAAGGTCTTGTTCAAAACGTCTGTCTTTAGTTTCTAGAACTCCCAGTCCTGTGTGATGTGTACATGTCCTCCTCCCTCGCTTCCTGCCTTTAAGGATGAGGAGGAGGTAATCAAGTCCAGGAACAGAAGAACAAGAAATGAGGAGTCCTCACTGGACAGATGAATGAATAGATGAATACAAACCTCAGTATTGGAAGTTTGGAGTCTTGTTGAGTGATTCCTATAGCACCACCTAGAGTCTGAGAGCAATACCGCATTAGCTCCTGTTGGCCAGCACCAGGCTTTCCCCTGGCTTTGACAGAAAGAGAGGTTGAGATTCTTAGATCCTTTGTATTGTGTTGGGAACCAAAAGCAGCAAGTCAGCAGCATTTTCTTGCTCCTTGATTAGCCACATAATTAGTCAATATATATTGCATGAATACATATGCTATGGTTTCAAAAATAATTTATGCCTCAGTAATATATTTCCTATATTTAAACTGGGGTTTTTGGAGGATTAACTTTTATTTAAAAGTAAATTAGGCAATTCATCAGAATCTCTACTATAGTTTCATTATCCTCTAGCTTATTTGAATTGCTATACCTGTTTCGATAAAGACAATCTAGAAATCTTTATTATTAATAACTTGCACAGATTGTATTAAAACAGAGAACTTTTCCAGGCAAGTTTTCTTTTTACTCAAAAGATACGATTTTCCTGGTAGTTGTGGTTTTACCTATGTTGTATCCCTATTTAATGGGATGCCTTTGTAGAAAGTTGCTTATTCTATCTTTTGGGCTATCTGTGCTTCTATCTAAGACACATATGTAAACACGTACGTACTTTAAAGCATTTCTGAACTGCCTGCAGATTCTGTGTAAGCTGTTACAGAGAGTAGGATAGAGTGTGCTTGAGAACCCAGAAGTCTTTAGAAAGAGGTATTTAGTATTTTGCACAGAAAGACTTGCTTAGGATGAGCCTCTTAATAGCCTTGTCGAGGATGATGGAAGCAGTGGCCACTAATTTGACTAACAATCAGGTTCTGATTGCATTTGCTATTGATACTGACATTGACATCAATATATTAAAAGCACTCACTCTTTTTGGAAAAAAAAGTAGAAAGTGGAGTGTTTTGTGGATGAATAGGATGATACAATGTCTTTAAAACATTTGCCATGCATGGTGCCTCCCAGGCCAGGTGGATCACACATAAGAGCCCACCTCGTGTTAAGTATGCCTGCTTATCACAGCAGTATTTGCCTATAACCAAGTGTCTGGAAGTGGAGAGAGGGGGTGTTTTGAGACTGAGGAAAGCTGATCATACCGTTCTTGGGGTTCTTAAGGCAAGAATGCTGAAGTGATTTACCATTCTGTTCTCCAGTGGACCAAGTTTTGACAAAGGTATGACCAACCTATACAACGTGTTAAAAAGCAGAGACATCACTTTGCTGACAAAGGTCCAAATAGTCCAAGCTATGGTTTTTCCAGTAGTCATGTATGGATGTGAGAGTTGGATCATAAAGAAGGCTGAGCACTAAAGAGCCGACTCACTTGAAAAGACCCTGACGCTGGCAAAGATTGAGGGTGGGAAGAGAAGGGGTCGACAGAGGATGAGACGGTTGGATGGCATCGCTGACTCAATGAACATGAATTTGAGCAAACTCCGGGAGATAGTGAAGGACAGAGAAGCCTGGCGTGCTGCAGTCCATGGGGTCACAAAGAGTCGGACACGACTGAGTGACTGAACAACAAAAGCTGATCTTGGAGAGAGAAAGGGCCACCCTTTCAGCCAGCCTCAGACGTCAGCTTAGCCTGATTTAGAGAAATTGATCACTGGTCCCATGATGTGTGTACCTCCAAGAAAGTGGGGGGCGTGGCTCTCTGCCTGCACATTTTAGGGACTGAGATCAGAGGAGCAACATCCGTCCCTCTTCCTAAGGGTGTGCCCCTTTCTGTGCACCGCTCCCTCGCTGATGGGGAAACTTAATGCATCAGTGACTATGCCAACCCCTCCCTCCCGTGAAGGGCTTACCTGAAGGTCAAGGGCTCTTGTCCTTGTCTCTCTACTGTAGCAAAGTTCACTGACCCTGAGCTCTGTGCAAAGTCATGGTGATAACAGCTCTCTTTCTGTGGTTCTTTCCTCTGTGTCACTGAACTTGGATGAAGGCCTGTGGACCACAACCCAGGCCCAGTTTTGGCTACAGATGAATAAATAGATCCCGTCCTTTGTTTTTTCTTTCCCCATTATTTTATGCAAAAAATGATGCTTAATTGTTGTCACCTACTTTCCTGACTTCCATAGAGAGGGGTTTGTCTCAGTTTCTCTGCCATGACCCTCAAGCCCTCCTTTGACTAGATGTGAGCAGTTTGGGAAAAACCACAGGTCCTTCATCAGGCCACTTCAGGGAAAAAAAAGGTTTGCATATTTGCTGAACAGAGGTCCCAAGTTCCTTTATTCGTTCGTTTTAGGGTGTTTGCAAGTAAGTTTTATTTCCTAAGAAGCTGTTGCTTTATTAGTTACAGAAGAACTAGTTTTATCAGCTTGTTGGGTGAAGGAGATGCATCTTTTCTGTCTCTTGTTTCTCAGGGAGAATAACTGCAGCTTCAATTAAGAAGTACTTTTTGACTTGAGGTGTCCACTGTGACCCGAAGGGCTGTACTATGTGTAAAGATGAAAGCATATTTGTTCGACCAAATCTTCACATTATTTCTGTCAGTCCAGTTAGTTATAATCCTAGCCCTTCTGCCACACGTAAGAAGGGGCTTTTGGTAGATAATTTAATGTGTGGAAGAACGTCTGTTAGTTCCTTGCCCACGGGGTCAGCAGGGTCCGTTCTTATACACCAGCGCAGAATACGAGGGGCAGATTGGGTTATAGCATCTCCCACTGCGACACTGGCTCAGAATATTGAACTAGAGCACCATGCTTCTGTGTCGTGTTTTAAAATAACTTTCCCGTCTGGACAGAACTGAAGCTGGCTGTGTTGCGTGGTTCAGTTCCTAAGTTCTTGCTGCTGGAGGCACTATCCTGGGTGCTGATTGGGGCTCACGGGAGTCTGGTCAGGCTGGTTCAGCCACAGAAAGTCTAATGGGTGCTGCACCCACACGTGGAAACCCGAGGCTGTCTATCCATGTGTTCACTGCTGCGTCCTGGGGTCAGTGAGGGAATGGCAGTCTTCATCCCCACGTGTATCTTCACGGTGCGCTTTTCAGCTGTGACTTTCAGTGGCTCTGCACTCAGGGCCCACCCCACACAGCTCCCCCTCTACAGGGCTGGGGGGAAGCACCCTGTGCACCCCGTGTACGTGGCAGCCTTGTGCACAGTAAATACTGTGCACAGAAAATACTGCGACGTTTAAAATGTCCTTTATGTTCTACAGTTTTAATCTAAGTTTCAAATGATCTGTCTTTTCAGAAAAAGAAACGTGCAGTGCAGGCATTTATGTTGATACTGTATGTGATTCAACCAAACTTCTGTCCTATGAGATGCCTTCATTGAAACAAAAGATTTTATAATTATAAAAATTTCAAACACTAGAAGGAAGTTTAGAAATTAATGTTTATCAGGCTCCCTCCTCTGGGGAAAAAAACCACAGGCCCAGGTGGTGTGTTGCAGGCAGGACTTGCCTCAGGCCAGGATCTCCTGGGTCCTCACTCCTTAAAACCCACCTCCTTTTTAGAGTTTGCTTCCTGCGGGTAGTCCACACCCAGGCTATGTGTGCTTTTGCTTTGCATGAGAGTTTTCTATTAAAGTGGATTTTGTGTGTGAATTCTAACCGATGAAGTCATGCACATTAAATAACAAGTACTTTGAAAATAAAATAATGTCATGTATAGATTCGACACTTCTCCGGTGCCAGGCATAACTATAAGGACTTTTTAACAAACATGACGCACACCATCTGTGAGTGGGTTCTGGTGTCTTCTCCGTCTCTTCTCCGTGGGTGAGGACACCGCGGCACTGATAGACGTTCTTTCACACACTGAGCTGCTTACCAGCCCCGACCAGGGCGCTAAGCGCTGCACTGCACGTCTTGCTTGCCTGCTGCTCCCTGCCGTTGGTGCTGGAGGAAGTCTAGAAGGAAGGGTGGAGAGGAGGCGCCTGGCTTTTCCTGTTTGCTCTTCCTGTCAGCATTGCCCAGCCTGGGCAGTTCAGTGGTAACTGATTCTAGTTTTCGGCTCTTTTTCTGGAAGCCCCAGAAGCATCCCAGGAGGCAGCAGCCAGGTTTCTCTCTCAGATGCCCCAGCACGCGCTCTGCTGTGAGCTTCCTCTGAGCTCCTAGGGGCCAGCCCATCCTGCTGTGTCCTTGTTCCACAAAAGCCCTCCACTAAGTGCCCTACATCCCAGCCCCAGCAGGCAGCACCCTCTGCTCTGGCCTGGGTACCAGCTGCCCAGGACCTCCCTCCAAGGGTCTTGGTTCTGCGAACCCCTGTCTCCCTCCTTCCCTAGTGTTCCCAGCTCCAAGCTTACCTGCTTACCCTTCCTTATACTCTCTGTTGTGACTTCTGTTTTCCTTACTGGACCCTGATTGCTCTTTCGGCATATATTAAATAATATTCAGGATTAAGCATATTAGCTCATAAAATAGTTTTGGTGAACTTATCCTAAGAAATATTATAATTTAAACTAGTATCTAATTATGAATTAGTACTAGTATTTATTTTCAGATATTTGCCAAGGGATATAAAACCCAAACCATCTTTTTTAAAAAATGGAATGATTCCTTTACTGAGCTCCAAAAAAGTTAAAATGAGGCTGGAACAAAGTAGGAAGGAGATAGTTCTCAATTACTAATTAGTGAAAATCTGTGGCTTTGGGGAAAGCTGCTGATCCATTTAGAATAAACAAATATCAGTTGATTTTAATGAACTCCAGTTGGACCTAAAGAAAATTATCTCATCAAATGAATTTCAGATTTCATGATCTTTCATCACAAACCTCTATGTTTGTTCCTTTCTCATCATCCTCAGTTTAAGGAAGCGTGAAGCAGTGCTTGAACGTGTGTGTGCTTGTTCTCGCTTTTCTTATTTGTGCCTTTGCCAAGACTCTAAAAGACCCGGTCACTGTAGCAAAACTTTAGGGTCCAAGTTTGCATCTGAACATAATCCCTTGTGGAGGAGAAAGTAGAGCTGTGACAGCTTGGTTCTTCCCCCTCAGGCATAGTTTGGAATGTTTAATAAAAGGATGTTTCCGCACACCGAGTTTCCATCAAGCTTGCATGCATGCCTTAGCTTGGTGCTTTTGCAATTTTTATGTAGCATCTGTTCCCCAATCCGAGGGCGCTAACAAGACCTTAATACAGATAGCAGTCAAGACAGCAGGGAGCTGCCCCTGTCGGCTTCTGACTTCTCCTGTGTCTTGAGTTATTATTCATAATGTAAACTCTCTCCCGGTTCCCAGCATGTACATAATTAATGGAAGGGACTATCCCAGGAAGTTTAGCAGCCACAAGTAGGTCACCATTACCAGATGTTTAATTATTGTCATTAGAAAGCATTTGGAAATACCTGGTGAGCTTTCTAAAAGCATAACAATAAGCAAATCCCTTTGGATTTTGACGGATTGGTTCTTCTGTGTTGAACAATGATTAAAGTGATTGCAGGCACAATGCTGGAGCCTTCCTCTGAATATCTTCATCAAAAAGAGGTAATAATTATGTTACACTCAATGTGAAATGCACGCCATCTTCCTTTTCATTTGTTTCCTGATTTTCTTCAGCTGTGCCAAGTTTTAATTAATGTGCCTCAATAGTATGAAAACTTGAACATCTATAAGTACATATTTAGCAGCAATATTTAAATCTTTACTGACAATACATTTATCAGATAATATTTTCTAGAATTAAGGTCAGTTGTCTGGACCCTCAAGAAAATATTGGAATGGAATGTGTTCCAGATTGTTTTTTTAATTTTGATGGTTAAAAATAAAATGCAAGATAGGAGAGGTTGAGAGAAATCTGTTAGAATGAATTTACAACCATTCTGTTAATATTATAATTTAAAAAATTTTTGGTGGCGTATGAGGTGGTCCTAGTAATGAAACTTGTCAAAGGAAGGACATTTTGAAGAAAATGCTTGTTTATTTGACTTCCTTCAATCTCAAGTTTGTAGGTCATAAAAAATTTTTATTTTTAACTACTATGTGAAAGGGCTGTTGTCAAGCCATCCGTCTGAAATGTTTGTTTCAGAAACACTCACACTGAAGATTACTCTAAAAAGTCCTTTTCTTTTTTGAATTCATTTCTGAGGAGCATAAGGAATTCCTGTATGTTATTCTTTACTGATTTTTTTCACTGCTCCTCTTGTTACCCTTAGTATTTTTTCACTGCCTCTCGTGGTTTGTCTTAGTGGAATTTAAAGTTTAGTGTTAAGGTAAAGTTTTGGTTTGTAAAGCAAATTTCCTAGTGTCCAGTTACTTTGAAAATGGACCCACTGGCTCCCCCTTGTGGGCAACCTCTGTATTGTCACTCCCAAGGCTCTTGGTAAAAGAGCCATATCCTCCGGAGTTCTCATTTCCTTATTGACCCTTCCCAGCATTCTGCCCTATTTCACACATTTTCTAGTAATATCACGCACATGACACCCGTTACCGCACCCTGTGATCAGGAAAAACGCAGACTAGGGCCATTCCTGTTGTTTTTTACAGAGAAAACACACAGATAAATCTCTGAGAACTAACATGCTGGAAAGATTTATAGACAAACATTGTACAGTGTGCAGATGCTAACCAGGTGAGCCTAGGAGAGACCTTCTCATCCAGTCTTTGTGTTAAGTAGTTCAGGCTCCACTTTTTAGGAGTTTGCAATGGCTTGATCGGAAGCTAAGCTCACTTCTCTTTCGAGTAGTGTCACACAGGAAGCACCGAAGAATCACTTGATTATGTAAGGGGAGTGGTTGTTTTCGTAACAGGGGTTTGAAGGGCAGATATTGTCCCAAGCTGTGCTTCGTGGATCTTGGGCAGAGTTTTGGGCTCCGAAAGCATTTGTCACATGCCCTTCTACTTTCATCATAGGAGAGACTAGCGATTTTTATCACAGATTTTATGGTTCTGTTACTAGACAGTTGGCAGGTGGAAGGGGATGAGCAATCAGGAATGGACTGTGATTTTGGAAAGGAGAGGCCCAGGGTTCACAAGTGTCGTGGGCTCCAGCACTAGGGGAGTACAGCTATGGAAATGCTCTTGTGCGTCTCGGTGGGCTCTGTTTATAGGAAGCAGCTGAAAGGGAAAGTGAAGTCGCTCAGTCGTGTCCGACTCTTCGCGATCCCATGGACTGCAGCCCACCAGGCTCCTCCATCCATGGGATTTGCCAGGCAAGAGTGCTGGAGTGGGGTGCCATTGGAAGCAGCTGAAGAAGAGCCCAAATGGAAGATCTTGAAAGGCAGACGTCAGAGCTGAGTTTAGCAAAAAGTGCCAGGTGCTCATGATGAAAGGGACGGAGAGACAGAAGGAAACAGATTGGATTTGGTGCTCGGCTTGATCGAATTTAGCAGCATAGCCACCATGGCGCTCTGGTTTTGTTTTTCCCCATCACAGATATTTTTCCATAGAAAGGCTGGGAGTGCATCTTGGAGTCTAGAGCACAGTCTGGATTCAGATGGCTCGGGTTCAAGTTCAGCCCAGATATCTGGCTTTGTGACTTTGGACAAGTTACCAAAACTTTCTGCCCATCTGCAAAAAAAGGCAGTGATTATAACAGTTCTATTTGCAAGGGGGTGGTTGTGAGGGTGAAAACAGTATGTGGTCTGTAGCGTTGCCTAACACACGTGGGTGGTGACTTAGTCGCTCAGTCATGTCCGACTCTGTGACCCTGTGGTCTGTAGCCCGCCAGGCTCCTCTGTCCATGGGTTTACCAACAAGAATACCGGAGTGGCTTGCCATTGCTTCCTCCAGGAGTCTTTCTGACTCAGGGGTCCAACCTATATCTCCTGCGTTGCAGTTCGAGTCTTTACTGCTGAGCCACTAGGGAAGCCCCTTTATATATGTTAGCTGTTATTATTTCATTCGTTTTGTATTTGCATAGCCTTCCCCAGAAACCAACAGTGGCATCATCTTTATGATACTTCTGAACTGTTTTTCACAATTTTACTGGCACCAAATGTGTTTATTTTCACCCAGTCCCTATTAGAACCATGTAATTATATTCATATTTTTATAAAGGTTGTCAGTTTACTATTAGAGCAATTAATAAAGACAAGGTGTGAAATATTCTGTGAGCTCATGCCTCTGTGTTAAGCAGATTTAAAGATTCTACCATCCAGTGAGTGTGTGTACAAGGGTATAAACATGTCTCTTCCAGATTTCTTTCTGCCCTGTGATCGCATCTCCAGGTAACAGGTCACAGAGGATGGACTCTTCCTTCACAGCTGGGTGCCCCATGGCCACCCCAGGAGCTGCGCCAGGGTCCTCTGGGCTTGTCCAGGCCATGGGTTTCATCTCTGTGAGCATCTTTGTAGAGGTGTTCCGTGCATCTGAGTCCTTCATCTCACTTCCAGATGCCCCTCCACGGGCACACCGTGCTATTGTTATGTTTGTTGTGGGAGCATTTTCTTTTCAGAGGAGGCAAAGTTTGTCAAAACCGGGGAAAAGATGAGTAGGTATGATTTTTACAGTCCTTAAACACAGCGAGCAGATCTCTGTGGGGACTGACGACGACATGTATTAGGGGGCGTGTGAGGGGCGGGCTGACCACAGGTCACAAGGAAAGACGTCGGCTTCCAGTTTAAGTGTCTGACCCTGAGGTTCTGCTTCTCGGGTGGCTCTGCTCCCAAATATCGTCTCCTTTTTAAAGGTGAGAATAATTTGTTCCCTCCTAAGAAACGTAGTCCTTGTACTGGCCCCAAATATTATTTTTCTGATTATTATTCTTTATGTAAGACCCTCCAGATCTTTCTTTTCCTTAAAAGGGAGGATCTAAGCTACCACATTTTCCCCTCTCAAGCGTGTGATTTGTCTTTTTTAAAATTTATTTATGGGCCCTTACCAGCCTCAGAGCTCTAGGGCTTGTCATTTAAATGAGCACTTTTGGTTTAACATGCTGTAGCTCTTCATTCCCTTTGCCTTAGTGACCAACTTTTTATTTGAAATGCAAATCTCTAAGGAACGAGCCAAAGTCTGACCTACTTATACAGTTTGTTGCTTTCCATATAGGCTCCTTGTTACAGCTGAGGAGTTTGCACATTTGTTGCATATGGTTGCAGCGAGCCTGGATATGAGTGTGCTTCATTCTCTAGAATCTGAGTCTGTATTCCCCCTCCGGACCTTCTGGTGACTCTGCAAGCTCAGAGCTGCCCTGCCAGCTGAGACAGGACCCATCCCACAAACAGCACACACCCCAGTCAGCCCCCAAGATCCTGCCGCACCCCTGCTCCTGTGTATTACTTGGCAGATGTTGGCCGTTTTGGAGTGTCAGCATTTCTGAGCTGTCCTCAGCATCCATGTGGTTGGTTATTTGTAGAACATCTCAAACCAGGTACCTTCCCTGTTGTCTGGGATCTACTGTTCAGATTTGGCAAAAAGTGAAAGGAAATCTCTGTCTCAAATCCCTTAAGGAAACAGGATTAGAAAAAAAAGGGTTATCATCCAAACTGATAATAGACGGAAGTGTGGGCAAGGGGGCTCCAGGCTGCTTGCCTGTTCTCTCAGAGATCATTTCAGGTTGTGAATCATCTTGGTTGAGCTGGTGACTCACTCATAGCCGGATTATCAAAATAGTCTGTAGGTCTTTGCATAAAGATAGGAGGTTTTTTTTTTTTTTAAACTTTCTTTTCTAGAAATTTAGGGAAAATGATGTATTTACTTCTGAACTCTTTAGAAGTAAAATGTAGATTTTTAACAAAAAAAAGGAAAAGAGAAAAAAGCATGAAAGCTTCTGGGGCCATCACCTTGTTCTTGTCTTCAGCCCAGACCATCCGCATACACTGACCTGTCTCTCCATGGCCAACAGTGGACTGTGAATTGGCCCTGTGTCTTGAACTTATGCATAGACTGGGCATGTCTGCACAACCAGAGCCGGCTGGCTGGTGGCTGTGGGAGAACTGGGAGGGAGATGCCGTTGGTGAGGGGCTGTTTGTTCAGCACGAATAAGTGCTGTGTCTTCTCCTTGGGACTTGCTTCTCTCTGGGGGCCAGCTACCAACCACAGGACTGCGTGCTGAGTGTGACATTTGTGAGGAGGGTTGGTAGTGTGTGCTGCGGTCTACAGTGTGAGTAGGAGATAGGGGACCGATTGGCTCATTTTGTTCTGAAAAAAGCCCCGAACTCTTGTTATCTGAAACAAAAGAGACCCTAAAGTAATTCATCTGATGAACACTTCCTAAAGCCTGTCCGTGTCTCTCACAGTAGTAAAATTGCTCAGCCTCCTGGGTGGTGTGCCTTTGTGACTCAGCAGCTGAGTTTCTGGTCTTATTCACTGAAGGCAGCTTGGTTCCAAAGGATGCAGTTAGTGGCTCCATCACTTGGCACCTCTGGCCAGAGGGTGGTCTCAGTGCTGTGCGGTCCCAGAGTCTAGGAGGCCTTCCTGAGGCGGCTGTGCGGACAAGCTCCCGGGGTCCTGGGGCCTGAAGGTGCTGCCACTGGGTCTGGCCACGGAGTGAATGTCAGGCTCGTGGGGACTTCTCTGCAGGGACCCTCTCAGTGAGGGGGAGCCTTCTCTGAATGGGGGTGGGGAGGGGAGAGGGGGCACTGTCGTTCCCTGTGCAGCTGCCTGGGGAGGCTGGTGGGCTCTTCTGTGGGAGGAGTTCCTGAGAGAAGTAGGGTGTCACATGCCCCCATAGGAGCCGTGTGAGGGCGGGAGTCTCCTTTTCAGAGAGGGTGTTCTCTGCTCAGATCAGTGGAAAAGCACATGGGACGCCTTTGGCTATGTTGATTTCTGCCTTTTGGAGTAAAAAAAAAAAAAATCTCCTTTTAGTGTCAGTGATGGCGGGAGCAAGTGAGCTATGCCTGTGGGTCCCTGAGTTTGGCTGGGGTGTGGGCGATGCCCTTCCTCCCTGTCACAGCAGGGCAGGGCACCGCGTGCAGACCCCCAGATTGTGATCGTGGTCCTGGGTCCGGGCTTCTCAGCTCTCGTCCCTGCTCCTGTGTCCTCTGACCCCAGTGCTGGTAGCAGCTGCACTGCTGAATGAGTGGATGGTGAAGATAGTTTCTAGGCTCACCCTGAAGGCGCTCCGTTTTCCTAGGCCTTCTTCGGTATGTAAGCACCTTAAAAGACATGCCCTCCCATCTGCGGGGCTGCTCCACTGCCCAGCCAGCGGCTCCACTGTGCTTGAGCTCAGCATTCGAGACACATTTGGCCTCTGGGCGTGATGGCCACTCACGGGGATGCCACACCGGCGTGGGGCAAAGGAGCTTACCGCGAGTCCCAAAGTGCAGGAATCTTCTGACTCAGCCTCTTTACCTCGGAGGATGCATAGCTCCACCGCCATGCATAAAGCCAAGGACATGGCTTCCCATTCTGGAGGTGTCATTGGACAGTGACTGTAATAAGTTCATCCCAGCCGCTCCCCAAGGGCAGTGCCCTGGAAAGTGTGAGCTGATGCCCCAGCCCCTATAAACGTGTCATGTGCTGGGGGAAGGTGCTTGCAGTTGGCGTGGGGCTCCTTAGATCTCCATGTGTCATGGGGTCTTATCACGGGTTCCTCAGAGCGTGGCCGACATGAAAAGAGGAGCTTTCCCACAGCTCTTGGCATTTGTTTTCAGATGAAATGCATCAATATGAAAAATAAAGCATAAAACAGTCATGAAAGTTTTTGGAGCCCTTTTAAGAATTGCTTTGAAGCTGACTTAACATTGTAGCATTTACTCTGCAGTTCAGCTCTGCTTTATAGGTTTCTAATCTTGGGTTCCATATGTGTTTTAAGATGATATAGCATTATATGCAGTTTCAGTCTGTTTATAAAAACCAAATGCAGTCTTCAAACCCATGTGGGTGCCACATGGCAGTATCGGGCTGAAGAATATGTTTCTATTTATAAACAAATATGCTGGTGAGGATTTTAGGTGTGATTTGCAGATTGCATGTCTACCTAGGAGCAATCTCTACAGAGTATAGTAATAGTAATGATTCCCACCCTCCTCTCTCGCCACACACATACACCTTGAACCCTATTCTTGAAGGTTTTAGTAGAAACAGCGCTTAAATGCTCTCACTTCCAAATGCAGTTTCAAACAATCCAAAACTCAGTTTCCAAATATGTTTATCATTTCTTGATTGAATATTTTCAAAATATTTTCAAAAGCTGACATGTCCTAGAATTTCTCTCACATAGGTCTTAGCTGGTCATATTGATTAGAAGACAAAGAGTGAAGGTATGTTATACTTGCTGGCATTTTAGCTCAAACATCACAAGGAAATTAAGGGTGCCTGTCAGCCTGGTTCCGACACTAAAAGAGGGCTTTTCAGATTTTTTCTGGATTTTTGTGTCTGGTGTAGATCTCCTGGGGGCTTGAAGGGAAGGCTTTAAAGATTCCATTGTCAGCCCCTTCCTACTGGTTATATCTTAGAATACAGAACAGCTATAAGTGGGTGGAATTGTATTGGTAGGGCTGCTGGTTTTGTGAAAGCTTCACCCAGCAGACATTCTGAAGTTGCCTGCTTTATTTAATTTAGCCAGACCATCATTTGTGAGTCTTGTAATGTGTCCTCCAGACGAGGGGCACGGCAGCCGGGGGACAGAGCCCTGCCCTGAGCGCCCGCACGCCAGCTGTGTGCATGGTGACGGAGGGTTGGGGAGGGAGGTGTTGTGGGTGCAGTTCAGGATGAGGTTCCACTCTGTGTAGACAGAACGAAGTTTCACGTGTGAGCAGCTGTCTGGTTACATTTAAAGCAACTTGCCCTCCTCTCTTTCCTCTGAATGTGTGTAGTAGCAGTCAAGGTGGAAGAGTAATTAGTAAAACTCTCTTAAATAAGAGCAGATACTCCCACATTTCCCAAAAAAGCAGTCCTAAGTGGAAGGCATATGGCTGTGATGCTAGAGAGGACCATGAGAGGTGAATGGAAATTTGGAGAGGGAACCAGTAATCTCATAAAAGATCCTGCAGTTACTACATTAGCAGCATGATGGGGATGTGTTCCCATCTAAGTAATGACCAGAATGTGCTTTATGTGAAGAATATTCTGTGAGAGACATAAAGTCCTAGCAGGGCCCCCTCTCAGGTTATTAGTGGATGATGCTCACACTTCGTTTTATTGCCAAATGACTGTTATGCTCTCTGAGGTATGAAGTGATATTAATGACCATTTGCAATGAGAAATAACACTTTATAGCATTGCTATCATTTACACATATTAAAATATGTTGTAATGTGGAAGAACACCCTGGAGGGGAGAGATGAAAACTTAGGAGTTTAATTTGAAATGCAGTTTGGAAATTATTTGGACAGGAGAGAAAGCTTCAGGGCAAAATTTCAATAAAAGTGTGTTATTTTCTAAACTATTCATGAAAGTCTGTTTTTTTCATGTACCTGGACTTAATTATGGCTACTCACTGTCCCCGCCCCCCCCCCAAAAAAAAAAAAGTTTGGTTAATTTTAGTCACTCATATGTACTAATCCAAAAACAAAAAAGAAAAGTTATTAATGTAGTTATTTAGAGAAAACACGATGAATCATTTGACTGTAAGCACTTAGATATTATAATCACGTCCTTAGTATTTTTATCTTGCCTCTTTTGTGAAAACTCACATTTCTGCACTCTTACTGTGTTGGGGGAAATTATGTCCTACTTCCTATCATCTATACTTTTATCAAGCTTCAGTCTTGTCCTAGTGATTCTCCAGAGACCTAATCAGTTAAAGAGATTTTCTTTTCCATTTCAGATTGTAGCCTGAAGTTTTACTCTTCGTAGTCAAATGCTCTATGACTATGTAACAGGGAGAATTAGAACATGTCAAGTACAGTGACACACTTTAATAGTTTGCTCTAAAAATTTGTTAATAGGTAATCTCTGCTTACCTGAATTTCGTCTTTTTCCCCCTCATTTCTTAGGAGGGCTTTTATTTGCGCATTGATCTAATATTTAAAGGAGCCAAGAGGGTCTGGCTGTCCTCACATTGAGGCAGCTGCCCCCTTGCCTCCCCCCTCACTGGGTCCCCTTCCAACCATGAGGCAGGGGCCAAGCTGGACCCGCCCTGGCATCAGGCCTGCTGGGATAATGGGGGGTTGCGCTGGCTCCCTCCCTGAGTGCCTTGCAGAGGCCCAGGAAGCTGCATGGTGCCCCGTCTCTGCTCTCCCCAAGAGGAGGGGAAATGGTAACCCTGAGGGGCTGGGCAGAGTCTCCTTGAACCCCTTGGCTCTATGGACTGAGACCAGGAGCCCCAGGCTGGCTCATTGCCAGACTGCTATTTCTAATTTGAAAAACTTGGTTTCTTTCTTTGTTGAAATTGAAGTATAGTTGGTTAACAATGTTGTGCTAATTTCTGCTGTACAGCAAAGTGACTCGGTTATACACATGCACATCCTGTTTTCATATTCTCTTCCATTACAGTTTATCACAGGAGGCTGAGAGTAGTTCCCTGTGCTGCACGATAGGTAGGACCTTCTATCCATGATAGTTTACATCTGCAGGCCCCTAACTCCAGTCTATCCCTCTCTCCCTGCCATCTCTACCCTTGGCATCTACAAGTCTGTTCTGTATGTTTGTACGTACGAAAAACTTGGTTTCTTAGTGTGCTGGTGGAAACAACATGCCTGCAAAAAATTCTTGACTGCTTTTAGTGACAATGTTGAGTCTGGAACCCCATTATCTTGGTTGGGATTTATCTTTATCATTATATTTATCAGTATCTTTATTGTCACTTTCTTTAAACTGTATGTACTGTCTGCTGCTCTGATCATGACAGACATCCCCTCTTCCCTTGGAAAATTTGGTGAGCATCCCAGCACCATGAAGAAACTTTGTGAAATACACAGGCTTTCTTTTACTTGTATAAAATATGTATTTTTACCCTCAGTTATTCAGTAAATAAATTTCTTAAAATTCATAAATGGCTTAAGACACTGAATGCCACTTTCCTTATCACTGAGAATGCTATGGCACCTGCAGAGACCCTCAGGCCAAATGGATGCCCAGTCCTGTTGGTCAGGGGGGTATTTAGTGTAAAGAGTGCATAGCTGTTGTGTACCCTGTAAACGGCATCCTGGAAATGGGGTGCGTGCTTTATCCTTATTCCGTAGAGGGGTGTCTGGAATGGGCTGCCAGGAAGAATCCCAGGGCCCTAGGTGCACAGCGATGCAGGTAGCATCGCTTGGAACCAGCTGCCCCTGCAGCCACCCTTGGCCGCGCCCGTCGGCACCAGTCACACTTGCATCTCAGTGGTCAGACGGTTGTCAGGGCGCTGAGCTGGGCCCTGGAGACCCAGCTGCTACCTCTGTGAAGCAGTTTTAATATATTAAGCTTGGAAAGCTCCTGCTGAGCTGGATAAAGACTTGGTATCCTTTGGGTCTCGCCTGTTTTATTGGTTTCCGGCTGCAGGGCAGGCATCCCCCACTCTCCCGCCCTCACCCCCCTCCCCCAACCCTGGCCGAGGTTCAGGCCCTGGGATGTGGAACTGGCAGGTTTGACTCTGGAAGCCCTCAAAGGCACAGGGAGATGGTTCTGAATTTGGCATGTTTGTCTCAGAGCTCAATACCCAGCCACTGTGGACAGCTTTGCCAGGTTTTGCAGCCTAAAAATATCATGTAGGCAGTAAAAAAAAAAAAAAAAAAAATCTGACACACGGACACAACATACATATCTCGCCACTATGGGGTCTTTTGTACAGGTTATACTTCTCTTCCATTTCATTTTATTTTTTTTAAAATTCTCTGTTAGATTTACATGAGGAAATATATTATTCTAAAATGTGGAGAAGGAAATTCAGTGTTATTGTACTTGTAAGTATGAAAGCAGAAAGTAACAGAATTAGAAAAGGTCTCTGTGCTCCTTTGACTTGTTTATTTTATACTTCTGTTAGTAAAGGACACTTTAATACATTTAGGCAATGTAGAACTAAAATGTACACAGAATCTCCTGTTCACTCACTGCATAGATGCTCCCTGAGCTATTTATTTTTCTCCACCTTTATTGAGATGCAATTGACATATAACACTGTAAGTTTAAGGTGTGCAAGGTACTTACATGCTGTATAATGATATCACACTAAGACTGGTTAACACACCTATCACTTCACAGAGTTACTGTGTGTGTGTGTGTGTGTGTGTGTGTGTGTGTGTCTGTGAGGTGAGATTGACATTTCCTGTCTGTGTAACCTCCATGTATAGGACAATACACTACATCCCCAGAATTTATTTATTTACCCTAAAGCTGGCAGTTTTGGCCTTTTGGCTAACATCTCCTCTCTTCCTCCTTGCCACCAGTCTCTGGTAACTACCAGTCAGCCCTATGTTTTGATTCGTTCAGTTTTTTAGTTTCCACTTATGAGTGAGATCATACAATATTGGTCTTTCTCTCTCCGACTTATTTTTCACTTAGCACAACGCCCTTCAGTTTCATCCACACTGTCACAAATGGCAGGACTTTCTTCTTTCTCATGGCTGAATAATATTCCATTGCACATACATAGCATATTTTCTTTATCCCTTTATCCATTGACAAGCACGTTGTTTTTCCATCTCAGCTACTGTGAATAAAGATGCAATGAACATAGGGATTCAAATATCTCTTCAAGAGAGTGATTTCATTTCCTCTGGATATATAACCAGTAGTGGGATTGCTGGATCATAACGTAGTTTTCTTTTAATTTTTTTTGTTTAGGAACCTTCATACTATTTTCCATCTAGATAGCTTTAGGGAGTGTAGGCATTTCAATAACATTAATTCTTCCAATGTATGTGTCTCCTTTAATTTTTCACTATTATGTTTCACTTCCTTGGTTAAGTTTATTCCTAAGTATTTTATTGAGATGCAATGGATATTTGTATATTGGTTTGTATGCTGTAATCTTACTGAATTTGTTTACTAGCTCTCACAGTTTTTTGTTTTTGTATTTTTCTTTTGGCAGAATCTTTAGGGTTTTCTGTATAATATAGAAATCTTTATAATATATAAATTTTTAGGGTTTTCTGTATAATATAATATAATAATCTTTCGGGTTTTCATGTATAATATCATGTCATCTGCTGATAGAGACAGTTTTCCTTTTCAACTTGGATGCCTTTAATTTCTTTTTCTTGCTTAATTGCCTTGAACCCTTTCTGCGTATGAGCTGTTAGGGGGCACCAGGCCAACCCCAGGCAAAGGACACCCAGGCCCTGCTGTGTGCAGCGCACAAGGCGCCCCTTGCATAGCAGACGCTCACTGTTGAGGAGCTGAGCTTGTGCCATCAGGGCCCTCACATGTTCCCATGACTCCATCCTGGGGGCTTGTCAGGAAAGTCGCCCCTGAGATGCCTACTTTTAGACCAAATGCTTGGGAAGGAGTCAGCAGGTGACTGAAGGTGGGGGGAGGGAAGCTCGGAGGGGGAGGACGGGTCTTTCCTTCCGGGTGGGAAGCCAGCAGTGTTGGAGGGCTCCCCAGCAGAGTGGGAGGGCTCAGGTGGATGGTTAGGGCAGCAGGGCCACCCTGTCCCTCAGCAGACATCTGAGTGACTGCAGGGGCCAGTGCGATCGGAGGTTCAGGGAAACTCTGATCTTCATGTTTGGGGAGCAGGCACGAGCAGTTGTAGAAATGACATGGAGGGCTTCAGGAGGCTTGAGTCCTGACAACACCCGTAAACAAGGGAGACAGAATGACCAGAGGTGGGTGCTGGTCTGATAGGCTGCCTGAGTCCCTTTTCTCTGATGGGGCCACATGTCAGCAGAAGGCGTATTAGAGTTTCTGGATCAGTAATAAGAGCATAGGAAGCACGGAGCGGGCTCTGGGGAGTGACAAGATGTGTCTTTATAAATGTGGTCTGGCTCCTCTGTGGACCATAAAGCAGTTAGGAGGCTCTTGCAAAATCTAGGAGGTGTGGGGGAGGGCAGCTCTGGCCAAGGAAAGGGGGAAGAGCGGGTGGATCTGAAAGGCTAGTTAGGAGGTGGAGTGAGAGGCCACAGTTTCTGGCCAGTACAGCAGAAACCGGGTCAAAGTCAGGGGTGCTGGCGATCATGAGGGACATTTTGGCATGTGCTGTGTTGTGTTCAAATTGCTCTATTGAGCAGGTGGTCAGGTTTGGGGCCATGAGGAGAAGTCTAGGCTGGGTGGTGAACTTGGGTATGGCTAAGGATCAGGGAGCCGGTCTAGGGAGAGCCTAGGTCAGTGAAAGTGATGAGGTCCCAGGCTGAGCCTTGGGGCCTGCAGCGAGGGTGAGCCCCCCACGTCAGTGGGGACCCTGGGGACAGGGGAGGGTGGGTGGGGAGGGATGCCTGCTGAGTAGGCCTGGGTCCACAGGCTGGGGGAACCATAGTGGGGAGGGGGTTGAGGGAAGCAGCTGGGCTGTGGCTGGGGGTGCAGCGAGGAGCCTGGGAAGGGTTGGTGGCAACAGCACGTTTACAGGCAGCTGGGGGGCGGGTGGGGGAGCAGAGGAGGCGGGGCAGAAGGGCAGGGCTGGTAGGTGGTCCAGGGCGCTGAGGAGGCCGGACGGCTGCGCGCCTGAGACGCAGGAGACCCGGCGCCGCTTGCAGGGACCTGGTGCCCACATGCCACCGAGTCCTCCCAGTCCTGTGGGAATTTGGTGGGGAGATGCCTGCCGCCTGGTAGGGAGACCTCGGTGCACCTTCTGGTCCCTGAAGCGTATCACCAGTGCCTCTTGCGTGGGCACTTTTGCTCTCAGCGCATCGCATCCTACAGTTAATAACACACAACACGGGATTAAGAGTCAGCAGTTAAATGCCGAGTGCTGCCCTATGACACCTCCCTCCCAGCCTCCCCACTTTACAGACCAGGGGACCGACTTAGAGATGAGGAGCTGCATCCCGGCGGGCCCAGCACTTCCGGTGGCCCTCGGAGCCCCTGGACGTGGCCTTGGGGTGAGTTGTGCTCGTGGCCTTCTGCTCAGTTTTCTCCGCGCCCCCCTGTCTCTGGGATGTGTGCTCTGAGGATGGATCACCCTAGGGCCCCGAAACTCTGAGCGAGTTAGATTGTGCGAGTTAGAATCGCACAATCTGCCAGCCAAAGCCACTGTCTGGAAGGAGATTGGATGGGAAGGTAGAGATTTTGGGAAGGGAAGATTTGGGATGGGAAGATTTGGGATGGGAAGGATCGAGATTTTGCGCAGAAGGAGCAGAGATGGGCCCGTCCTCCCCCACAGACGGGCTGCCCCAGGTGCCTGCAGGAAGGCAGCTCCATTTAATTGCTTTGTAGTTTTGGCCTCTGTGGTTTCCTTGCCGGCCTTGGATGTGTTTTAGCCCAAGCAGGAATTCAAGATGGGAGTTGTTTTAATTATATAACACAGTGTGCTCACGGTAAGAAAGTCATCCATCACAGGAGAGCGTGAGGAAGCAGCTCGAAGCCGCATCATTTCCGCCTCCTGCAGCAGAAGCCCTTCTGCTCGCTAGACCATCTCAGGGGAGGACCTCTGCATGGGTGGACCTCTGCCCTGAACAGGGAACCTTGGAAGATGTCGTGGGGAGAGGGGGGGAGCTCTGTCATCTCTCTGTGTGTGTGTGTGTGCGTGCGCGCGCGCCCGCACGAAAGTCTCCTATTAAGTGTGGGTGTGTGCTGGCGAGGTGCATGCATGGATTCTCACAATAGCTCTGCTCTCTGGCTGCCGGTTCCGGGGAGGGGAGGAAGCAGGGCTCTGGCCACTCACCTGTGAGGTGGTCCCTAACGCTGTGCTGTCCCCCATGCAGAAGCATTTTATTTATTTTTACTTTATAGAATTATTTCTATTTTTTGTCCCCACTGCAAGGATTTGTGGGATCTTAATCCCCACCCCCAACCCTCCACCCGTCCCCCCCCATGATCAAACCTGTGTCCCCTGCAGTGTAAGTGTGGTATCTTAAACATTGGACCACTAGGGAAGCCCCTCCTGTGCATTTTAAAAAAGAGTAGTGGTCATAATATATGTTGTGTTTTCCTATGCACACTCTTTCAAGAAGAGGTGTTTGTCATCTTTATGTATCCACCTTCATGTCTCATCAGATCTTGTTTCGTAGATTAGAATGACTTTGAAGCCAGAGAAAATCTTAGATATTATGCCAGTGGCACGAGGACCGTAGGCCTAGTAAGAAATATTCTTTGAAATGAACTCTCACAGGCGTATGTCATATTTTATATATTCTCTTCTAAGAATTGGAAAGGAATTTAATTTTATTTTTCCTGGAGGGAGAACCATAAATCACATAAATACTAACAGAGATGTTTGTGGATGACAGAACTCAATTCATAACTGATTTTCAAATCAAAGCAAACCCACTTAAAAGCTAAGCTTTTCAAGTGCTTTGTAACACCCGGTTGAAGGGACTATTATAAGACTAAATAGTTGTGCTGTTTGGTGACATTTTTATTTCAGAATACCCACAAATGAAAGCCAATACCCTCTTGGTTTTCAGGGTGCGATTTCTGGACCTTCCAGCAGAGGGCACTGCCAGTTTGTCATTGAGTTTTACTGCTGGCAGTTCAGTGAACCTGGCTGTGTATGTGGTGCTTTCCAGAGGAAATGGATCTGAGTGTGATGTGCAAATAGTTGTATTTTATTTTAGGATGTTATCATGAAAATTATTATAGGTGTCATAATAGCGTTTGTAAGGTATCTCAGAAGATGGGACTGTTTCTTATTACCTGAATTTTTGTAGTTAGCTACCCAATGAGGTTTGACATAAAATTGGTTGGATTTCATCACCGACTCAATGGACATGAGTTTGAGCAAACTCCAGGAGATAGTGAAGGACAGGGAAGCCTGGTGTGCTGCAATTCATGGGGTCACAAAGAGTTGGACACTACTTAGCAGCTGAACGACAAAAGGGGTTGTTACTATGGCTTGAATCTCTACTTAGCCCACTCCCTCCCCTGCCCCCTCCCCCAGCTTGATTTGGGTTTTATAAAGGAAATCTTACTAATTTGAATTCAGGGGATGCATACAATTTGGGGGGTATAATTTTTACTATGTAGCAAAAAAAAAATGCATGCAAATTCCTTATTGGTGGCTTTGTGATTTCCTGCTGATTTTTAATTGTTCTTAAATTTCAAGTATTTCTTTACCAGTTCTGGGTCCTGGTGACTGCATCTTCAGTGGAGACTTACATGGCTTTGTTACATCCACTTCCCCGCTCCTTACAGTGTCCACGTTCTCTCTCCTGTACTTTGTCTGCCAGACCCGTACAACCCTTGTATTCTGTGGACTTGACTTGCCAGTGTTTTCTCAGCACGAGAACGGTGGGTGCAGTAGATGTCTGTGTGTATATGTGTGTTTTGTCTATGCACACGCATATGGACGCAGATACCTTTTGGCTTAAGTTCTTTGGTGTGAAAAATTCTAAGTGATGTGTTGGCATGTCCATACATTTCTGAGGTTTGAGTATCTTTCATGCTTGTAAAACTTGATTATTTGATGTCCATCAAATGTCGAATTTTTAGGAGAGACCTCTTTATATTTTCTGGGGTTAGCTTGTGTTTCCGTTTTCTTTTTTTTTTCCCCCTCATTGATCCAGTTCACAGGCTTTCCCTGCCTGTCTGCCCTTCTCCTTTATAGGCGCTGGGCCGGCATGGTCCGCTGGAGGGCAGCACGACTGCGCACTGCCCGGCAAAGTCTAGCGGCTTTCTTTTCAGTTGGCAGGTGCGAGGGGCACTTGTGAGAACAAAGCACATTATTACCGAACACAGAAACCCCCAGCGACAGAGCATTGCCGTGAATTCAAATACACGATCCGGGAAAATTCTCAGGGTCCCCGGGACTGGTCTCTAGGGCGAGCCTGAGACACTGATCACTTGTAATTAAAGCTCACACTTGTGGATGGGGTGAGCGCCGATGTTACCGGGCGGCTCATTGTGGGGCTTTGGAAAGCTGTGGCAAGCCCGCGGAGCCAGCGCCTCTTATCCCTTGAATACTTATGAGGTACAGAAATAAGAGCTAGTTGGGAGGAGGCTTGTTATCTGGATTCGTCCGTTTGTGAAAGGAATGGAAAATACTCGCAAATAAAGGCATATGGATCACTATCCGTCTTGCAGGAAACGACACTCACAGCACCTGACGGAGTCCTTGCTGACAGACTTATTTTACTTGTTGATTCCTGGGAAATGGACCATTTAACTAGTAAATCTCTGCAAAGGGGTATAATTACAGTATCAGACGTGTTTCTGTGTTACTTGTGTAACTCGTGTCTTGGACTATCATCTTGATTTTAATTTCCTTCTTTAGGTCTCGTGTTTTTCTTTTTTCCCCAACGATCTTAGTGCCTAACATAGAGTTTTGAATGTAAGTCATAGCCAACATTTGTTTGATAGGCTTTTATGTGAAAAACTGCACCATCCTCCCGCCGGCTCAGTTTCCCTTTTAAGATACTTTTCCCTCTCTCTGCGCGGATGCGCCTGCATCCCGGACTTCCTGCCTGTCCATCACGGCCGCGTGCCACGCCCACTGGCTCTTTCCTTGCTGGTCCCACAGGCAAATTAACGCGGGGACATGGAGCATCGTGAAGTGGATCCGTTTATCCTACTAACCGGTTGACAACAGGCTGACGGGAACTGTGGGCTATCTTCAGCATCACTGTTGCTTTGACTCTGGGTGAGATGACTTGAGGTTCAGGGTGGCTTTGTTTGTCTTCCACCAGCCCTGCAGAAGCGCTTGTGCAGTCACTGGCTCAGTTGCGGCTCAGCTGTTTGCCCAAGGTTTTCAAAACCTCCCACCCGCCAGTGTGAGATCGTCTGCATGCCAGTGGTGAACTGGTGTCAGGGGCCGGTAGTGCCCCGTAGCCCGACAAGGTGCTTGCCTCGGGCCTGGTGGAGAAGGTGGGCTCCTGAGGCCACATGGATGGCCTGGGTGGCTGAGACGTGGCTGAGAGCGGAGCAGCTAGGCTCGACTTGGGGAGGGCAGCTCTTGAGTTTGGGTGTCCAGGGACCTGCGGCTGACTATTGGTTTCGCTAAAACAAAGCTTGCATATAAATTCGGGCAGAGTAAGAAAGATGAGTACAGAGGTTTGGGGTTTTGCTTTTTTAAAGAACAATGCATAGAGACAGCATCCTCATCCTCATTAGACCAGACCCCATGGTGCTGTGGTGCTGTTCTGGGGGCGTGTGGGCTTGGAGGTTTGGTTTGCTCTTCACCATCACCTCTGTGGCCAGATCCTTCCCCGATTTTGTCCGCTGGTGTGTGTGCTCTGTGCCCACACAGCTTGTGGGACAATGTCACATCGTGTTTGTAAAACCCCAGCACGCTGCCTGGCTCATTCCAGCAGGCGCTCACATGTTCTCTGTCTCCATCATCCTTTGCAACTGAATTAATGGAAAAAATAAGCATCAAAACAACATTACTTCCTATGTGCTAGTTGTCTGATCTCAAGGAATGAATAGTTCTGGAGATTTGACTGATGTGTGACCTGGTACCAGGTTCTGAGCGCTTTCTTATCTCACTGAGTCCTTTTAGCCACCCCCATCAAGTTATCACCCTCCATTCACCCCTGAGGTCATTCGGGACAGTCAGGAAGCCCAGGAAAGCTTTCTTGAAAAGAAGAGGGTGGGAACTCAGATGTCCCCTGTGTGGCCCAGGGCCAGGCCCCCACCCACAGAGGTGGCCTGGAGCTGACCTCGCGAAAGCAGGCTGAACTCAGGCGTCCTGCTCCAGCACTCCAAACCCTGCACCTGTGGGCCTTTCCTGAAATACACTGGCGTGGCCAGTGGCCCACGTGGCCACTGGCGGCTGCCGTGTGGGAGGAACCTGTGTGGAGGCCAGAGGGGGCCCCTGGGTCCTCCTCCCCTTGGAGCCATGAGTTTGGTGAAGATCTAGGGTAGAGAACCTGGTGGGTACCCTTGCTGCCTCTTGCCTGCCTCCACCTCTTTCACATCGGGCTGTCTCCGCTGTGTTTCTTGATCCTTTTGTTCCCAGCACCACAGCTTCAATCTTAACTAGAAATCACCCAACCGACTGAAAAGACTCTGAATTGTGGGAATGGACTTTTCTGGCTTTCACTCCATACGGGAGTATTCGGAAGCACCACCTGTAGGATCTCTGCAAAAAAACAAAGCCATCCCCCTGTTTCACTGGAGGTTGTTACTGTTACTGTTTGTGGTCTGTTACTCCTGGTGCCTGCAAGGGGACTCTGAGCCATGGTGTTCTTTTCTTCTTATTCAACAGAACATCTCTTAAAAACCCTACTCTCAGAATCTCTCTGTTCCTTTAAAGTCTGAGGGTTTTTTTTTCTCTTCCCTCTAAAATTGTAATACTGATGGGGAAAAAAGTGTATAAAATGGAAAATAACAAAAAATGCCCTGAATACCACACCCCTACCCTCCCTTGGAGGGAAAACATAATCATGTTTTTTCTGTTTTGACAGCATTCTTCTAGAAATTTCTGCACATATATGAGCATTTTAAACACACCCCCACACACAAATGGTTTCCTGCTCTACATACTGTTCTGCCAGTATATCTTGGATGTGTTTCCACATCAGCAAATATAGATTGACTTCATCTGTTAGCAGCTCCTTAGTAATTAGGGGATAATTTCTTACAACTCTCCTATCTTTTGGTTCCAAAGCAGGATGCTCTGGATCCATTCCCATGCTCTCTTTGTGCCACTTCCTGTGTTCAGTGCTCGTCCAGCCCTGCTTCCTTTACGGAGAGTTCCATCTACTAATGTCACCCACTCAACTTTTTGTGACTTTCAATTGCTTAGGTGTGTTACCAGTTACGTTTCTAATAAGAAAGGTATGGGTCTCAGAACTTAAGTTGGCCACCAGAGGCGAATGCAGCTGGACAGGGAATTGGGGATCAAGATGGAGCAATGACCTGTTATGCACAATGTTAAAAACTGGAGCCTCCAACTCAGGAGAACTTCTGGAGATGAAAGCTCTGCCCAGTTATTTGACCAGCGACCTGGGTCCCCCTTTAGGTCTCACCCTCTTTGTCCTTTCCTGAGTTGTCTTTGGCCGTGGGGCTCCATTCACCATTTGAATTCAGTGGGAGATAAAAAGGCAGTCAAAGAGTGCATTAGAAAAAAAAATCACAATTAAAAATATAGACTCCTGAGCATCCAAATCCAGGGCTTGCCTTTGCCGCTTCCACCAGCTGTGCCGGGACCATGTCGACCGAGACCGTGAGCGGCCCCACTGAGGACCAGGTGGAGATCCTGGAGTACAACTTCAACAAGGTCAACAAGCACCCCCCCCCCCAAAAAAATATATATATATATATATATATATATATAGACTCCTTTTATTTGAACCAGTGTAAATATTATCAATGTTTCTATGACAGTAGAGCCTACTAGGTTCATTTTCTAGAACTGTATGTGACCGAGAATTTGTATTTGTGTATAATCAGTATAATTAGCTTTCAAGTGCTTAAGATTCTTGCTTTCAAAATATGCACTTTTAGCTAATCCATTTTCTAATTTCCCTTTAAAAGCAACATTTCTGAGTGTTAGCTACCTGGTATAAATGCCGTAGAACTAGTGTGAGTACCTTTATCTACGATCATCTGTGTCAAACTATCCCGACCTTCTTATTGACTTTTGTTTTCTGGATGTTTTGCGTCAGGCTCTTAAAGTCAACATTAACTCCTTTATTCTAAGTCTGTCTGAAGCACTTGGGGGAAAGGCAGCCCTCTTTTGACTATGAAGTGACATGAAGGTTATGGCATCCCGTTGGCATGGATTTTGAGTTGGATTCTGGGTTTGGGCAATGGGGCCAGGAGGAGACCCACAAAGTGGAACAGGTAAAGCCTGCGAAGAGCCAGTCACTGTGGCTGTAGTAGCTGAGGTTTTTCTTTTTTTATAACTGACAGCACTGTGAATTTCTAGGTCTCGCCCAGTGACGTTTGAGGGTAGGTGCCCAGTCATTCGGGGGCTTCCCAGGTGGTAAAGATCCTGCCTGCCAATGCAGGAGATGTAAGAGACACGGATTTGATCCCTGGGTCAGGAAGATCCCCTGCAGGAGGGTGTGGCAACCCACTCCAGTATTCTTGCCTGGAGAATCCCACGGACTGAGGAACCTGGCAGGCTATATGGTTCATAGGGGCGTGAAGAGTCAGACATGACTGAAGTGACTCAGCACATACAAGCACAGCCAGTTATTCCAAGCCCAATCCCAGCCCTGTATGCGTTATGTCAGAGTAGCAGGATTTGTTTGCAGTTCCTGTGATGCTGTGGATGCCAGTTACTGGGGCAGCAGCTGGTGGGAAAGTGGGGTCAGGTCCTCACTGGAACAGAAATAGAAAAGCGAGGCTCTGGGATCCCCTGACATCCCCAACCCTGCTGAGGTGTGCGGGCTGACTGCTTGGCCTGGAGAATATTCTCTCTCCACAGCCACCTGCTTCTCACATTATCCTCACCGGTCCACTTGCCTTCCCATCTTTATCTTCCTGGGCCACATATGACTGTGGTTTCATACCATAATCAGAAGGAAACAGCTGGCCGGTGGATGGAGGGCAGCAGGGGGAGGCCAAGCGGGTGCTTTTGGCAAGTTCACTGCATGGGTGCTTTGCCTGTGTCACTCAGCCAGGATGGGAATGTGGGAAAACAAAGATCTTTGTTCACAGAAGTCACCCTGTGTGATTGCTCCTTCCAGTGGGTCCTGAAAAGAGAGAGGCTGAGTAAGGGGCCGGCCTGGGATCCTGGTAGTGTCTTTGGAGGTTGGAAACCTGGACAGGGGGGGAGGTGGCTTCTCTGTGTGCCCGCCAGATCTGGGTAGGGGCTGTGGCCATGGATTAAATCTCTGTCAAACCAAATGTGGCCTGAGGGACGCAGAGGGAATCTGTTTTCCAGTTTTGGTGACCTGGGGACCAGCTCCAGGCTCCAGGAAGTTGAAATGTTAATCCCAAAGCCCTGGGTTCCTGTGTCTCCTGTCCCACCACTGGCTCCCCGTCCTCTTCTCGACTGATGGTCTGTATGGTCAGGTGACTTCTGCAGGGGCTGCTCATTATGGAGGGGATACAGGCCATGTTCACATAGCACAGTGGGGACAGCTACGTGTATTCCCAGGCATGTTTTATCCCAGGCATTAGATATTTATCTAAATGTCTACATCCTGCATATATTCAGTATCTAAAGATCTATAATGTGGCTTAGTGAATAACTAAACGCTGTGTACTGTTGACCCCAGGAAAATGACAAATTATTTAAAAAATAGTCTTAAAAGACTAATGAGAGCTGAGGGTCTTGAGTATTTTGGTGCTTGTTATTTTAATGAGGTCACTAAACAGAGGTTACGACGACTGGATGAGTGTTTTATCTGAAGCAGTTGAGTGACTGGGTGGTCTCTTTTCCCTGGCTTCCAGATAATGCAATGTGATATTAATTTTGATGGATGAAATATGCTTAGCTGAGGCCCTCTCTGAGAGGCTCTCTGCTAGCAGACTGGAGGTTGCTTTCTTTCTGGGCTGTAGTCAGTAGATGTCCTGAGCAGGAGACCATAGCACTACACGGTCCCCGTGCGCACGTGTGTGTGTGTGTGTGTGTGTGTGTGTGTGTGTGTGTGTGTGTGTGTGTGTGTAAGTTAAGAGAATCCCCCACCCCTGTGCTTTGGGATTACTGCTTTTGTGATGGAGACTGGAAGACTTCCTCTTTTTTTGGCAAGGGCTATAAAGAGAGATCACATTAGTATAACCTTTGCCCCTTAAGGTGTGGATGAGTGCATTGTGGTTAGAATTTAATTTGAACAGGTTTTATCAAACTGCTGAAAGATATTGAAAATGTTTAATATGGAGCTGAGGCAGTAAATTACCCGTGGGCTTGTTAAATCAGCATCCTTGGGGGCGGGCGCTCAGGTCCCTCCCGGGACCCTCGTTGCCCCGACCAGCACGCTGCAGTTACCTTGTAATTCTGCGCTATTGAACAGCTGCTGGAGACCGCGGTGAAGGGGGATTTAACACCTTGTCTGCCCCTCCTGGGGGAGGGTTTATGGACCTATTCTTAGATCATTTGGCTTTTCACCGGGATTTTAAAAATCATATCTGAAGTATGTAGACACATCATATTAGTGTCACCTCTGACACTGAATGGTGTCTTTTGACCCCCTCCCATCTGTAGTGCATTTTGCTTCATCTTTTTTTTTTTTCCCCTCTCCTTTCTATGCTTTTCTTCCCTCTTTTTGTTGACTTCCAATTTTGTTGGAAGATGCTTAGAGCACAGGTATGGCCATGCTTGTTGCGGACACATTGCTAGTCTCCATCATCAAAGTTGGGGTGACAAACTACAGCCCACGTGCCAAACCCGCCCAGTTGTTGGACCCGGCTGCTGTCCCCATGCGCTGCCCGTGGCCGCTTTCACTGTGTGGCGCTGGGCGTTGCTGAGAAGTGGCCTCAGAGCCTCCAACACCTACTATCAGGTCCTTCTCAAGAAAAGGTTGCTGACCCCTGATCTAAATCAGAGTAGATATTTACTGGAGGAGGCAATGGCACCCCATGCCAGTACTCTTGCCTGGAAAGTCCCATGGATGGAGGAGCCTGGTGGGCGGCAGTCCATGGGGTCTCGAAGAGTCAGACACGACTGAGCGACTTCACTGTCACTTTTCACTGTCATGCACTGGAGAAGGAAATGGCAACCTACTCCAGTGTTCTTGCCTGGAGAGTCCCAGGGACGGGGGAGCCTGGTGGGCTGCCGTCCATGGGGTCGCACAGAGTCGGACACGACTGACACGACTTAGTAGAGCAGAGAGAGAGATTTACTAGCCGCTGAGTGAACTGGTGTATGAAGGACTCCCAATCAGGTCCTACTTAGTATACAAACAAACCCGCTGGTCCTAGGTGCTTGGACTCCCGGTGCACCTGTGGTGAAGATCCATCAGAGCATGTGCTTGAGTCCGCACAGGTGTGTATCATCCTGTCACGCCACTGTTGAGTGTGAGCATTATGTAAGCTTCTGTGCGGCACCTCTCAGAGGAAAAGGGAAGACTTGGGGAAGTAAGTTTCTGGGCTGGAAAATGTTCCCAGGTAGCATGGATGGGCATCCCACATGCATTGAGGATTAGTCCCTTAGTGTTGGTGGTGCAGGTCCCTGGAGAGTCAGCCAGGTGAGGTCGGAACCAGGGAGATGCTTGCCATCTATGTGCCTTCAGATGAAAAGACAGGCCATGCCCATAGAGTGAGTTGGTGAACATGAGCTTCAGACATTTCAAAAAACTGTCAGGGCAACTTCTGTGTGTACTTCACGTCCTGCTAAAATCATTGATATTATTTCCCACATGAAACTTGAAAAGCTGTTTTAATCAGAGTGCTTATGGATGCTCTGTTCATTTCGGAGGGATGCTGTAACGGAGGCCCCAGAGCTGGGTGGGTTAAACAGCAGAAATGTGTTGTCTCTCAGTTCCTGAGACGAGATAGCTGGCCGAGGTGTCAGCGTGGCCGCCTTTCCTCTGAAGCCTTGGGAGAAGGAGTGCTGCCTGGCTTGTGGTGCCTCACGTGTTCCTTGGCTTGAGGACACATCATTCCAGTCCTGTGTGTGTTCACGTTGTCTTACCTCGATGTCTGTCCATCTCTGTGTTCAAATTTCCCTGATTTATAAGGATACCAGTTGTGTTTCACTAAGGCCTGCTGTAGTGAATTCATTTCAACTTAATTGCTTCTTTGAAGACCTTATTTCCAAGTAAGGACACCTTCTGAGGTCCTGGGGCTCAGGACTTTCGCAGATCATTTCAAGGGGACACAATTCAATGCATCATAGATGGGTATCTCAGATCAGTATAATTCAAAAGGATGTTTGGCCTCAAAAGTGAAGTCGTACAGAAACACGGCCAAGAAAAGGTAGCCTGTCATTCTCTGAGCTAAGACAGCGTTGGATATGACTGCCTGGGCTTCATAAATGGGCTCATGTGTTGGCTGTGTTGGTCACGACGTCTCTTTCTGGATATGCGCGTTCATATGTTTGGATATGGTTATAAAGAAGGGAACTGTTTTTGAAAGTTTGCCCTGAAATCACAGTGTCCACAAGTGTGTTCGATGTCACGACTGTAACCACGTTCTTCTCATATGTTTTGTCATGTTCTTGGCCAGTTATCAGATATTTGTATCCAAATGTGAGTTTCACCCCTCAAACCAGTCAAAATTTTCTTCTTGATTTTGCATCTAAGCCATAACACATATTCTGTGAGTGCTTCCAGAGACTCTGTACTGCCAGATGCAGAACTGTGAGTTAACCACATAGTCATGTTCAACGACATTGTTCTTTTGGTTGGATTTCCCTCCCCTGTCCTCTCTAGAAAGAAAGAAAGAGATTAGAAAAGACAAGTTTTATTCTTGGAGAGAGAGAGGATGAGAGTCAGAGAGTGAGAAAGACAGAGAGTACCTTTCCCCACGCAGAGAGGAGGAGAGAGCAAGGACGCACACACGGAGGGAGGGTGACTCCAGAAGGATTGCCTGTGGACCTGCCCTCCCAACTCAGCGGGTGGATTGAGAATGAGCATCCAGTGAAGCCTGCTCTTCCCTCCATCCCAGCTCCTTCTGGCCGCCCAGTGCCAGCATCTTGTTGCACTGAATGAATTCCACTGTTTACACAGACACCCCCCGTGCCAACCCTCTCTCCTCACACCGCACGCCTTTAGACACTTTTGTTCAGATGATAAAACACTGTTGTCCTAGAGGTTTTGATTTCAAATGCCTTGTTCATGATTAAAGTTGAAGATTGAAGTTACTTAAAACTGAACATAATTATATAGAAGAAAGTTTGATAGCCTATTAAAAGATGCCTAGAAAATCCCCATTTTGGTTTAGTTGCACTGTTAAATAATGCATATTTAATGTGCATAAATAATCGTGTGTCTGGAGTAGGCAGGTCTGCTATAAATAGATGCCGTCAGACAGGTTGCGATGCTCTTCCTTCACATGTGGGAACAGCCTTGGGGGCTGTTCCGTGGCTCCCTGCCCCACATGCTGCAGACACAGCCCTGTGAAGTGTCAGTTTTCACTTCTGGGCTGCTTAAGCCCAATGTATATTCCCATATGCTTTTGTGTGTCTTTGTAGAGCACTTTGGAGTGGATTTTTGCTATTTCATCACTTTTCTTACTCTGCGTTCAGGAGCCAGAAACACTGACGTTTCACACGTGACCTGCAAACTCTCAAGCTTCTGACACGGTACTTAAGGGCCAGGAGAAAGAAAACAGTCTATTTGTCAGGAAAAAAAGAAATAAGTGACAGAGCTCCCCCCAAAGCTTAATTCCCACTCTTCTCCAGTGATTTTCTCAGGAGGATTCTGAGAAATACTATTAATATGGACTATGCTTGCCCTGGGCACTAAAATCCAAACGCATCCCAGGCAGTATTGTCCTGTCAGGCATTTGATCTTTGCAGAATCTTTCCCCGGAGCTTCTTGTTTTTATAAAAGACACTAAAAGCAGCTGACTGAAGTTTATCCAATTTATTCTCTCAACCCTAATTTATTCAGTGTTTGTATGTAGCCCACTGGGACTAATTGTAATTGTTATCTTGCTTACAGATACAAACTCATCTTTATCTCTTCAGTGGCTCCTCCCTGTCCCCATAGAAAGGAGAAAAAAACCTCTTCTGACAAATATTATCTGTCATCCTTTTGTAAGAATTGAAATGGCTGACATTTTAGGTGAAAATTATAATATAGAATTATTTTCAGAAGCTTCAATAAAGGAAACATAGTTTCCTTTCTCACATATAACTTTCTTATTTGATATCTCTTTTCTATGTTAATTTAATTAATATCTTGAGACTTTGGGTTTTAATTTAAAGCAGCATTGGCCTGCAAATCCAAAGTTGATGTTTCTATGAAATTTATGCAAAATGGGTAAGTCAGAAAAAAATGAAGTTCTTCTGAATAAATGATGATCTTGGATTTCTGTCACTAGAGTATTTTCCAAATTAAGTTCTGTAAATGTATCTTTCTTTCTATATGTTTCTAATAGATTGGTAATGTTGCCCTGCCTAGAGGATTTCTGTTCTTTGTTTTTAGCAAGCAATGTGTTCCGACATGAGTGTGACTTGGGTTAATAAGTAAAAATCTCTAGTTGAAAACAAGTGTGGGAATGGCCACCTGTAGAAGTACCTAGGTCTTCTACTGAATTTTAGGAAAGGTGTGAAAATTGAATAATGATTAAATAAATGATTGGGATTCATGTGTTGCTTGAGAACTCTTTCTCCCTCAGCTGGCACAGAATGTTATATAAACATGAGCACCAGGGTTTTGATACTTATTTCATCCACATATATTTAGGTATGCAAATTATATTTAAATATATAATTTTTTTTTTCAGTTTATGTACTGCAAAGTAGACTTAAAAATACAAAAGTCTGACACTGAAAAAAAAAGAAAGAAATCTGTGCATCATATGACTGTATTTGTCCTTATTGGTATAGTCTGCCATGGAAACTTCTAGAGCGTAGAAACATACTATACATGCTTCTTTAGAGGGCTTATATTTACATGAAAAAATTAATGTGATCATTTTAAGGAGGTGAGAAGGCAGCTGCTGCTGCTGCTGCTAAGTTGCTTCAGTCGTGTCCGACTCTGTGCGACCCCAGAGATGGCAGCCCCCCAGGCTTCCCCGTCCCTGGGATTCTCCAGGCAAGAACATTGGAGTGGGGTTGCCATTTCCTTCTCCAATGCATGAAAAGGAAAAGTGAAAGTGAAGTTGCTCAGTTGTGTCCGACTCTTAGCGACCCCATGGACTTGCAGCCTATCAGGCTCCTCCATCCATGGGATTTTCCAGGCAAGAGTACTGGAGTGGGGTGCCATTGCCTTCTCCGTGAGAAGGCAGAGGTGCTGTTTATTTCAGGTCATGGTGTGAGTCTGGCATCTGGATTCTGTCTTAACAGTTTTCAAGGGTTTTCTTGAGCAGCTAGGAATGTGCAGGTAAGTCCTATTCTGTTGTTTAATGTTGGAACTATGAATTCTTTAATGGGCCCTGCCTGATTCGATATTTTTTTTGTGTGTGTGCAAACCTAGAATAGAGTGGGATTCTCCTTCCATCTCTGTTCAGAGGTTTCTCTTCATTGGATCATGACAAAGGAGGAGGTCATGCCAGCCCACCTGGGGGAAAGGAGACCATCTGTGGGCTTGAGGGCACTTGCAGGCCCGCAGTGAGGTGCCTGGGCATGCACGTGGCCCTGCTATTCTAGTCTAAGATTGAAGTGCTTCTCATCTCCTGTTGCTTTCATAAAGAATGAGAGCTGGTTCATCATGAATGATTTAACTTGGAATACGAAAATTTCCACTTCTCTTTCAAGCTTTGGAATTAGTTTAATTAAAAAGTGCCCTGAAATTGCAGGGTGAGCTTCTGTCTGTTTATTTGTGAGACTTTTAAGCTGCTGTCTTGGAAGCAGAACAGAAATGCCGAAACAGGATTCTGAGGTAGATGAAACACTCAACCCGTTTTGACTTTTCTGCTGTGTTCATCAAACAGCAGCATTGTTTTCTTCCCTTGTCTTTTTAATAAGAAATGATATATATTCCAAATGAAAAGATAAATTTATGTAAGTCTAGATTTTAGCTTGTCTTTGTATGAGGACTCTGTGAAAGGTTTTTATTGTACAGTGATTCAGAAAGAGAGGAGTGCCCTTTGTACCCCCCGACCTCTTGCTCTCCAGTGATAGAGTTTGGAGCAAGTGCGTCTGGAAGCAAGGTGGGAAAAGGTGTGGATGAAATCTGTAGAGCACAGACTTGGTGTGGGTTCAGCTGCTCTGAGCTGTTGATGGCCTGAGTCACCTCTTGGTTGTTAGGGATGCAGGATGCATTGTGTTGCTTTTTTTCTCTTTTTGGTAATAAGTTGGTGGCATTTGAGAAGGAGAAGCCAAAGGGAGGCAAGATGACATCATGCACGAGTGACTGATGACCTGGGGACACCTCTTGTGTGTGGTTGTCTGAACAGTGCCTGTTTTTCCACTTGTTTTCACTTCACAAGAGCAGGGCCCATGGGTCTTGCTGCAGAGCTGGTGGGTGCCTGCATTACATCCCCGGTGCCTGGCATAGGGGTGGGAGCTCATAGTAGGTCCTCAGGAAACATTTGATGAATAAATAAATGAAGTCATAACACCTAGAAGCAGGTTCTGCTATCATGCAGATGCAGACCCAGGCTTGCTCAGCTCAGTGCCAGGGGGAAGTGCACTGTCCTGTGTTAGGAAAATCTTCTGAGTCAGAGCTCCCTGAGATTGCTGTGAGCTGCCTGGGGAGGGCGAGGGGGGGGGACTGCAGGCAGAGTGTGAGTGGTAGAAACAGAACAGAGGGCACTCAAAGAGTTTTAATGGGCAGTTAAGCCAGATGATTCTAAAGTGCTATTTATATTCTGAGACTCCATTAAATATTTGAGCACTCCTGTTTCCATAACAATGTGTGAGTCACCAGGGAGAGATCCCATAGTGTGTGCAACGAGATGCCTACCTAGGCTTGGGTATTCCCAACTGCATCTTGATAGTAAGATAAAAATTTAAAAGTTAAACTTAGTGAATAACAAATTATAAATAGATATGATGAAATTCAAGATAATTTAAACCATTCACTCAATAAAAATTTGAATGCCCATAGGCATTGTAGATACAGTGGTCGTGTTTGCAGTTGGAGAGGACAGCAAATCTTCTGAGAGGGGATGGGGTCTGGCTGACTGTGAAGAAATTACAGAAGAGCATCAGCAGTGGGCAGTGGGAAGTGCAGAAAGCTGGTGCGGGGATGAGGAGGTGCCTCCAACAGTGAGGAAACCTTGCTTAAGAAATGATGCAGGGACACCAGGCGGGAAGCTGGAGTCGCGTCATGGTTGACCTCAGGTGTCACCTAGACACTGAGTTGATCCTGTGATCCACTGTGGAGGGAGAGGTGTGTGTGGTTCAAGTGCATTTAGAAAAGATTTTGCCCCCGCCAGAGAGGAAGGAGGACTAGGTGAAAATGACATGGAGAGCCAGCTGTACAGAGTCCATCAGGGATGTATCATAGCTAAAAAGACCTCTTGTGTTTTGTTGGTGGCTCATCTGTTTGCCAGTTTAGATGTACACTTAGTGCATTTGGGGTCTCTTCTTTTTGGGGTCCGTTTTCCTTTCACATAGGTCCGTTGGCATTCATCACCTTCTCATTTCTGCACTAATTGTGACTGACGGTCACTGTTATGCAAGTGTTCTCACATGCTGGCTTCACTGGTGTAAGATGTCACTTGATGTCACCAGGAGCCGAGAAAAGCTATTTTAAGTGGGGTGGCAAAGGAAATGTATTTCAGGCTTTAAAGGAGCCCCTAAGTTTTCAAACAAAGCTGAGGATTTTTAAGGAGCTTGGGCACTTGTGCGTTCTCGGAACATCTTGTTAAAAGGCTTTGAATTATATTCTGGTCCTTTGTTTCTAGGGCATTTTTGGGGGAACACCATTGGACGTTTATATAAACAAATAGAATCGAGTGTGAAAGCCCTAGTGTTTTAAAGTAAAGGTGAGGAAGCCTGAATTTTAGAGGAAGTGACGGAGGAATTGTGCCTTTCCTCCCTCCTTTTCCTTCCTCCTCCTTCCCCTGCCCATCTAGTGCTATGGCTTAAAAAGGCCATGGTTTGGAGGATCCTGTTATACTATAATTTTGCACCAGATGAATACAGTTGAATATCAGTATTTTTAGAGAAGCCATAGCTGATACTTTCAAACCTTTTCCTTAAAAAATTTTTTTCGAGCTGAAATGCATTTGAGTTTTACTTCTCACAGTTATTTTACCAAAACTGAGAAGTTAAAGAGTTTAAAAATAAAAATGTAAAGCTCTAAGTTTGATCTCTTTAAGCTCTGAGTCCTGGAGACTAGCCCCGTACTCTCTGAGGGTGGCTGTCCCTTTGTGGACCTAAGCGTCCAAGACCAGTCCTGTGAAAAGACTGTTCCCTACCACGTGAACTCTGCTTCAGTTTGTGCGACAGTAAGCTGATTCGGTTCTGTGGGCCAGATTACCCATTGAAGTGCACTTAAAAATAACTTCCTTTTTGAAAAAGTTAGGTAAAAATGTTAATTAGTATTAGCAGTGCTTTAAAAATACATGCTAGGCATTTAGAATATCACTTAAGTGATCTGGGTACCTTTAGATTATTTGTTAATAAATGTTGTCATTATTCATTAGTTTTTTTTATCCTTGAACAGCATACTTTTTTGGTCTCACTCTAATGTTCCTTGAACTTTATATTCCTTTTCTCTCAATCTTCTGTCAGAGAACTTCCTGATGTATTCAAATTTGTCGTCTCCAGAGCTTCAGCTCTTATTAACTCTTCTTCATAGGCAGCTGTGAAATAATTTCCCAGAGGATTCTGTCTCTTCCTGGGAGACCTGTGGTCCTTCTGCCGCCCCACGCAGAGGAGCAGGAGGAGGGGGTCTGTGCACTTGAATGACGGCTGTTGGCTGACTTCAAATGTCACAAACACTTTTCCCCAGAAGAAACAAAACTTTAAAGGAGAAAAAACATTTTTTTTCCCCCCTCTCTTCAAATTTAGCTCTTTGCCTTTGAAAGCTGGATCCAGCCAAGCAAACACATCTATATAAACAAATATGTGTATATGAGTATATTTGTTAACACATTTCAGTGTTTATAAACTTGTCCTATTAGTATGGCCTTGGAGTATATTCTTTTATTTTTTTTCCCTTGGAATATATTCTTAGTGATTGCTTTAATTTTAGTAATTTCTATAAGTTGATTCATGAAAGGGAGGATCTGCTGATCAATAGAGCATTATACATCTGTAGCTTGTGATGTATCATAATGTCAAAAAGCAAATTAAAATAAGAAGTGACTGGTTTTAGAAAAAGATGCAAAATGTGTGTGTGTGTTTTATTTTAGAACTACATGGGACTTATTTAAAGCTTTTTTTTTAATTAAAATTTTTTAAATTAATTTATTTTCGTTTGCAAAATATTTTTGGCACTTTGACCCTAAAGGGTTTCCTCCATAAATTTAGAAACTTGGAAGCTGGTCCCTAGAGAATATTGGGCAGAAAACCATTTTTTAAAGGCTTTTTTTATTCTACAGGAAATGAATGTGTTTGCTCTTTTCCTGTGGTGCCATATTGTCTGAATTTCCATTCTGTACTCATAATGGGCAGAAAGAGTAAGAAGGCCACACATTTGCTAATCCTCTTGATGCTGTGTGGTGCTATGCTGTGGGGTTGAATAATTATGATTAATTGTGAGCTAGACCATGTGCATTTCTGAGAGTGGGTTGTAATTAAATAAAACTTAATGATTTTAACATTGGGCTACCGGTACGTATTTATGATACATAGCTCTATTGTTCATATAAGATATGCTTTGTAATTGCACAGATGTTGCTGAGCTCACATTTCACGCCATAAAAATATTCTGGGACTGCTTTCTAATGAAAATAAGGTTTCATGTATCTCTGTGTTTCACAGGTTAGACCTCAGAATGCTGAAAACTGAGAGGTAGGTGAGTGGAAAAGAAAGCAGGTGTCCAGTAGCACACATGTGATGCACTTTAATTGGGATGTGTGTTGGCTTGATTTGTGTGTTGTTTAGATATTTTTCTAAACGTGCAAAAGTAAGTTTTTGTGAGTGATTTATTTAAGTCATTTTTTTACATATCTTTATATGTTTTTACATAGTTTTATAAGAGTGCAAGAGTAAGTTTTTGTGAATGACTTAAAACACTTGAAACAATTCAGCCATTGTAGAATTGTTCTGAGCTCGCTTTTGAATTCAGAAACAAAGTTATTTTGTGTGATGGACTTTAAGTTTAAATATTTATTAGTACTTGTACTATAAGTAGCTTTGGTAGAATTATGGTCACCTATATGGGTTTAGGTTTTATAGCTGCTTGGAGAATTATGTACATTAACTTGAAAGATAAATTACATTAAATTTTCATTTAAGATTGATTATTATTGTTGGCTTGATTGGCTGGCAGAGTACTTTATCATCTCCCCTTCAGCTCGTTTCCAGCCCAAGGCTGCCCAGTCTTTTTGCAACTAGCTTAGTGTCCTGGGTTGTCATTTTTCCCGTAAAGAGAATAAGGAGACTCACCTTGCTGTGTTCTTGTCGTGAGTAGCAATGGATTCCACTCACTAGGTCCAATACTGTGCATCAGAATTAAGAGGCTTTCTGCATCTGTTCTGTCATTAAACCTTGCTACTGCGCTTTTGGGTAGAAACTGTTGCCCTAGTTTTCCCACGAGGGAAATGAATCATGCAGGCTTCCCACGCTTGCCCAGGGTTGCACACAGCTCCTAAGACGCTGTGCTGGGACAGTGCATGTAGAGCACCCAGCACCATCCTCTCACGTCGTTGTGGTTGTTATAGAGCCACAGTAACCACCTGAGAAAAGTGTGTAGAGAGGTGGAAACTAATTTTTTAAATATGACATTGTCTTGGGCATTTTCTTTTGCCTTTTCAAAAATCATGGTTTTCCTCTCCTAAGGGATAATTTCTCACTGATAGGGCAAAAGTCTGTGTGTTTAAGGATTTGGGGGTATATTTGCAAAAGGATTTTATATGTTTTAAAATTTTATATTTTTAATGCATTTTAAACATAGCCTTAGAACACTTTGGTGTATGCATGCAATTATTTACACATATTTCTTACTTCTGTCTATGTTTATATCTTACCCACTGTGTCTATAGTTGTGGACTATATATATGGAAGACTTCCCGGGTGGTGCAGTGGTAAAGAATCTGCCTGCCAGTGCAGGACATGCAGGAGATGTGGGTTCAGTCCCTGGGCCAGGAAGATCCCCTGGAATAGGAAATGACAACCCACTCCAGTGTTCTTGCCTGGAGCGTTCCACGGACAGAGGAGCCTGGCGGCTACAGTCTATGGGGTTGCAAAAAGTCGGACATAACTGAGTGACTGAACACACATTATATTTGAACTACTTTAGTCTAAATGTCAGACATTAAGTTTATTTCCCACTTTTGTGTACGTGGATTAAGATAAATTTAACAGTTTTCAGCTGCCTCCCCCTGATTTCATTATGCACAACTAGGGCCTCGAGGGTGGAATTCTTGTGTTTCTTCCAAGATCTAAATTTCTCCCTGGACCTCTTATACTTTTACTCTAATTTGTCCTATTAGAAGTTCATAGGAAAGTAATTCTAAAAATGATATTTTTTAATTTGCCAAGTTAATTTTTCTGGCCATATCTGAAATTTGTAAAGGCATTAGGAGGAAATAGCAACCCACTCCAGTATCCGTGCCTAGACAATCTCATGGACAGAGAAGCCTGGTGGGCTGCAGTCCATGGAGTTGCAAAGAGTCGGGCACGACTGAGCAACTAACATATACATACACACACATAGGAGAATCTAAAATAACTCCCTTATGCTTCTTTTCCTTGCCTTCCTCAATATATGAGTACTCCTGTGCCTTTTAATAGTTTGGTTTTTAATCTCTTCTGTCTTCCAGTTTTGTCCAGATAATGCTTGGTTAGATAATGCATCTCTAAGGGTCTTATTGTCTTGAATTTCTAGAAAAAGTTAAAATTTCACATTTTGGTTAGCTTACCTTCTCTCTATTTTTAGGTTGAGGAATACAGTTGTTTTAACAGTAAACTGACTTAGTTGTTAGGCAAGGTTATGTTCCTAAAATGGTACAAAATTGGGATGGAAAAACATTCATATTTGTATGACCTTTTGTTTTACAAGTAACTAGTAAATACAGAATACCTCTGAAAACTATAATTAAATTTCTTAGCCATCACTGATTTTTACTTTTATGTAAGCACTGAACAATGAATGTAAAAATAAAGTGGTCCTTATTCTGCCTAATTGTAGATTCATGGGTTTCTTCCATTTTTAGTGCTGAATTTGGCAGGCATTGTGGCAATAGGCTGATTTATCTCCTAAATTGTTTAGGGACTAGGATGTTTTCTGCAACACTTTACACAGAAAAGAAAACCATCCATTTTTCCCCCCTTTTGTATGAATGTAGTTCCCTTGGTGCTGCTTACTTTTTAAAGTCATGGAAGAGTTGAAAATTTTCAAGTTTGCTGTCAGTGCACACACACAGCCTTGTCAACTGGATCTGCAAATATAAATAATCCTTGTGTTAAATTTTAAATAATCAAAATCTATGGCTATTTTCTAGTTGTTCCATTTGGTACCACATTCTATAAAACCTAGAGTTAATCATATACGACATTCAGCAATTTCATTTTACAGTCAATGATGATCATGACATGCAACAAAACAAAACACCTCCTTCCCATCATTAAAAAAAGCTCCTAACAGCATGCTGTAGGAGCTCCGTAAATGTTCTTTGGAACATGAATCTAGTTTAACCCTGATCCTATTGGTTGCTTCGAATTTTCCTCCTATGACTTCTCTGCACAGACCTGCCTCTTTTCCTGTGATTGACTCCAGTCTACAGGTAACATTTTGGGGTATATTTGCTAATCCTCTGAGCTGTCCTGGTAGGCTGGTTTCTGCTGAGACTGTCTGCATCAAGATGTCTTGCTTTGAAGAGTGTCCTGGTTGCACAGTGCCCACCAGATTTTGATGAGTGTGGCTCTTTTCTGCCATTTTAAACAAGGACACAGCCTAGCATGCTTTACATGTTCACATGTAGGAGACTCTGAGGAGCAGCCAGAGACTAGTGAGCACCAGACCCTCACTTAAGACCGGCTGAGTAACTTGCTGGGATGCCCCTTGCAGAGTTATTCAAAGTGCCCGGTACTTGATTCAAAAAGTTGCCATTCAAGACATCAAGAACAGAGTGTAAACACAGTGTGGGGCTCTGTGCTGAGACCTGGGTGGGTGCACCCCTGAAGCCCGCCCTGCTTTTCCTCTCAAACAAATGAAGAACACATAAATGTTTCTCCCAAAGCTTTCTCAATTCTAATGCTGGAGGCCTGAGCAGAGTTAAGTGTTAGTCGCTCAGTTGTGTCCAACTCTTTGCATCCCCATGGATGCCAGGCTCCTCTGTCCGTGGGATTCTCCAGGCAAGAATACTGGAGCGGGTAGTCATTCCCTCTTCCAGGGCATCTTCCTGACTCAGGGATCGAAACCATACCTCCTGCATTACAGAGAAATTCTTTCCCATCTGAGACATCAGGGAAGCCCTATTCCAGATCTTGGAATTGAGTTTTCCCTGCTGATTCACCCCCAGTCTTCCTCCAGCTACAGAATGAGCTCTGAGAGGTGCCAGGCACACAAGTAGAAATGTCTGAGAGGTGCCAAAAGAGGAATTCACCTTTCCTTCCTTTTCTCAACACACTTGGAACAGAAAAGGGGTCATAAAAACAGACATCACCTCGGATACCTGCCATTCAGAATTTGTATAATTAGTAGAGTTTGTATAAAACACAGAGGATCCCTTTCTTTTAATCTATTCATTTTCCATTCATACTGTTTTCCCTCCCAAGAATCCCAGGAAGTTACTTAATTATTTAACTGTGCTTCTAGCTGTTACACATTAAGAATTCCTATTGTTGGCACAAAACCCATCACTTAAGCCTCGTCTTGGGAATGCACTCATCCTTATTATTTCTGATATGACCATGAAATGTGGTTTTTAGCACATTTGTATGTACCCTGGAGGGTTGTTTGCAAACACAGATCACATATGTTGTGAATTTATCTATAAAATGATGGAATATTTTTATATGGTTTTAATGTACCTGGAGTAATGACTTTGTGGGTGGGACGAGGTGAAGCTCTGATAGTTTTAAAATGTGTAAAATGCAGACAGCTTGGTCTTGCCTTCTGAGGCACTTAGATGGGCCCCCAAAGATGAAGATTTACGCCAAAGCACATTTCTCAAGTTCTCCTCGCGCCACAAAAACAACACATCTATCTGTGGATCTGGGCCACTCCTTCCGTGTTCCAGCTGTGTTAGGGCTGTCTCCTGGATACTGTTAACTGCCCCGCTAGACCCATGAAGAACCAAAGAACCACCAGAAACGAGAATCCTGGAAATGCATGCCGCACAGCGTGTGCATCTGATGGAGGGGATTGGGTCAGGCGTGTTTTCCCACTTCCGGCTCGTCTGTCTCCACCTCTCCTTTCTCTTGGTTGCTCTCTTGGTTGGAGGCACCCAGGCTCCCACATGTGTCCCCCTCTCCCCTGCACCTGTGAGTGTGAACAGATGCCATTTCTCCTATGGAAACCAGCAAGACTAACAAGAAATCACTTGCATTTGCTGGTTGGCTGGGCACAGTTTTATAACTCTCAGAGAGTATGTTTGGGTGTGTGTCCTTTGCTTTGGGGGCCCTTTTGTGAAATAAGGGAATCAACTTCCTTGTTAAAATGTCAGGGTAGCCATTTTTGGTGGGGGTGGAGGGAAATGAGGTTTTTTGAATTTCTTGTTCTGGGACTGAAGTATCTGGGACTGAAGTATCTGGGACCTTATTCCTCCAGAATTTGGATGTAAAGGGGTTGGTGGCATGTCAGATGAATTTCTACGTGTAATTGTCTTTCTCTGAACCTGGAGCGGTGGTTTACACCAGCTTATCATCTTTGCACTTTTTTCTTTTCCCCATGACTGCTATACGTACGTTTTCTAGTATGTTTTTCCTATTTCCATTTCTTCCTTGCTTTCTCTCCCCTGCTCCTTCTACTCCCTGCCTGGTGTGCCAGGTGGATATGATAACCTCCGGTCCTGTTACATGTTTCTGGTTCTGAAGTCTTTGGCAAAGAAATGAGTTGTCTGAGTCTACTCTGCTAATGGACGGCTTAGATAACTGAGATTCCTTCTATGTTTTGAACTCTGATTGACTTAGGAGCCCCATCCTGGACTGCATGTCCACTTTTCAGTATGTTGCCTTTCCCTTGCCTTCCTTTTCTGCATGATTTTGGAGGGAACTAGGCAGAAGGGACAGTCTTCGCAGATTAAACCCAGGCAAGTTAGTGTTGTTGTTGGGCAGAATATTAACCCCTGGGGTTCTTGGAATATGTCAGGTTTTTTCTGCCAAGGGCAGGATGCCATCGAGGACAAAGATGAACTCTTCAGGGAAACAAGGATGCAACTTTATTAGCACTGGAACTGCAAAGCACCAGGCAGGGGGTCCCTTCTAATTTAAAAACTTGTAGCCCACCCAGGCGCCATTGCTTCACTCTAGGACACCTTGACAAGCTGCCAGCAAAGAGTAATTTTCAAAGCACAACAAAATTTTTCGTATACACTCTCTCAGGCCCTACATGCAGTGCTTAATTTTGATAGCCATTTGCTGGTCTAGTATTCAATGGCTCTTTCTTCTTTCCATTCATCTCTTTCTACCGATCACTTGAAACGAAACATTTTGAATTTTAAAACTACAGCATTACTATTTGTCAGCTATTTTAAACTATCACAATTTTAAGTCCTAGTGATGTTGGATACATATTTTACACTGTTCTGAACCTCAGTTTCTCTTTCTGTTCATTGTGGGCATTATATGGACAGTAGAAAAGGCCTTTAAACATTGAAGTATGTATATATCTTAGTTTCCTGACCAGGGATCGAACTCTAGTTCTGGGAGGGAAAGGGCTGAGTCCTAACCACTGAGCCATCAGGGAATTCCCGAAAAGTGTGTTTTCTAAACAAATTGTTGTCCCAGTAAAACAAGCAAGAAATATATATGTATATAACATATTACATTATAGAATATATAATAATATTATATAAGCAAAACCAACAAATCAGTGACAAATTATAAATATCCGTCCAGCTTCTCTTAGCAGCCTCTGCAGCCCCTGTTTCTGCCGGCACCACAGTGAAGTTGAGAACTCCGCAGTCTTCTCAGCTCTCATTCCAGTGTGACCTTGCAAGCCTATCATAAGCTACTAACTCATGCCTTGTTCCACTTTAGCCCTCCAGGACCATTTCCTTGACCATTCTGTTAGGAACCTAGAGACTTTGGGACTTTCTGGTGTTTCTTTGATTAAGCAGATTCTTGAAATGTCTTTGGCACTGGGAGTGCAAAATCTACCCTCTATCCATTTAAACTCTACAGCTGGGAGCGATTTCTTATTTATGTGCCTAAAGCTAGTCAAATCCCTTCTCTCTTTTGCAGTCTCTCTCTAGATTTATTTAAGATAGAGATAATACATTGAAACACTGCTGGGGCACACCTCTGCTGCTCTTTGAGATTGCTCTATTAAGGGACGCCCTCCACCCCTCCCACCACTTTCTCATCTTCTCCACTCTAGAACTGGGTTAGGCACCTTTGGTGTGTGTTCACATTTCCTACAGGGCTTTGAAAAATGTGTGTGTATGTAATAGAAGGAAAGTCTGATGCAGTTATGTTTAAACAAGCACATATTCCAAAAAGAGGTTAAAATTAGAGTTGGATGAATATTGCTTGCAAACTTGAATGTTCCCAAGGTTATCTGCACAGACATGCCAAATCTCACTGGATCCATCTGACTGTATAGGGTTTAACTGGAATTAGGGCTCAGGAACAAAAGCAATGACTGGAACACTCACTTTTTTTTTTTTTTTCTTTTTCATGAAAAAAAAATTTAAAGATAAAATTAAGTTTTTATCCTCATTTATTTGATATTTGAGCAAGAAGAAGAAGAAGAAAACTGCAGTAATTCTAATGAAAAAACCAAGGCAGAATATTTTTTGACCTAAATAATGTGCTCTATTTGAGGTAACAAAGTGAAAAATAAAATTTTACTTTGTGTCTTGAATGTTTCAATGGAAAAACTTATTATACTATACTATAATAAATTTTACTTTTTATTTTAAAAAGTGACTTAGTTATGGTGACACAGTCTCCTTCCTTGAAATATTTTAGATGGGTAATTCTGACTACCACCACCACCATAATTGGTATTTGAAATGCCATTGGGTATGCATGAGGATAAAGGAGAAAATGTCATGAAATCAACTTGAAATTTAACCAACTTGGAGACATCATACCTTGTAGGGTGCTTTATGGAGTATAGCCATGTTTTGTAAAACTTTTTAGTAGATTTCAGAAGTTGTATTTGGAAGTGAAAAAATCTTTTATTTCTAAATTTCTGAAGGGTTTCTTTTAGACTCTGAATAGTCTGTGAATACTTAGGCCAATATTTTGCAGCAGAAATTTCTATTGTATAGTATTTCATATGTTCAGTTGATTAATCTTTGCTATGCTGAGAGAAAAATCTCTTTCCTTCTCCCGCATTTAACAAGAATGACTTTAAAAAATTTAGTCAAGGCTGATTTGACTTTAAAACTAGAATGAGGAGTGGAGAATTTCACCAGTGATGGTCTGAGTCATTTTTAGGGGATATTTTGATTTTGAAGCCTTAAGTAGTTCTCATATATTCCTGGACCACAGGACTACAACCTCAAGTGTAGAGTTTTGGATAAGAACTGAATAATAATGATGGTGATGACAGCGTCCTTTACTATTATCCTTTACTCTGTGTCTGCTATTTGCTTGGCTCTGTCCTAGGTGTTTTAAATGTTGCTGTTTATTCAACAGGCAAATAACTCCATGGTGCTGATCTGAAGAAACTAAACTTTCAAGAGTTGCTGGGCATTCTTGAGTTCCAGAGTTGCTGGGCAAGATGCCCTACATTCAAAAGGCCAGTGTTAAAAGCCCAAATCTGACCTATTTTAGGGCCATGTCCTTTCACTGTCCCCATCTGCCTCCAGAGGGGCTTCATGGCCCTCTCTCTCTAACTGTTGGCATCACTTACTGCTTGTTCTCGGGTTTTTCTGTTTTCTAGCAAAGTTGTGTGAGAGGAGAGTTGAAGAGCTTTTTACCCAGGCTTCAGTGATGTATTTGTGTAAATGAGCCTCAGAATCCACCCAAGTACACTTCCTTATGACAGAACTACCTGTATACTATTCTATTGAAGCTTTCCAGTACAAGTTGGAAATAGGAGTTGAAATGTAATAGCCATTAAGTGTAAATTGTGGGTCATTTCAAAGACATTGTTTTTACAAATTGATGACAACATGCTAGGTCTTTCACGTAGCAGTCTTGGACTGAACAGTCTTTACCAGCCGCACACGTTCCCAGTGCTTGGCATGGTTCTCAGGGCGTGCGACTGACTGTTGAAGTAATAAACCTTCTCTTTGCTGTCTGAGAGCTGAAAGGGAGGCTGTAGTCTGTTTGGGAAAAGGCATATAAGTCATAATTGTAGGTTGTAATAAATGTAAATCCATGAGAAATGGTTCAGCTTCAGACAGCTAAGTAGCAGAAGCTTATAAAACCATGCCCCAGTCCTCCTTTCTGGGGCCCAGATCACAAAAGAATATTTCTTTTTTTTTTAAGCCATGAAATTTTGAAGGCTTCTTATAATCTCCAATCTATTGGCTTCCTGCAAGAAAACAAATATAGAGTCTTAAATGACAGAAATGATTCCTAAATAAGTAAAACTTTTTCAAAATTTTTACTAAATTTGAATAATAATAATGCTCCTTACAGATGATAGCTCAGGCCAGCACTTCCTCAGTGGCTCTGAGCTAACATTCTAAATTCGAGATGGCATTCTCTCTGTTCTTCTGTTGGGATAATCACTGTTGAAACATTAATCATCTCACGGTTCTATTCAAGTCCATTGATGGAAATGCTGAAATGTAATTTAGCTCGAGGAATTGAATTAATGTTTTCTAATAGCCCTGAGGTATTCAGTGATTTATAGGTTTCCATGCTGGAAGGTGTGTGTGTTTGTGTGCAGCAGTTAATCTAAATAGATGGTTAAAAATGATACACATACTATACTATAAAAATATGTATTAACTCTATGGTGAATGTTCGTACGGTTTGTTTGTGCCTGTTAGTGTAACACTGATTATGTTATACACCCAATACAAAGTAGTGCTCCATTAAGAACTGTTTGTTGAGTTTTTATAAGACCTTTAACTATGGATATTCATATGCAGATGTGGACATGAATATCTGTCTATATATATTTGTCAATATCTATGTTTAATGGTTTATTTTCAAGAAAGTTCAGGATTTATTCTTATTTGATTATACTATGAACTGCTGTTATGTAAACACTAGTTTTCCATAATCCATCATTTCCCTCATTTATAGCTTTTATTTTCCTCTCACCCCTCATACTCTCTAATCTATAACATTTTTGCCTAAAACCACGTTAATAACATACTTGTGTCTTTCTCACTACTTGCTTCTTTCAAAGATGCAGTTTCATTTTGTTCACTTTGGCACGTATAGGATCTGAGCAGTTTCTGGCCCAGTGTAGGTATTCACCGTTGAATGAAGGTATTCAGTGTTGGATGAATGCGGAATATGAAGAAACCAGGGCAATGTGCAGGGTCCCAGGGAAGGTTCATTCTATGATTCTGCCCCTTTTGCATCACTTTGGACCAGTTGTTTCCTCTGTTTAGTTCTTTATTTGAAAAATATGCATTATTATACCCATGTCACTGGATTAAGGGTTAATAAGATTATGTAAGTGAAATTCCTTACGTGTTGCCTAGAATGTAGTAGGCTTTCATAGTTGGCTCTGTTTGAATGTTCTGTCCTTGGTGTCCCTATGTGTGAGTGTCCTCATCTTATAAGGAAACAGTCATACTGCATTAGGACCCACCCATATGACCTATTTTAGTTACCTCTTTAAAGACTCTTCAAATACAGTCACATTCTGAGGTACTAGAAGTTAGGATTTTGACATATGATTTTGGGCAGGGTGGGGTAGGGAATATGGGTAGTCTTCTAACAGTGCAACACTTTTAAAATGTGATTTGAAGCTCTTGTTAAATGAATTGGGCTTTTCTTGGGGCAAAGGGAAGGATAGACCAGCTCTGCTTAACCAAACTTCTTATATTGATTTCTACAAAACAGAATACTTGATTAATCACATTAAGCTCAGAGGAACTGACCCATTGTCATGTATCCTCCATAGCACAGGAATTTGAAGGAACTTTTAATTACTTCTGACAGGGCAGTATGCCTCAGACTTTAACGCGCACATTACTATTGCAGGGATCTTTTTCACATGCAGGTGTCAATTCACCAGGTCTTCCTCAGAGGAAGACCTGCTGCTGGGACCACACCTTGAGAGGCAGGCAGGACTGGCTCCATAGGTGACAGGTTGCAATGCAGAATCAGAGTGTGGTCCCTCGTTTTCAAAAATGATTAATAAATTTGAGACTGTACCAGCAGAGAGTTAAACTAAGTGCATGGAACCCTATGCTGTGACACCATTAAAATGCCCATGAGCCAACCCTGAGCTGCTTTCGAAGCGCTAGTGGAAATGATCTCAGGCCACTTACTCACACTGATCTGTGAAATGATTACCCTTATTGACCCACATAAAATCTTTGTACTGCTAACCACTCATGGTTTTACATAATGTTTGCACAAAACTCTGAAGATGTGGGAAAGCATGAGCACGTGGGAAGCATAAATAGAGTTGCCCTGACACTCTGCATATCCCTGTGTATAAAACAGAACTTTGTCCCCGCTAGCACAGTGACTGTGATACACAGCTCATCCTTCATTTGGAAAGGTTCAAAGGCATCTAGGCCATGGCATGTGAATTCCTCGGCAAAAATGATGATTCTTCTTTTTTGTCCTTGAGATAGCACTAAGCCTTCTTTTTATAGCTGAGTTTAACTCTAGGAGCAAAATCCATTGCTGCTTTTTTTTTTTTTTTGAGATGAAGATCATTATAATAATATAAAAATTTAAAAACTTGGGTTACTCATATACATGGATTTGTCAATTTTCTGTGGAGGGAACACAACCACCCATGTACTGAGTTGTACATCTTAGAGTTATCTCCCCATTTTCCTGCTTCCTTCTCCCCTCCTCTCCTCTTCATTGAGAGAACTGTATAGGTAGATAATTCCAGAAGCCGAGGAAATGGTTTTCATTTAGGATTAGCCCAAGGAGAAACCCGAAGTTTGATGAGAATGGTCTGAGGTCTCGTCCTACTCTTTCATCCTACTAGATTTTTGGTACTTTTCCAAGTCCTTGGTACTAGGTTCCTGTAATCAAGTAATTATTGCAAAGACAACGGTCAGGTTTGTATGGAATGATTACTTCTTTTACAGTTGTGTTTTTTAATACTTCTTTCCTATATCTTTATCTCCAGGTATCTTATTTCTGTATGAATCTTTCTAAATTAATTTTTTTGGTCATGCTGTGTAGCATGTGGGATCTTCCTTGTGATCAAGTACTCCCTGCAGTGGAAGCATGGAGTCTTAACCACTGGACCACCAGGGAAGTCCCTGAATTATGCAGTTTAAGGGAAAATAGTTTCTTAAAAAAATTCTGGTAAACATCTTGTGGAGGATTGTGATTGCCTTGGTCTGGAATGGTAACCTGAACTTTTTGAAAAAGTGCTATTTCCATTTGTTGTTATTCAGTCACCAGGTCATGTCTTACTCTTTGTGACCCCATGGGCTGCAGCACCTAGGCTCCCCTGTCCTCCACTATCTCCTGGAGTTTGCTCAAATTCATGTCTATTGAGTCAGCGACTCTAACCATCTCCTCCTCCGCCATCCTCTTCTCCTTTTGCCTTCAATCTTTCCCAGCATCAGGGTCTTTTCCAGTGAGTCGACTGTTTGCATCAGGTAGCCGAAGTATTGGAGTTTCAGCTTTAGCATCAGTCCTTTCAATGAATATTCAGGGTTGATTTCCTTTGGAATTGACTGGTTTGATCTCCTTTCTGTCCAAGGACTCTCAGGAGTCTTCTGTAGCACCATAGTTCGAAAGCATCAATTCTTCAGCGCTCAGCCTCCTTTATGGTCCAACTCTCACATCTGTACATGACTACTGGAAAAACTATAGTTTTGACTATATGACTTTTGTTGGCAAAATGATGTCTCTGCTTTTTAATATGCTGTCTGTGTTTGTCCAACGGCTCAAAATTCAAAAGGTATGATTGCCACTACCATCCTCAAGCCATTCAGTTCCTTCCTTGAAGGTTCCCCACAGTTGTGTGTCCTCTAAAGTTAGTTTAGGCATGCATGAGCAAATGCGCCCATGCTTCCCTCTAGGAAACTATTTTCATGGTTTTGCACATTTAAAAAATTATCTAAACTATAATACAGGATTTTGTGAAAGGTAATAACGTTCAGGACTATAAGCAATGGAGGTGGAAGATTTGAGGGGTGAGAAGTGTGTGTGCTCAGCAGCCAGAGATCCCACCTGCTGCCACAGTTGCCTTTTCTTACTGCTCTTAGGGTTGGTGCTGTTCCTAGGCTTTCAGAGTTTTGCCCAAAAAAGGGGATATTAGAAAAAGTGGTGGGCTTTTGTATTAGAAATAATAAAGAATTGCCAGGGGAAATATAGTAGATTGTTTTTAAAAAGAAAAATTATCATCCAGTTAGTTTAATTTCAGTTCCTAATAGACTGATGAAATAACATTAACAAGAATGTGTAAACATCTATAAAATAATGGAAACAGAACCAAAGACTTTAAAGCAGTAATCATCACACAAAAACCTGATTGCTTTCCTTGATAGCTTTATACAATTACTTGATTAAAAAAAGGCTATATATGTTAAATATCATGATTTTAAGAAAACGGTGTTTTTTGAAATCTTATGTACCAAATTAACTGAATTGGATAAGAAATGGTAAATGTATAATGAATTATCCAAAGAGATAATGATTATTGAAAACATATCAAATTAAAGAGACCCGCAGGGTAACGTGTATATATTTTTTAATGATCTGGAAGGATTAGCTAAGCAGTGTATTAATGGCATCTACAGATAATGGTGAATGGGAGGGTGCCTCTTTTTTTTTTTGTATTAGTGAGAATGAAGCATAGGAGTCAAAATGCACTTTCAGTATAACAGCAAAAGGTGAAACAGACTTAATTTCAAAAAACTATTGCATTTGAGAGAAATCATCAAATCAATGGGTCAAGGGAAGGAAAAACATAGTGACCAGATGACCATTTCAGGAGATGGCAGTATAATAGCAGTTCATTATTATGTGAATTTGATAAGATCTTGATGTACAATTAACCTAAAGATTTTTAGTCCATATGATGAACAAATATCAAGTGCTAATCTAGGTATAATATTATACATATTTGTCAGTTTCATTACCATACCATTGCCATCATTAGATGGCATCTTGACTGCAAAAGCAAGAGGTTGTACTGCAATAAAGGAAAATATTCTAAAAAGAAGTGTCTTTCAACTGAGAAAATAAAGTGGACATACATTGTAGAGACCCGTGAAGACTTGTTGAGGCAGATGACCTTTGTTTTATCGTGAATTGTTGGCCTGAGTTGGGTACCATGTTGCTGTCTTCCTGAAGGAACTGCACACGATCACTTGAGAAAGTCTGGTGGAACCAAGGAGCTAGCCTCTGAATGCCCTTCATCGTAGACGCTGTCCCTTGTTTCATACAGTTGGGCTTTAGCTTAGAGAAGTTGCAGCGTCTTATGAAGTGTGTGATAGACAGTCCCTGGGTGTTTAGGCATATAGTTGTCTCCTGCTTACTAGACTAGAGTCTTTGTGCTGGATTTCCTGAGGTAACATCAGTAGTCCTTCTTCATGTTAGCAAGCAGTAGGGGTTTTATGTCTGCATGGACAAGGAGCAGGATAAGATTTCAGTCTCTAAGGCAGTCATGATGGGTTGCCCTTTTGACTTATAGCGTCTCACAGCAACAAATCCATGTCTGCTTTGGACCAGGAAGAAACAGTAGTTTGAAATCTAATAGCTTGAAGAGTCAGGAGGACATGCCAGTCAGTTTTGTGTCATCAAATTTGTGGATCAAGCATAGATTTTCTAACCTGAGTGATCCTAAGAATTTATCATAGTGCATGACTCGTGTATACCAAAGGCTATAATAATTAAATACCCCAGAATAGTAGCATTACTGATGTACGTTAAACTGGTAGAGATGCTAGAATTAAGATTAGTCCCTAATTTGCATTGATTTTTTTTTTAAAGAAGACATCAATTTTATGGAAACTTTTGAAGAATTAAAGTGATAGAAAACTATAAAGCACACCCTCCTTCTGGTAGAAAATGTTCTCTTTCCCCTTCTCCTGATGAGTTTAGCATAGAATCAATGCTAATACTGTTTGTATTGTACTTCAGTGTTTACCAAGTGGATTCACATATATTCTCATATTTCATCTGTGTAACGACCTCTGGAAGACAGGATTTTCTAATTATGTTTTTTTACTGTCTATTTCTTAACTCTGTCTAAAAGCAGATTGATTGAACTCCATTTCCTCAATTTCGAAGGCTGGTTGGATTAACTGTATGATGGGATATTCAAGGAGGCAGAGGAAAGGAAGAGCTAGAGATTCTAGATGATAGAAACCACCCCTGAAATGATTTCGACAGCAATCTCACTTCTTTTTCCAAAGGCTGAAAACAAAGACAAGGAAAGCAGGGCGCACGTGTGGTTTTGAACTTGGCAGTGGAGCAGGGCCTTCCTGCTGTGCCTTGGGGAGGAATTTGCTTTGGCTGTCTGTTCTGCAAAGTCAACTTTGTTTTTTCTCCTCAGTGTCTTGTTTTACCGGCATATGCTTATACTGGATTTATATTTCATCTCATTAAAACAAAAATTGAGACTTCTGTATCATTCTTTTCATAATTATGACTTTGTTGGTGGCTCAGACGGTAAGGCGTCTGTCTACAATGCAGGAGACCCGGGTTCGATCCCTGGGTCAGGAAGATCCCCTGGAGAAGGAAATGGCAATCAACTCCAGTACTATTGCCTGGAAAATCCCATGGACAGAGGAGCCTGGTAGGCTACAGTCCATGGGGTCGCAAAGAGTCAGACACGACTGAGCGACTTCACTTTTATTTTCTGACTTTTTAAGTTAGGATTAAGCATTGCAGTATACAACCGCTGATTCCCCAAATAACAGCAGGGTCTTAAATATGCTAAAAGTTTATTTCCCTCTTAGATAAAGAAGTCAAGCAGTCTGCATCCCAGAACTGATTTGTGTGATAGTTCCAGAGGCAGAGAACCAGATGCCTGACTCACTTCAGTGTTATCTTCAGACTCTCAACCTCGTGGTCCAGAGAGGTTGCTTGAGTGTCAACCATCAGGTCCACATTCTAGGCATCAGGGGAGAAGAAGGGCACCTGATTTCCCTTTTAGGATGGTTTTTTTGTATACCAGATAGCTTTCCTGTTTTTATTCCTGCTCTAGTTAGAGGGCCGACGAGGAACACCTTGCTGCCAGGTAAGCTCAGCTCAAGACCAGAGTTCCTTACTGAGGGGGAGAGGAGAGTGAGTGCTGGTGCAAGGACCTCTCATCTTGCACATGGGATGTAGGGCACCATCGATGAGCAGGGAGGGTGCCTCTACAGTCTGTCCATTGTCTGGCTGCACCGATTGGCTTATTATGATAGGGTCCTGTGACTTACTGCTCTTCATGTAGAGGTGCACATATATTAGAATAATCACCTGATTCATTTAAACTTGTGCCTGTAAAAGGAGAGAGTATTTGTTCTCAGAAGTCACTGAGTAAGGTTAGATTTCTGTACTGTTTCTAATTTTTACATTATTTCCTAAGGCTTCAGGGGGAAATGCGAGCAGCTTGATGCTAGAATAGTTTTCTATGTGATTTCCTCTCCTTTTTCTTTAAAGGAACAATAAAGTGCATAGAGAACAATGGGCAAAATGCCAGCCACTGTGTCTTTAAGGTCTGAGATTTGGCTGTGGAGCATAGAAGAAAATTCCAGAAACACTCTTAAGAAAGTTATTATTTTCTCTTAAATGTGATTTGTAACAGCAGAGGACAATATGTTTTATAGCACAACTTTTAAGACAACTGAATTGGCAATAAATTCACGTAATGAAACTTCCAGCAAGTCTTTATATTTCTACTGGGGAATTCCTTGGTGCTTGGTGTAAATTTTTTAATAGTTAATATCAGCTTTCTATTCTTTCGTTTCTTTTTTCGTAGAGTTAGTGGGAAAAAAGCTTGCTGTGTTACAAAGAATGCCTTTTAGTGAAACTGTGAATCAACTCACGTGTGTTTCTGTGTCAAACATATTAAGTAGTAGTTTTTAGGCACTTGAAGGATTGCCCATAATGTCATAATTGTGAGATTCTCTTTTTTATCCATAACCAAGTGAAATCCTTACTTCCCACCACTGCTCATCCAGGCTCCCAGCCTTCTGGTTTTTCTTACAATCTATTTTCATCAGGTTCAGCTCTAAACCAGCAGAGCAAGTCCTAGCTTCTCAGAGACCTGGATCTTAGTTCCAGATTTGTTGTTGAAGGACAAGGTATAAGTTAAAGCAAACTGATGTGTATTTTGAGGCCTCAGTATTCCCACATTTAAAACAATAACTTGAGTTACAGTATTATTCTCTTCCACTTATGAAAATCTGAAACTCAGTGCAATGGTTTCTTTAAAAATTAGCAAAAAAATTTTTCTAGAACATGTTTTTCCAATAATCCCAAACATTAATTTATTTTAAACATGCTACATTTAAGTTATTAAATTTTTAGCTTTGTAAAAGGAATTGAAGTAAAAAAAAGTTTGAGTATTTGTGATTATGAGCTCAAATAGCTAAGCTTAATTTTTATGATACCTGTATTTTGTGGGGAAAAAAAGTTGCAACGAAAATGTTACTTTCAAACCCTAATCATATTCTACATTTTCTGTTAGAAATTTAATGATAAATGTGTTGAATTAACTGAAGTCAGATAAGGAGGAACCATCTCAAAAGCCAAGTAGTCTGTCAGCCTCCTTGATGACATTCAATTTTATTTGTATTCAAACAGCAAGTCTCCTTGGATTAGCAGCTGCCATTGTTCTGAAGCTTGGTCCCTGTCCTGAGTCCAGTGTGTCTGTTGTCTTTGTAAATCTTTATGTGCTTTATGTGTGTGATTACGATTTCAAACTTAAAGTATTTAAATATGGGAGAGTTCAGGTTTTAGAATAGATTTTAAGGAGAACAGCCAGGATCAGTGAAAACTATGGGGGTATAGATACAGCCTTTAGAAAAGAAATTTCATTCTGCAGTATTTAGCAAATGGGTTAAAGTGCTTTTTGAGATTCTATCTGGAATGTTTAATTGGGAGATTTAAAATTATTTTTAGTGAAAATGGTAGGTATTATTTACTTAGTATCTACTGTCTGGCAATGAACTAGCCTCTTCGCATTTATTTTTTTCATTTAATATCTCCAGAGGGTTCACACCTATTTCACAGGTGGGGAAACTGAAGTCATCCAGAATGAGGGACAGGAAGGCAGAGTTGAGGGGGGCTCACCCTTACCTGAGAGTACTGAGACACCAGTATTTATTGAGAAGGACGTTGTTGGTGGCTCAGATGGTAAACCATCTGCCTGCAATGCGGGAGACCTGGGTTTGATCCCTGGGTTGGGAAGATCTCCTGGAGAAGGAAACGGCAACCCACTCCAGTACTCTTGCCTGGAAAATCCCACGGACGGAGGAGCCTGGCATCCATGGGGTTGCAAAGAGTCGGATACGACTGAGCGACTTCACTTTCACTTTCTTTTCAAAGTGGTTTATTTAATATTTTGCTTTCCTGATTAAGCAGATCTCTTGAAATTTTATATAACTTGTATATCTTCCTCTTCCCCTACCTTAGAACTTGTAAGTAATAGGAATTCGGCCTGAACGGATTCAGAAAAAAAAAGAAATTAAAAAAAAATTTTTTGCCCACATAAAATCTGATTAATACGTTTCCTTGTGCTGTACTGTGCTAAGTCTCTTTAGTCATGTACGACTCTTTGCGACCCTGTAGCCCATCAAGCTCCCCTGTCCATGGGATTCTCCAGGCAAGAAGACTGGAGTGGGTTGCCTTGCCCTCCTTCAGGGAATCTTCCCTATCCAGGGATTGAACCCTTGTCTCTTATGTCTCCTGCACTGGGAGGCGGGTTCTCTGTTACTAGTGCCACTTGGAAAGCCCAGTAAATGTACTTGTGTGCATCCTAATACTCTTAGAAATGTAAAACATGTACGTTACCTCAGGGACTTAGTGCCTTTGGAGAGTTGCAAATGTCAGTGTGAATTAAAGGCACAGGCTGTGTAGACAGAAACCCTGGATTTGAATCCTAGCTCCACCAAGTATTGACGTATGACCACTTAAGAGCTTCAGTTTCCACGTAAGTTAAACTTACTTCAGGGCTGTCAGGTTAAAGTGAAATGATATGTTTGAATCATAACCATAGTGCTTGGCAATATTGAGTTGCTCTTGCTCTTTTGGGGTATGTTTATTATTTATTGGCATGGGAATGCCTTCTCATTTGAGTCAAGAAAAATAACGTGTTAAGAATTTTAAAAATAAGAAAGGAAGACTTATTAATTAATATTGGGTGTATTTTTTATGTTAGTTATTTTAGAGACTCTATAGAAGTCCTCTAAATAGTTTCCCCCCCCACCCAGTGAGCCTCAAATATGATTCAGTTAAAAATTAGTTTCCTTTAAAATTTTCAAACATTTTCAAAAAATTTTCTATGATATTTTTATTCAGTAGTAGTTGAAGTTTTGAGGAAGTGTTACAGTTTTTCATTTATTCTAGTATCAACTGATACATTAAATGAATGATTCATATCCCTGAACAGTATAAAACTGTTTCATATATATGTGTACACACACACACACACACACACACACATATATAGTTTTAAACACATGTATTTAAATAAAATAAAATGTTTTGGGGGTTCTTTTTATTGGAAAAAGTTATTTCTCCTTCACATTTTACAGGCAGGGAAGATGAGTCATAAAATGGTACTTACGAGAGCAGTGAGAGTGATGGACTTGCAGCGAAGGAAAGGGCGTGAGGAGGCAGGCATCCTTGATTCTCATTCAAATTGGATTCATTTCTGCTGTGCTATGTGGTGTTTCCAGCATGGCCAGCTTTTGGAAATGTTTTAAATTTTGCTTCTGTGTTGTCATATAGTTCAGTTCTTGTGACTGAAACGGTCTCTTGGGCAAAGATACTAATATAAGAATGTTACCAGTCTAAATTTTCCTAAGAGGATTAAACAAATTCCACAGTAAATAAACGGACGTGTTTAGAAGGTTTTTCCCCCCAAATTAATTTCCAGAAAACACACAGGAATCATTTGCTAAGCTAAACATCAGGTACATGAACGATTCCTGCTTATGTGGATGGACAGTCGTAGGGAACCTCATCGTTAGGCTTGGGTTCAATAGTAGGAGCTGCACAGTTCACAACTAGAAGCTGCTCCTATGTGCCTCTCCTCAAAGTCAGTGAGGCAGCTCCCCTCTTTGCCTGATCATTAGTATGCATCAGCCCACAGCTCAGACTCTTTTCCCTTGTTTTTGTCAGGGAAGATGATGGAGCAAGGTTGCCTAGAAACAGTTAGCCACACTCTCCACGGGAATTATCAATCTGTCCTGTGCGTTCACCTCTGCATGCAGGGGAGAAAATTGAGTTTTGCTGCTGACAACGTTAATTGATTGCAAGTTGTTTTAGATGTTGTGTGATGTTGAAAACCGGAGTCCCTTTCCTTTTTATGTGTTGGATATGGAGAAACTATACGGTGACTCGTTGCACTGAAACTAAAACGATCGTAGAGGCGTCTAAATTTGGATTTGTACGTGTTAGTATTCAGATCTTGACACTGGTCAGCTTACAGAATCCTCTTTGGTTTTGGAGACTGTTTCTGTAGTGATTTCTTTGGTTTCCAATAAATTCACACAGCCGTCTCCTTCAACAGAGTTCTGATTAGCGCAGTCAGGGAGTGACACGTGAAATTGGGGTAGGGGAGAGGGCTGAGGTGAAAACCAGCCACCGGCTGATCACCTTTAATTTTTATGGTCCCAAAATTTTTTTTCTTTTCTCCACTCCGTCTGGTAAGATTGTCATCTTCAAAAATGTCTTGCCCTAAAAGGTAAAGGCATGAAAACAATGTGTTTCTGTGGTTGATTTTTTTGGACTTGAATTCCTCTTTAAAGGTTTTTCTGATTTGGCTATTACGAGCTCTTAAAAGCTGAAAGAGGAACAGAGCAGATGAGAGAAAGTTAGATAAACAAGCTGCCACCTCTCTGAGGTTAGAATGGGTTGACCTGGGGTAGGAAGAGGGGCTAGAGGCAAGCCAAGGGGACAAATTTGTTTTGGGTCTGTAGCCCTCTCCTGTGCAGTGCCTTAGCCAGCTTGTGTGCTGAAAGCATAGTGCCTTTGGTCATGAATGTGTTCTACCGAGGACTCCCATTGAAATGAATGCACTGAACTTTGGGGAGGCCCTAATATCTTTAACACACACACACACATGATTATAAAGATGTTTAACACACACTGTGTGGCCTCTGGGATCTCAGTTCTCTGACCAGGGATTGAACCCACGCCAAGGCAGCGAAAGCCTGGAATCCTAACCACTAGGCTACCAGGGACCTTCCAAGCACATTTAAAGATTGATTCTTCTTTCTTCAGGACAACACATAAGAATCACCTGTGGAGCCTGAAAAATCAGTGCTTATTCCTTGTCTTGCTCTTGACAGATTCTGATTTAGTAGAAAAGCAAATTGTCTAAGTTCTTATAGGATTTATTATATTAGTCTATAATGTTAACATATATGATGGATTATATTATATGATAATTAGTGACTTATCGTAATAAGATTGCAAATACAAAGGAAGTTACTTATAATGAAAATATTAAAGTCTTATCTACCCAGAAAACAAATGGCCTCACAGTATCAAAAGACCTCTTGACGAGCTCCCTGTTAAGGTTACACTTCTTGATAGTGTTTCATGAAAAGGGGAGGCATGAAGCAGTTCAATCCAGAAACTGCATTGAAGCTGACACTTTGATTTCCTTCTAAACCACAGCTATAATGGATCCTTGAAATTTCCAGTGTACATTACAGAGACTATTTTATCCAAAAATTGTAATACTAGTGTATACTATTACGAGCCCCACAAAATATGTTACATAAGGCAGAAAACATTAGATACCTCCTTTAGTATAGAAATAAATCATCGTTAAAATTTCCTACTACCAAAATGAAATTTATATCACATTGCATCATTAGATTTGACAGCTTCACTATCATTTACTTTTACTGTGACATCTAGTATTTTATTAAATTTTTTCAGAAAAAAACCATTTTGTCAGATCTTGTATTAGAGATGATGAGCAGAGCAAGAAAGCTGTGAACATGAGGTTGGATATTCTAAGATTAACTCGGTCATAGCTCAGCTTTACGACCTCATGCTGAAGAGGAAGTCTTGTGATTGCATTATTTATTTATTTTTATGCATTTATTGTTATTATTTTTTTTTGCCAAATGGCATGAGGGATCTTAGTTCCCTGCCCACAGAATGGAACCCCATACCCCCTGCAATGGAAGCATGATTCTTAACCACTGGACCACCAGGGAAGTCCCTGTTTATGTTTTATAGTAAGATGTACAGTGCTTGGTGCTACCTCACAGGGTTATAAAGACCAAATGAACTATATGCATAAAAGGCTTGAAGCAATGCTTAGCCCATATTAAGTGTGTATATTAATGTTAGCTGTTGACATTATCACAGCATCATCATAATTGCACTGTTATCATGATTAATCTGTTAATATTAATCCATATTATCCCTTTAACTTCTCCAGAGGAGAAAATTTAGTCTTCTAAGTGTGTCTTTGCCCAGCTTATAATCAATCAAACACTTTTTAAAACTTTCCTATTCATAGGACTATAAGTGCCTGATGTATTTACTTCTGCTCCTGTGCTGCTTCTTGGCAGAGGGTGATTTTTCTTGGGTTGATGAATCCTCAAGACACTTGATTTAGTTCTGTGGGTTCTCAGTGTGATCTGACAACATCGAAATGTTAATTTCTGAAATGGGAATGTCGACAGGTATACCCCGTGAAGGGCTCCCCCAGCGGCTCAGTGGTGAAGAACCTGCCTACAATGCAGGAGATGTGGGTTCAGTACTTGGGTCGGGAAGATCCGCTGGAGAAGGAAGTGGCAACCCTCTGCAGTATTCTTGCCCAGAGAATCCCATGGAGAAAGGAACTTGGCAAGCTACATTCCATGGGCTCTCAAAAGAGTTGGACATGACTTAGTGACTAAATGACATACTCCACAGAAACAAAATCTCTGTGGAGTTTCCACTAACTTCTTAGAGCAGAAATATTCCTGAGGCGTATAACTTTGATCAAAACAGGTGAGGTGTAAGCCAGCGACTCCTCGGTCCCAGGTTATGGACAAGCTTTGTAGCTCCATTTGCTCCCTGAGGCGTGAGGATAAAAAATTAAAAACCCACTTCAGTATAACTTTTCATAGAATCCCAGGATTTAAATTTTTACTATGTGAAGAGGAGTGCTGATTCTAACTCACATTCATCTAGCTTTAAGAATAAATGACTGGAACTTCATAACCTATTGTAGTTTTGAGTGGAGACAAAAACAGTCCATCACTTCTTAATTTTTCCTGAATAGTCCTTTGTAGCCCACCTTTACCACTGAGAAGGAAAACATTGCTCAGCTCTGTTGTAAACTAACATCAGTTCACTTCAGTTCAGTCGCTCAGTCATGTCTGACTCTTTGCGACCCCGTGAATTGCAGCACGCCAGGCCTCCCTGTCCATCACTAACTCCCGGAGTACACCCAAACTCATGTCCATCGACTCAGTGATGCCATCCAGCCATCTCATCCTCTTTTGTCCCCTTCTCCTCCTGCCTGCAATCCCTCCCAGCATCAGGGTCTTTTCCAACGAGTCGACTCTTCGCATGAGGTGGCCAAAGTATTGAAGTTTCAGCTTCAGCATCAGTCTTTCCAATGAACATCCAGGACTGATCTCCTTTAGGATGGACTGGTTGGATCTCCTTGCTTTCCAAGGGACTCTCAAGAGTCTTCTCCAACACCACAGTTCAAAAGCATCACTTCTTCAGCACTCAGCTTTCTTTATAGTCCAACTCTCACATCCATACATTCAGTTCAGCTCAGTTGCTCAGTCGTGTCTGACTCTGCGACCCCATGAATCGTAGCACGCCAGGCCTCCCTGTCCATCACCAACTCTTGGAGTTCACTCAGACTCACGTCCATCAAGTCCGTGATTCCATCCAGCCATCTCATCCTGGGTCGTCCCCTTCTCCTCCTGCCCCGAATCCCTCCCAGCATCAGAGTCTTTTCCAATGAGTCAACTCTTCACATGAAGTGGCCAAAGTACTGGAGCTTCAGCTTTAGCATCATTCCTTCCAAAGAAATCCCAGGGTTGATCTCCTTTAGAATGGACTGGTTGGATCTCCTTGCAGTCCAAGGGACTCTCAAGAGTCTTCTCCAACACCACAGTTCAAATGCATCAATTCTTCGGCACTTAGCCTTCTTCCCAGTCCAACTCTCACATCCATACATGACCAGGAAAAACCATAGCCTTGACTAGACAGACCTTAGTCGACAAAGTAATGTCTCTGCTTTTGAATATACTATCTAGATTGGTCATAACTTTTCTTCCAAGGAGTAAGCGTCTTTTAATTTCATGGCTGCAGTCACCATCTGCAGTGATTTTGGAGCCCCCAAAAATAAAGTCTGACACTCTTTCCACTGTTTCCCCATCTATTTCCCATGAAGTGATGGGACCAGATGCCATGATCTTTGTTTTCTGAATGTTGAGCTTTAAGCCAGCTTTTTCACTCTCCTCTTTCACTTTCATCAAGAGGCTTTTTAGTTCCTCTTCACTTTCTGCCATACGGGTGGTGTCATCTGCATATCTGAGGTTACTGATATTTCTTCCGGCAGTCTTGATTCCAGCTTGTGTTTCTTCCAGCCCAGCGTTTCTCATGATGTACTCTGCATATAAGTTAAATAAGCAGGGTGACAATATACAGCCTTGACGTACTTCTTTTCCTATTTGGAACCAGTCTGTTGTTCAGTCCAGTTCCATGTTGCTTCCTGACCTGCATATAGGTTTCTCAAGAGGCAGGTCAGGTGGTCTGGAATTCCCTTCTCTTGAAGAATTTCCCACAGTTTATTGTGATCCTCACAGTCAAAGGCTTTGGCATAGTCAATAAAGCAGAAAGTAAAAATATGTATTGGTGGCATTAGAATCACTTATTCCTGCATTTATTTTAGCAAAATTTCCATACGAAATATTTAGTAGTGGTATGGAAAATATTTACACGTAGTCTATTTTTAGGCTAGTTGTTTCTAGTTATCTAAATAATAAGGAAAGGCTTGCTTAACCAATTGTCAGCTAATCCTCACTCATTTGCATGGGGAAGAACTTAGTTTCATCATTTTTTCTGATACAATTTTTTTCATGTTCTGGTAACATTTCGTGATGGTGACTTGTATTGACTTTAAAAAAAATTACTGTCACTTATAACACAGGATAACATAGCATTGCATATTTATTTTGAATCATTTTCTACCTCATAATTTAAAAATCAAAACCTTGTCTATCTAAGTTTTCTTGTGGTAGTAAGATCAGCCCACCCCCTGCCCTCATTCTTCTGTAGGATTATTTTTCTACTTCTCTATAGTTTCCAAATGCTGATGTTCAAATGTTAGTGCAGTAAAACTTTTCTCATTTTGTACTTGGCTAATGTTGTGTTACTGTCTTTTCTTGTTCTGAAGGTCTCTGGCTGTTTATCTGGCATTTTAAAAGTTTTCATACATTTTCAGATGGTATGAAAAGTAGTATGATGAGTTTAGCTTTTAATATTAATACCTGTTAATGATTAGACATTCTAAGGAATGATTTTTTGTTTTTGGAAGGCTTTATTAACATTTTTATCTGGAGATAATAATACAGACTGTAATTGTAATTGCTTGTGTCAGTTGAAGTATTTCATACTCAATACTATTAGAAATAAAAGTTAGGAAGGGCATTGGGCAATTGACATTTGAGTGCATCCTTCCTTCAGCTCAGGAAATTGAAGTTCAGAGAAGCTAATTGCCTGAAGTCAAACAGCAAGCAAGTTCTGGAACAGAACTTCAGAGTTTGACTCCAGTGCCTCTGTTCTTTAACTTGCAAATTGCTGCATCTGAGAGGAACAGAGTGGGTCAACCCCGCTCTGCCACCTCTTAGCTGTGTCAGTGTATTATTAATTGTCATGTTGTTATTCTTATCCTTAGACCTCAGAGTTGTATCATTTGTGAAAATAATCTCCAAGGTTTTTTAAAAATAAAATATTCCCCCATTTGTTATTTCTTAAAAATTTTAAAGATATGATTTGTGTTTCCTGGTGTAATTGGCAGAGAGATACATTTTCTTTTTTATTGTGTATTTTATTGTATATTATATTGTACATTTTATTTCAAATTGAGCAAGGTTTTAATTCATAACAAAAGTATTTAAAATCATAATGAATTCAAGCTTCTTCATAGGGTGTCTCTTTTGCCAATAATGGCACGATTCCTACAGCACTGGCTGATTGTCAAAGTGTGATCATTGTAGTGGAGGCCATTCACATCTGTAATTCTAACTTCAGTTAGTATTTCCAGTTAGGTGAATTTTGATTCCACTCTTCTGTCCAATGATAGTCTCAGCCCAGATAAAATGCAGTTTTTTGGGAAGGCAGTTCCTGAAACTCCTCCTCTATTCAGTAGGAAGTGTAGCTAGCAGGGTGGAAGGTTGGTCCTGATGGTGACTGATGGACTCTGGAAGGGAGGGTGAGGTACAATGTCTATTTGATGGCCCCACAGGAAGAGAAATGCATAGTGAATGGAAGATAGTTGGTTTCCTTGTCTTTTAGCCCACCTATCAGTTCTTTGTCAGGCAGAACCTACTATACTTGGGAGTCAACTACTCGTCCTTACTAGCTAGCTCCTCCAACAATGACACACATCTTACGATCTGAGGACAGATGGCTGGAGCATAAATCTGTAAATGTCAAGTTAAGTCTATTGTGCAAGGCTTCTTGCTAAAATATTGATAGCTTAGTGTCCAGCTGCAACTGCTGGTTCTGCTCTTCCTGTATTTATCTTATTGTTTAAATGAATAATGCTCTTACTACTTTAAAAGCCACTGGAAATTTTAAAATTAGATTAAATTGTCAAAGCACATAACTGATGTTTGCTTCTCTCTGTATTTGTGTTAATGAATGATTCGAGGTAGTACTCTAAGGATGAGTTAATCCTCTGAATGATTGAAATTCTATCTAGGCCGGTTGTTTAATGTGAAGTCAAATCAGTGTAAAAAGAAAATGTTATCAAAGGACTCAGACTTCTTAAGGTTTAAAACTGTTTTGGAAATGTCTTGGGGATTTAAATTTTTATAATAGATGCTACACCCAAGCAAACACTCATATGTATGCCCCCACACATATTTAGTTACTATTTTAATTTCAAATGGTCCTAGTTCTTATCACTATTTTTGACATGAGTGCTTGTCTATATTGACATTGTTTTTTAATTTTTTTTTTTAGTAGGTTCAGAGTTTGTTTTCAGAACATATATTAAATCAGTTCATGGTATAAGAGGACTATGCTCCAAAGATTGATATTGACAGTCTGTTGAATATCTTTTTTCTCTGTCACACGTTAAGTAGCAACCCTGTTTTCAGGGAAGGTTGGCGCGACAAGGTCTCATTAACCTCTTGTTTTCTTTGCGTGGGGCACTGTGCTAGCAGCTATGAATTGCATTTCCTGTTATTAGTTTCCTGTGTAGCAATCTTTCTTAACTAGTCTATAGTGCTCTTTATTTCCAAGACTTTATAGAGGAAGTAACTATAAATAGAGAAGTTAAATTTTACCCTAAAATACATTTAAAAAAAAAATCCGGAAAGTATCTGAACAGTTACAGAATTTTATTTTTAAAAAAGTTTACCCCTTAATATAGTACATTCAGAAAACATTTAAAGACATGTTGTTGTCTTAAAGCAATATTGGCTTTATAGCCATCTGATCAGCATCATGTGTGTTGTTTGGCCTGATGCGGGGTGGATATGCCAATTGCAAAAACTTCTGAATTAATTTGTTTAATTAGTATCCAGATAGAATACCATAAATGAGCTACCATGGGACTTGTACATGACATTTTCCATTGTAAAAGCAAAAGCAGTATATGAAGAAGAAAACACACAACTCATGTTCAAAGCCTGCTTTTCTTCTTTGCTTTGACGTTACACAGGTAGATTTTGCACTGTGATCCATTTTGCACCACTTTACCACTTTTGGCCAGACTTTCTCACTGCATTTCCTGAATAATGTACTTAGCATACATTTCACTCCTCCTGCCCCTGACTCTCCACCTTGTTTCCCCCAGGATGTTTTTGCACTTGCCTGTCAAAGGGTCAAGTCATGACCTGACTTGGTTTTTAAGGATTTTTAATCTGTATTTGGAATTAGTCACTATCTGTGCTTTTCTGTAAGTTTACGCCTCTTTGCATATGCTTGTAATGACTGTTAGAGAAATGTGCCTTAAGGGGTGCTTTGTGTTGTTTTCACATCATTTTCAAGAATGCACAGCTCTATCTGTCAATCTCTGAAAAAAAAAAAATAGTTCAAAACTTTCTGCAAAGTAGGAATTTTCATACTGTGCAATAGTGTTGACAGGGCTGGCCATTGTTCCCGCACCCACGCTGCAGGGGGTTGTTGACTGAACTTTGAAATCCCCCCCACACACTATGAAGAGCCCGCTTCCTGCTTTTGCCTTGGGGCGACCCTAGGATCAGTGGAATGTGTTCAGTTGGACTTTAAAGGGTCAGTTCATTGGATTTTGTTTAATCTTTGACTGGTATTTTCCTTTTGATAGAGTGGAACAATAGTTGAATCCTGACTTTTATTTTATTTTATTTTATTTATTTATTTATTTTTTTTGTCATCTAGAAAATGGGCCAAATTAGGAAAAGCCAATAATCACGATAATTTGAATTCTACATTTTTTGAAGGTTGTCTTCCTTGCACCAACTCTGGTGCTCTAATTAGTGCTGTGCACTTACGCACACTCTTAAAGGAGAGCACCACTGTCCTTTCCCATTTGAAAAGTGAAGGTCATCATCCATAACAACCCAAGGCAGAGGTTCCCAGGTATGCTATGCATCAAAATCACTTTCTGAAAAGTCAGGAATTGGGAATAAATAATTTGCAGCACAGAGTTGCTGCAAATAACTCTGTTTTCTTGAGTTTTTTTGAAACAAGAAAAATGGTATTAAATCTTTCAAAGTTATATCTTCTATCTGGCCATATGGTTTTCAATAGTGACCAGATGAAGAACTGTCTTTATATAATTAAACTAGCTCTCCTAATTGAGTATAATTGGACAATAAGTTATCTTGGGTTCCTGCCCAGCAATCAATATCACTGATGGTCTGAATTTGTTTTAATGCTATTCCTTCCACAGACAGTATTGGTTAACAATAAAGAGTGGACTTGAGAGCCAGTTTCCTGAACTTAATCTTGATTCATCAAGTTAATACTTCTATGCATCTGGATAAGTTACTTGGCTTTTTTGGGCCTCAGTTGACCTGTCTCTAAAGTGGGGATAAGAGAGATACTTACCGCATAACTTTGTAGTAAGAAATACATGAATTACAGTGAACATTTGAGAAGTGTTAGTTGTTTTTATTCTATCAGTAAATGAAAAATTATCATATTAATGACATAACTATAGACAGATTATTTCATTAATCATGAAATTCAATAATGTTCAATAAGAGGGACTCAGTTCTTTCTTTTCTGTCATCCTCAGCATCTAGGCTGGTTCTTCCCAAAATCACAAAAGAACTGTAGTGGTTCCATCTTGCACATTCCAGCAATGAGTCGGAAGCCCATCTCCAAAGCCCTAGGAAAGCTTCACCTGCTGACCAGTGGGCTAGAATCGAATCCCTTATTCTTCTCTGAGCAGACCTTGAAAATGAAAGGAAACTATAAGAAGTCATAGAGCCAATCAGAGACTAATAGATACTGAAAAATTGGGGTTCAGTTGGTGACCCAAGAGTTTGGAAAGGATATTGAGTAACATTGTTGTAGCATTTATTTTTATATTTTAATGATATGTAAATGTGTACTTGCATGCTAAGTTGCTTCAGTTGTGTCCGACTCTGCAACCCTGTGGACTGTAGGCTGCCGGACTCCTCTGTCCATGGGACTCTTCAGCCAAGAATACAGAAGTGGATTGCTATGCCCTCCTCTGGGGAATCATTCCCAACCAAGGGATCGGACCTGCGTCTCCTGTGGATCCTGCAGTGGCAGTGGGCTCTTTACCACTAATGCCACCTGGGAAGCCCAGAGAGCATTTGTCCCACTGAACCAGTCAGGAGACGAACCTGGAACCTTTTGATCCACAGTCAGATGTGTTATAAAGACATAGATAAATAGTATTTATTTATATGTGAACAATCCCCATGAGGTAGAAACTATTAACTCCATTTCATGGATAGACAGGGTTAAGCAGTCCAAGATGGTGGGACCAGGATCTGCTGAAAGAAATGTGGTTCTCTGAAGTTGAAGCTCTTTCTATTATAAAATGCAGTTTCTTATTCCTTTTGGACATCAGAATATTAACTGATGCTCTTAATTTTACTTTATGGTAAGCTGATTTACCTTAGTTCTTTTTGAAGACAGGTATGAATTTCATGTATAAACAGATTCTATCTCCAAGACACTAGTGTTCCATATTCTCATATTAGCAAAAATTTTCCTAATGAATAAACTGTTTTAGTAAATGGAAATGGAATAGAACTTGTAAAATGCTTCATAATAATCTTACAGAGAATATGTAAGTACATCTGTTTAGTGCTGTGACTCCAGCAACTCATTCAAAAGCACATATTTTAACTTCTAATTTTCAAGATGTTAAAACAAAATCCCCTCAAAGAGTCAGTTTTGTCTATCCTCAACATATTAGGTTTATAACCTGGGTAACTGAAAGAATGGCAATACAAAATGTGGCTGCATTTAGAAAGTTGAATGATTGCAGGGTCATGGTTCAGTGCAGTTCAGTCGCGCAGTCATGTTCAACTCTTTGCTACCCCATGGACTGCAGCACACCAGGCCTCCCTGTCCATCACTGACTCCAGGAGTGTACTCAAACTCATGTCCACTGAGTCAGTGATGCCATTCAACCGTCTCATCCTCTGTCGTGCCCTTCTCCTCCCGCCTTCAATCTTTCCCAGCATCAGGGTCTTTTCAAGTGAGTCAGCTCTTTGCATCAGGTGGCCAAAGTATTGGAGTTTCAGCTTCAACATCAGTCCTTCCAATGAACACCTAGGACTGATTTCCTTTAGGATGGACTGGTTGGATCTCCTTGCAGTCCAAGGGACTCTCAAGAGTCTTCTCCAACACCACAGTTCAAAAGCATCAATTTTTCAGTGCTCAGCTTTCTTTATAGTCCAACTCTCACATCCATATATGACTACTGGAAAAACCATAACCTTGACTAGATGGACCTTTGTTGACAAAGTAATGTCTCTGCTTTTGAATATGCTGTCTAGGTTGATCATAACTTTCCTTCCAAGGACTAAGCGTCTTTTAATTTCATGGCTGCAGTCATTCTACAGTGATTTTGGAGCCCCCCCAAATAAAGTCAGCCACTGTTTCCACTGTTTCCCCATCTATTTCCCATGAAGTGATGGGATCAAATGCAATGATCTTCATTTTCTGAATGTTGATCTTTAAGCTAACTTTTTCACTCTCCTCTTTCACTTTCATCAAGAGGCTCTTTAGTTCTTCACTTTCTGCCATAAGGGTGGTGTCATCTGCATATCTGAGTTTATTGATATTTCTCCAGGCAATCTTGTATTACTTTATTTAAGTTAAACAAGTCTCATTACTTTTGGTGAGTTAAAAAGACCATATTTTTCTTTATGCCTCTCATTTTCTTTTTTCTTTTTTTTTACTTTATTTTACTTTTACAATACTGTATTGGTTTTGCCATACATTGACATGAATCCACCACGGGTGTACATGAGTTCCCAAACATGAACCCCCCTCCCTCTTCCCACCCCATATCATCTCTCTGGATCATCCCTGTACACCAGCCCCAAGCATCTGTATCCTGCCAGAAGATGATGATTCATTTGGTTGAAACTATGTTCTGATTGGTTTAAAAAATGGTTTTAATAGTTATATAAATGACAGGCTTAAAAAAAACTTTAAATGGTGATCCCTCCTGTGAAATTTCCTATAAAATACTTCGGAGATGGAAAACTGAAATGGACGAATAGAGTAAGCAAGAGATCTGTATGCCTGTCCTTGGAGGAGGGTGTGCTGGCTTCCACTGATGTGTGCCTCCAGTTACTTGGAGGAAGACATTTCAACATGGCTTCTACCCTGTACTTGGTTTTACTGAATATGATTTTGGACAAGGATAAATGGAAATTGGAAGTGACAAATTAGATACTGGTTTGAAATTAGAGGAAAAAGGCAAAGCAGTTGGTCAACTTTTAGCAAGATAAGATTCCCATCATTTCATCTTTGCTATTGCCATGATGAACACTGGAGGTTGGAATAATTTAATTCCTGAATACAAAATGTTTGGTAGTGGTAGAGGGGATTTCTTGTGTCAATCCTCCTCTTACCTCACTGCCGCCAAGATTGGAGACAGGGTGTAATCTGCATCAGTAATTGGAGTAATCAAGAGTATTTCTGTTCCCTGTCCCCTTCTCAGGATCAGAAACTCATCTGTTGCTGTTCTTAATATTGACTAGCTGTGTCACCTGTTTTTACCAATTTAATTTGTTTAAACAATACTATTTGTTTAATTAACTAATTTTAAATCTTTTTGTTTGTTTTTGCTCTAAAACCTTACCCTACACAGTGGTTTGAGAAAGCCCTCATCTGAGTACATTCCCAGAAGGAAAAGATAGAGACAAATTTGACCTTAGATTCTGTCATTTTTGCATAAAAATGCTGAGTTAGTTCCAAATGCCTCAGATCAAAAGGAGAGCTGACACTTTATTCCCTTGCTATCCTTTGGAACTCATGAAAACGTGATCAAAATTTAATACTATTGTTTTAAAAAGGCATAAAAGAGCTTCCTGGACCTGCGTGCCTTCTGCTGTTTCCAGTCACTCCCCCAGTCCCAAACTAGATGACAGGGTACTGGCCCCATTCTTGAACGGCTTTGTCTCCCTGGAGTTTTAAGCATAAAGTTCTTGTATCTGTTGGCATTAACTTTCAAACATAGGAAAATTTTTTAATACTATAACCATGTATCAAAAAAAAATCCTTTATCTATGACCAGATATCTAGTGTATTCTGGAAGTTTTGGGTATACCCTTTAGAGAATTGCTTATTAATTTTTTTGCACCATACAAAGCACGTGGCTGTGTTGAGACTGACAGTGTAATGTGCACACATACAGTGACAAACATTTATATTTGACAGAATAAATTTAAATTTTCATCGACTTTGTTACTTTAAAGCATTTTCTACTTGAAATATATCTTTAGTTAATTCTACTTTGATACTCTGCCTGCTGCTGCTGCTGCTGCTAAGTCGCTTCAGTTGTGTCTGATTCTGTGCGACCCCATAGACGACAGCCCACCAGGCTCCCCCATCCCTGGGACTCTCCAGGCAAGAACACTGGAGTGGGTTGCCATTTCCTTCTCCAATGCATGAAGTGAAAAGTGAAAGTGAAGTCGCTCAGTTGTGTCTGACTCTTCGCGACCCCATGGACTGCAACCTACCAGGCTCCTCCGTCCATGGGACTTTCCAGGCAAGAGTAGTGGAGTGGGGTGCCATCGCCTTCTCCGTGATACACTGCCTAGTAAAGTAAATTTACTGTAGTTAATGATGTTACAGACTAAGTATACCCTGGTATACCTTGGAAACAGTTGCTTTGTACCCATAAATAGTAAAATATTGTCCTCACTGATTCATGGATTAAAAAGATAAATTTAAAAAATGCATTACTTGGAGGAAACCAAAAAATGAATGTATTTCCATTTAGCAGATTGTTTAGTTTTCTGTGACATTGTCTGTACTAGGCTTGTGTCCTTTTTTCATTATCAAGCCCTACACGTGTAACAACCCCTTAGACTCTTTAAGCATTAGAGATTAAGAATTAGAATTAACATATATAAAAGTATTTGCTTTTGATATTTGGTATCATTAACTTTTTCTGCATGGCCTAGTTTTGAAGAATAATTGTTCTGTGTTTAAGAAGTAGTGATATTACATGCCAATGTGCCAGTACAGAACTTACTAGAAAAAAGATTCAGGGTATGGTAAAGTCAGCCTTCAAAAGGTTAGGAAAAGTATCCCCAAAATGCTTCTCTGGACTCTGATTCCTTCTTCAGGAATCATGGTTAGTCACGGTTCCTCATATATAATTTTTATAAATTAAGCACTTTTTTTTTTGGCCTGGAAAGCCAAACATTTACCACTATTTTGAGTTACTCAGTAGAATATACTGGTGTTTCTGATGCACATAATTAGAGCATATGACCTATGTCAGCTTCTAATTCAAGCTTAAAAGTTTTTTAACTTTGCGAACAATATTTTGTTAAAAAACAAAACTCTCTTCACAGACTCATTTTAAATGCCCATTTCTATACAACGTGAACGGAGAAGGCGATGGCACCCCACTCCAGTACTCTTGCCTGGAAAATCCCATGGATGGAGGAGCCTGGTAGGCTGCAGTCCATGGGGTAGCAAAGAATCAGATATGACTGAGCGACTTCACTTTCACGCATTAGAGAAGGAAATGGCAACCCACTGCAGTGTTCTTGCCTGGAGAGTCCCAGGGATGGGAGAGCCTGGTGGGCTGCCGTCTATGGGATTGCACAGAGTCGGACACAACTAAAGCAACTTAGCAGCAGCAGCAGCAGCATACAACGTGAAAGATCTTCATTCAGCTTTCAGGATCATCTTAAAATAAATACATCCATTTCTTCTTAAATGCAACCAATCTTCTTCACTTTGACAAGTGGTAGAAGCCTTTCAAGTATGTTTCTGTTGTTATAATCATTTCTGTTCTCATTAAGTAGGGTCAGATTATATTGCTGTCCTGGGAGTCATCCTTTTTACCAGTTATTGTGTGTCTTTCTTTTCGATGAGTAACTATTAAACAATGAAATAATGATTTACGAAGGAAACTGTGGCATTGACAAGTGGGCATTCACTTAAGGAACCTTGACTTGCTGAGATGTTAAAGAGGCAGTAATATTGGTTTTTTCTTTCATGGGTTTGTATCTATTCTGACTGGTAACTATTGTGACTCAGGTAGAATTTACAACTCAGTGTTTTAGTTTTCTTTTAGAAAGTGTTATAAAAGCTCTAGTTGCTGGCAGTTTACAATAAAATTGGGCTTAAAAACCATTTCTGTCTAATTCTCTAGACTTTATCAGTGAGTGAATGTTAGTCGCTCAGTTGTGTCTGACTCTTTGTGACCCCATGGACTGTTGCCTGCCAGGCTCCTCTATCCATGGAATTCTCCAGGCAAGAATACTGGAGTGGGTTGCCATTTCCTTCTCCATTAGATTTTATGACCCTTGCCTAAAAATGCACAGGTACTTACAAATAGTAGAGAAAGACACCTCAGCCATGGGTTATAGAAAATCATAACAAATTTGCACCACTTAGCCTACAAGCCTTTTTATCTTAGATCCATGAAAAATGCTACTTTGCCAATAAAATCAATTCAGGCAGTTCGATCTCTTGTAAGATGTGCACAATGAGCTGGAGTAGAAGGCAGGGTGTGGGGCCAGGATTAACAGGGTGTGTGGACCAAGGACAGAAGAATGACATGAGGGAGTGTTTTGGGATAGAGGCTCCAGAAAACTTAAGACTTTGGAAAAAAAAAAGTCTTAATTCTAGATGAGTTGTATATCTCAGGGAGAAGAAATAGCAAATGTGTGGGTTTGGAAGTGAGCATCTAATTGATCTCTGCTAAGTCACTTCAGTTGTATCCGACTCTGTGCGACCCCAGAGACGGCAGCCCACCAGGCTCCCCCGTCCCTGGGATTCTCCAGGCAAGAACACTGGAGTGGGTTGCCATTTCCTGCTCCAATGCATGAAAGTGAAAAGTGAAAGTGAAGTTGCTCAGTCGTGTCCGACTTAGCGACCCCATGGACTGCAGCCTATCAGGCTCCTCCGTACATGGGATTTTCCAGGCAAGAGTACTGGAGTGGGGTGCCATTGCCTTCTCCGAATTGATCTCTGGTTCCCTGTAACTGGAATAAAAGCTCAGTGTGCACACTTAGGGCGAGGGGACATCATGGAAGCTGAGGCACAGACACTGTGTTTGCAGTAGACATCTTCACACTCTTGCACATTAGAGAGTCAAGGGGACCATCAGAAAGGAAATAACTTGTTCTCAGATTACTAAGGACTTAACATGTTGAGAAAAGGAATTAGTAGCAATGGTAAGAATTTTATCGGTCCTAAAGATGAAGGCAATGATGATAGTTTACAACGTGCTTCTTTTCTATAATTCCATACTCATAGCTGGTAAAACAAAGCAGTATTTCTGTTAAGAACTACAGCTTTGTAATGGCATTCACTCCAAGTGTTTTTGGAGTACTCCAGTCACAAATGCACCTCTGATGTGGGTGTGCTAGATCATTTGGGCTGTAACAGTGAAGGGAAAAATGACTCATTCAATACTTCTGAGCAAAGACATGTGCAGCCACATGCACGAGTAAGTAGGGGCTGAGAAATATTTGGCATCTTCTACAGAGAAGTATGTTTTGGAAGATCTTTACCCATAGCTATTTATATGGACAAGTGGTCTAGTGGTTAAGACTCTGTGTCCTCACTGTAGGTGATACAAGTTTGATCCATGGTTGGGGAACTATAATCTAGCATGCTGTGTGCCACAGTCAAAAAAATTGGGGCTGCCCAGGTGACTAAGTGGTAAAGCATTTGCCTGCAATGCAGGAGATCTGGGTTCAGTCCCTGGACTGGGAAGATCCCCTGGAGAAGGAAATCGCAACCCACTCCTGTATTCTTGCCTGGGAAATCCCATGGACAGCGGAACCTGGCGGGCTACAGTCCATGGGGTTGCAGAGTCGGACATGACTGAGCTACTAAACACCAGCAACAACAACACCCACACCACAGTTGTCTGTATCTTTGATTGAGAAACAATCCTGGCATCATCATGCTTTCTGTATTTTCTAGTTATTCTGATTGGTAATTATTTTCTGTGTATGTACTATATTCTACAAGATGGTTTGGGTGCCAAGGATACAAAATTGAATAAAGCAATTTTGAATAATTTGAACTTTATTGAATAAAGTTGAATTTATTTTTTTTTGAACAAATATTCAATAAAGTTCCTACTTTTCAAGTAGTTTAGGAATCCTCATCTATTTTCATGCCCAAACCACTCGGAATAAAAACACCTTATAGCGGTAACAATGACCTCCTTTGGTATGGATGTTGTTTGGATACTCCTCTGTCCTGTGTGAACCTCTGGGTCCTTTAAGCATTGCTGTGGCTACAGGCTGTGACAAAAAGTTAAACCGACTGTTATACCTGTTTCTGTCACCCGTCCCTGCTGGTGGGTTGGGGTCAGATATGTGTATGTGTTCAGAAAGATTTTGAATGAAATATGAACTATCAGTGAATCAGAAATGTCCTTGTATAGGTATTTTGGGTGGAACTTAGAAAAGTGAAGGACAGTGGGCTGGGTGGGGAGGGGAACGAGTGTGCTGGGGAGGGATAGTTATCACCCTTGAGATTCATGATCGAAACAGACCTGGACATAAAAAACCCAATCGTAATAATGTTGTCCATCTAAAAGGTCTTAAGCCGCGGGGCTGAAGAGTGGTAGCATGTTGCATATATTAAATCTTTGTTGCACATAGGATGTTAGGGCCTATTCAGTTGAGTTTCTTGATATTCCACATAACAATAGCCAAATCAGACTAGCATAAGAAAAATGGAATTGGGACAGTACCAGAGGGGTTCTTCATGACCTCAATAGTGCCAGAAGTTAATGGGAGCAGAGACTGTGAAGTCCTTAGGAAAACCAAAAGTTCTCTTTTTATGCTGTGATTTCTTGCTTGCTTCTGGAATTCTTTATTTTTCCTCCCCAAGAGCAGCTTTTTTCACTCCTGTTTCCATGTTATTATTTGTCTGTCTCAACATCCACACGTGTGGCTTATATTAGTCTCAGCCCCTTTCAGTCTGTCAGTCCCATATGTAAGTTTCCTTGTAAGTTTTCAGTTGACCTAATTTAGGTCGAAGGCCCACCTCTGATGTCATCCGTGTCGCTGGAAGGGAAGGGTGTGGGTGCAGTGATGTTAGCAGTGTCTGTGGAGATGAAGTAGGCCCACACACCACTTTGGATGTGGTGGGCTGGTGGGTGTGCAGTTGAGTGGAGGTGTTTCTCAGAAAATGAGAGATGGCGCTGAACTTGGGCAAAGCGGTCCTATGATTATAAAAAAAAACACCCTGAAACATCCTGAGGACATTAGAAAATAATAAGGATAGTAAAATAATAATGGAAGGTATGTATTCAGTTGTGAAAGTTTCATGATCCACCTCTTTGGAAAAAAACTTTGTGATAGTTGAAGCAAAACTTGAAGTATTCATTCTTCTTTGATCTTATAACTTTGTTTTGTTCCTTAGTTATTTTGATTTAAATTTTTTCTAGATAATTTTGCCATACATGCAATAGACAAGATTTTGTTTTCTAATGGAATTTTAAAAATGGAAGTATAACTTCCCAACATTCTCTTAAAGTAGAATAGTGGCAGCATTGTTCTGTTTGAATGGATTGGGACCACAGTCCCTGTCTTGAAAGCTGACATTACAGTTACTATTTTTAAAAGACAAAACTATCTATCCATTTTCAATCAATTAATTGATCTTCAAATATTTTATTCACTACCATCAAAATATCTTACTGTTAGTAGTCTAGATTTTTCCCCTTGAATGAAAGATTTTGTGATTCATTTTTATTTTTCTCATTGTGAAAGTGTTAGTGTGGTTTAACAAAACTTTATCCGTTCCTACTATTTTTTTTGTCCCAGTCTTAAAGCTCAACACTTAAAAAATGGGCCCCATTCTGTGGTATCCTGATTCCTAATGGAAGGCTATTGAGTTGTCATTAGCCTTAATTGTAAGTTGGTTAACTTGGCATATTAAGTTTCTTTCGATTTATATTACATTTCTTTTTTTAACTATGGGAATTACTCTTCTTAGAAAATAAACGCTTTAAATGATGAAGAATTTATCTTCTTTTTAGATTGCATAAGAAGGAAGCTTGACAGTAAGCCATGTGTCAGGCACTCTAACTTTCTCTGTTATTTAAAAAAGGCAAGCATTAAAAGTTAGTACAAAGAAAGAACCTAAGCTACCTTTCTTCAAAATTTTTCACCTTCTTAGTTCACTGAAAGCATTTGTCAAGACTTCATCACTAACATGGAGTATAAGTTAATGATGCACTAAGTTTAAAACCTCGTATATTCGATTAGAGGACCTGTTAGCTTTGAAAGCAGTAAATAATAATTGGCATTTACTGAATTTTAAAGAGGATCTTGCATTGTAGTTTTGGTTTAGAGCATATATAGCATTTTGGGTTATGCCATGAAACTTGATGTTCTGAGAATATAGTTACCTTTTAACATTTAACCTAAAGTCTCTTCCTGATTTTAATGTGGAATATTTCCTCTCTTTAATTGCTAGCATGTTTTTCAAATATTTACACATGATTTTAAAGGTGCTAATTGGCACTAGAATAGCTGATGGATAGTAAACATTAACTTAAGCACATCCATAATAAGTTTTTGTATCTTGCCCTGGAATTGCTGGCATTAGTGCATTAAATGCATCCTGGTCTAGCAGGAAAATGCATAAAATGGCAGTGTGCAGTTTCAGCTTTTACCTTTCCAAGGCCTTGGATGCCAGCTACAGGGTCTGCCTCGGCAGAATTTGATGGATTCTTTTGTAGAATTGTAAATGTCATGGTGAAGCTCTGTTTTTTCTTTTTTCTTTTTAACAGAACATTGCCTGTTTATGTGTTACAGCTTATTTGGCCCAATGGACTTTATAAAAACAAAAACAAAAACCCACCTTTCTTCTAAAACCCAAACATGTGATTAATGCCGTCTTTTGTTTCTCACTCTTGCTTTTTGTTTCATGCTTGTTATTCTTCACACATTTTCTCCCAGTGTCATTTGTATGATTCATCAAAACATGCATCCTTCAGATGGGTCATGTTCCACTGAGCCAGGCATCTTGTCCGCCTCATCAGTTCATCCCACTTTACCTCTCTGTAGTTTTCCTGAGAATTTGCAGTTTATCCAGTACATCATTTTTGCAATTATTTTGTTATTGTTCAGAGATGTACAAAGGCCTTTTCTCCTCTGAATGTAGAACCTGACTTGGAACCTCCAGCTCCAGGCTGTTTTCTTGTGTATCTCCTGGGACCTGCCCTGGGGACTCAGGTTCCGGGGACCAGAGAGGAGGCCTGGGGTTCCTCTAACCGTGCCTGCACTGGTTTTGACCTGGGAGCCCTGTCTGGTTACCAGTGTGATCACAGTGAGTCATTTCCCAGCTCTGAACCTGGCTGCTGATCAATTCCTAGAGCCAAGTTCAACAACAGCAACAAAACTCATCCCATCACGTATTGCATGGATGCAAGTGTGCATGCTCAGTCATGTCTGACTCTTTGTGACCCCAGCATGGGCTGTAGCCTGTCATGATCCTCTGTGCATGGAATTTTCCAGGCAAGAATACTGGAGTGAGTTTGTTTGCCCTTTCCTTCTCGAGGGGATCTTCCTGACCCAGGGATAGAACTTGGTCTCTTGAGGCTTCTGCATTGGCAGGCGGGTTCCTCACCACTGAGCCAACAGGAAGCCCATCATGTTTTGGTCTTACTATTGTGGATCAATACAGACAGGAGATTCTCACCTTTGTAAAGTGAAGGTGTGGGGCTATATTGTATTTTCAACTTTAGATAAAAGGTGCATCATAAAATCTAAGGCCTTCAGAGGAGGAAATTATTGAACGTTGCCTTTGTTGTGTATTATTTAAATAAAACTTTGTGGTCAAGTGCTCCAAATCAAAGGGAACCATCCGAGTTCTGTTGAGATAAACCCATAGCGTATCCCAGCAGGGCTTGTAATCCAGAGTTTCTTATGGGAGAATCAGCATTATTTGTGAGCAGTTTCCAAGATACTGGATTTTAAAAGATATCACAGTTAATATATATATGGAGAGACATAGTGGCTTGAAGTTTCCATTGTTGAAAGATACCAGCTAAAAACTTTGAAAAGTGTGACTAGTGTGAGGTGAGAGCTATCTGATTGTTGCAGTTTGGTTTTCCAGCTCCTGCTCATCTTCTTTATAGATGTTAGGGTAGTTTGGTTGGTCTGATTCAGCAGAAAGAAGATCCAGTGGTGGATATTCTTGAATCATTTTGCTCCTGGTCAATTGAAAGCTGACCACTACAGATGACCTAACTTCTGAGAGTGATGAACAGGCAAGAGGATTTGGGATATGACAGAGACTAAACAAGAACTTGTAGGGGGCAATCCTGTTCAAAGTGTTTACAAAGTAAAGTCAAGCAAGGGAGGCTCTACTACTTTTCTTTAGTTCTTCACGTTGGTCTTCAAATAAAAGAGAAAAACAGCACTTCTTGTTCGGAAGGCTGACGTGTTGAGGAAGACTGTTGATAAACCACTATGCTTAAGGTCAGATTTTAATGCTGTTTGGGGAGGGAGCGTCATCCTCTTTTAAACAGTGGAGAAACTTCTGTGGGAAATGATATTTAAAAATGAAAGGAAGAGAGAAAGATATCGTTTTGAATGACAGAAAACTGGGTTTCCAGGGTAAATCAATGTTATTCCTTTGAAATAGAATTTTAAAGAACAGGCTGGCTAACTGATAAAATCCAAAACATCAAATGGGGAGTTGGTGAGCTTGATCACTAGAGACTAAGGCCCCTATTGTATAACTTGTTTGTCACCATCTTATTAGCTTTTAGAGCCCAGAAAAGCACAACCACATACATATATGAAGTCATGGGAGATTGTTTATGTTTAATGTCAGCTAATTTTTCAGTAGTTACTAGAAGTGATGGTCAAAGTTTGCTGGTTAATTAGCCATTCTAAACATAGTCATTGCCTGAAATACGTTTTTCTGTTACACAGCATATTTTTTCTCTCATCATTAAGCAGTATTTTAATTTGAGTTGCTACTTGAGCAGTAGATGTCAGGTTATTTGAGGAGAAGAAGAAAACTCTCAATAGTAATCCATCCGATTGCAAACTTAGCATTGCCTTGCCAATCTTTTTTGAAAAAATTTTATTGGCGTAGAGTTGACTTACATGTTGTAAGTTCCTGCTATACAGCACGGTGACTTAGTTACACATGTACATATATCCTCTCTTTTTTAGATTTTTTTTTTCCCATTTAGGCCATTACAGAGCATTGAGTAGAGTTCCCTGTGCTAGACAGGAAGTCATCTGTTTTATATATGGTAGCGTGTATCTGTCAATCCAAATCTCCCTGCTACTTCCCCCCCTGGTATTCTTCCTCAGTCTTGATGAGCATTTCTGCGTGTTATTCAGAGCTAAACGTGCAATTTCCTAACAGAGCTTAGAAGCTTTATGTCTCAGTATCATAAATCTCTAGGTGAATTCTTGGCAGTGATGCATATGTTCTATGTGTACTGTGATTATCTCCAGCCATAATTATTTAATACACACGGTATATGTAACATTTATCTTCCCAAGGGGAAAAATGATCTGTAATTCTGGCAGATTATTTATATTATTTATCCTTCAAATGTTTGGTAAAAAATTCTATGTATCTGTCTTTGAAACACCCCTACTGTTCTATTTTTAAACAGTTGTATGAAAATAAAGAAACTAAGCAGAGTAATCTTGTTTTTACCTATTTCCTCTTGTCAATTACTATAAATGGCGAACATTCATTGAATTGACTGGCTGGTGGGAACTGGCTGACAGTGGTAGTGTCCCCCTAACTTTTTGATGGATAGTTCAATAATATCATCCCTTGCATAAATTTGCATGAAGATTTGAAAGTTTCATTTGCCACTGGATACTAGGAAAATTTCTGCAATCTTATCAAATATTGAATAAGTAAATTTTATAAAAATAACTCTTGTAGTAAGTTAAGCAATTTAAAAATATTTCTTGCTTTGTGTGTTTGAAAACTAGACAGCAGGCTAATAATTTTTTGCCTTTTCAGATAATTTCATTTGTGTTCTGGCAATAATCAGTTCAGTTCAGTTCAGTCACTCAGTTGTGTCCGACTCTTTGCGACCCCATGAATTGCAGCACACCAGGCCTCCCTGTCCATCACCAACTCCTGGAGTTCACTCAAACTCACATCCATCGAGTCGGTGATGCCATCCAGCCATCTCATCCTCTGTTGTCCCCTTCTCCTCCTGCCCCCAATCCCTCCCAGCGTCAGAGTCTTTTCCAATGTCAACTCTTTGCATGAGGTGGCCAAAGTACTGGAGTTTCAGCTTTAGCATCAGTCCTTCCAATGAACATCCAGGACTGATCTCCTTTAGAATGGACTGGTTGGATTTCCTTGCAGTCCAGAGGACTCTCAAGAGTCTTCTCCAACACCACAGTTCAAAAGCATCAATTCTTTGGTGCTCAGCTTTCTTCACAGTCCAACTCTCACATCCATACATGACTACTGGAAAAACCATAGCCTTGACTAGATGGACCTTAAATTCTAATGCGGCCTTAAATTCTAATGTGCTCATTCATTGTATTGAACCAGGAGAATACATTAAATGTCTAAAACAGTATAAAAGGAGAGAAATGCTACTTAGTTAATACAATGAAAACAAAAGCTATATATTTATTTTCAGTGGAACCCTGAGTCTTGTTAATAAAATGCTGCTGCTGCTGCTGCTGCTGCTAAGTCGCGTCAGTCATGTCTAACTCTGTGAGACTCCATAGACGAGTATTGCTAATTGCTGTAATCTGCAAAGTTCTATTTTTCTTCTTTGTACAAAAATGTATTCATCTAGTATATTCAGTGTTTTAGTGAATAATATAAAGTATTAACTTCAGAATTTTAAACAATTTTTTATTATTATGTTGACATCATTCTATCTGTTGAATATTTACTAGGTTCTAGAACTATAGAACATGTAATTTACATATGGTATTTTTTCTAATTTTATTTTATCGTAAATATACATTGTACATTAAAACATGCTTGTAGTGTAAGATTGGCTTTGCTTGTTGCTCAGATGGTAAAGAATCCACCTGCAATGCAGGAGTATAAGATGCTGAAAAACAAAGGAATAAAAGCTGGAAAATAAATCTCCTGTAATTCTACAATATCAGATGTTGACCACAATATGTTAGTGTTTGCGGGACTTCCCTAGCAGCCTAGTGGTTAAGACTGCACCTCCACTTCCGGGGGCTCGGGTTCCATCCCTCTTTGGGAATGAAGATCCCTCATGCAGCAGGGGGGCAGCCAAAAAATAATAAAAATTATTTTAAAAGCTGTTAATACTTTGGAGTATATCATTTGCTCTCCTTTCAATGTCTGTGGATATATATTTTAATAGCTATATTGGTTTAAAATAGTATGGATGTTCAGCGATTTATTTAAAACATCTCCTACTATGTATAGTTAAGGGTGTGGTTATGAATTTGTGATAGAATTCTTCTCAGTGTCTTCCCTCTCAACATCCATGTGTCCAGATTCTCACGGAAATCTCTTCCGCATATCTGTCTCTGTTGACAAGTGCTTTCCAGCAATGTGATATTTGGTTCCTCACATCTCTCATTTCCTAGATCTTTAGGGGCCTCAGGCTACTTTGAAAGCTCTACTCCCAGAGGGTCTGTTACTTCTGTCTCTCTCAACTCGCCCCTTAAATTGAAGCAGTTGGGATTTTGGTTAGAGGTGAGCGAGTTGTGGAAACCCGGCCTTGATTTAGGAATGGGTGATCACGTTGTAAAGATGGCAAGATGGGCTGCACGTAAGTTACTCTTTAGTCAAGCAATTAAATAAAAATTTGAACGAATGGAAGAGGATTCCAGTGGCTATCTGAAATCCACACCCTGCCTATTTTTGAGGAGGAAGTAGTGTCATGGGTGTGGGACTTTCTACGTGTTATAGAAACTGAAATTACATCCTCAGGAAAGCTATCCATTTGCACAAAGCGGGTGGATGAGCCTGGTTCTGTGAAAGCAGGAAGGGAGGGACACTCCCCATGTGTGGTGGGCAATAGTGGTTAGCAGTAGACTTTGGTTTCATACTGCTTCTTAGAGCCTCAGCTTAGTGTTTAATGTGACTGAGCCAGAGCTGCTCCAGAGTCATGAGAACACAAGTTCCTACATCATGAAACTATCATAAGGGTGAAATGGGCTAAGGTGTGGATGTTGCTTAGCACAGGAAGTCATCTTAGCACTTACTTGCAGGTTAGGATAGCGCTTCTCCGCTTCTCCAACTTGACTTTGGATTAGAGTTGCTGGAGGGTTCAGAAAAACAGACTTCCAGCCCCCAAGTTTCTTACTCAGTAGATCTGGGTTGAGGCCTAAGCGTTTATGTTTCTAATGAGTTCCCACATGGTGCTAATGCTCCTGGCCGGAGATAACATTTAAATCACTTCCAACTTATCTTCTAGTCCCATTTTTTGTAAGTGGTCAGATCTGAATTGTTTTGGATTATTGTAGAAATTTAAAGCTAGAGTTACATAGTTACTTTGAATTTTAGAATTTAAATAAAGTCTAGAAGTTTGAGGATTTTGATAGCCTTTAAGTATATACATAATATATGAGTATGTAATATTCTATCAGTATATAATGTGCTCACTCAGTTGTGTCCGACTCTTTGTGACCCCATGGATTGTAGCCTGCCAGGCTCCTCTGTTCATGGAATTCTCTAGCAAGAATACTGTAATGGTTGGCTGTTCCTTCTTCAGGGGCTCTTCCCAACCTAGGGATCAAACCCAGGTCTCCCGCATTGCAGGTGGATTCTTTACTGTCTGAGCCACCCATATTGGCTTAATTTTTAAAGAAAATGGTTTAATAAGTCATTTTCCTTTGATATGGACTCTGTATATATTTCTGGTGGATCTAGAACATTTGAACATGAGATATTTTCCAGAATTTTAAAATAGGTGCAGAATTTAAAATAATGTTAGACTGTGAGCCTTGATTTTTTTTTTTTTTTTTCCTTTGCTTCCTTGTGAAAGATCTGCAGGGACTAGGCTCCTCTCGTGGCATTTTTTCTTCCAGCTGTTTAAAGCAACTGGAATCATCTAGAGTATTGTCATGAGTTGCCAGTGATTGGCCATCATCGTGAGAACAAAGCTTCACTTGTAATTTTCTTGATGAGTGCAAGACAAGGGCAGGCATGAATGTATCGTGTTGACACACTTAATTTAGTACTCCTTCCACAAAGCTATTACATTGACTATTAATTGGCCTTCTGATAAAATTTCTGCTTAATGCAAATGATGAAAAAAATGCACCCTTGGATACTAGCTGTTGCTTCTGAAAAATTCGCATGCCCTGAGATCTCATTAGTGACAGAAAACGTATCTTCTTTTGAATGTGATTAGGTTTCTTCTAAATATAATGATTAAAATGTATTAGACCGGACTGTGGTTAAAAAAGACTTAACTTGCAACTGTATAGTTTGTGGTTCTGTTGCCTTGTCTCTTTCTTAGCAGTTTGAAAAGCAAAGAGGAGCTTGTCTGTGTTCAGTCCTTCATCAGGCTGTGCTTTTCCAAGGTAGAGCCTGTGTCTGCAGGTGTGAAGTTTAGCAGTTTCAAACCAGAAAACCTCCAGCTCACACTGTGTTTTGAAAAGCGTGACTTGAAGCTGGTTTCTGCTTGTGTTTTCCTGGCTTGTTTTTTTTTTTTTTTCCCCTGCTTTATTTCTCTCTTTCTGGTCCTCTCTTTCTCACTTCCTACCTTTTGTTTTAGGATTTTTTAGTCAACTCTAGTGACTTACTCTGGTGATTTTGATGATGGAAGGACTGTCAGGTCAAAAAATCTGAAACTGTTGGCTTCTTCACAATGTCTAGAGACTTTTTGCTTTCTGAGTAAGGATTTACAGATTATGAAGCTGCCCTGCCTTGCTCTTTTTGTTAGTTTGCCACAAAACCCTTTCTTCTCTTTTAGTTTCACACCTCTCTGAAGTGAGCTTCATAATTTTATTATTAGGAAAAAAATTGGAACTAAGTTTTAACTGTGTCCATTGAGAAGCTGTTGTTGCATTCATTTCTTAAGTATTAACAGACTCTGCTTACAGTGGTGCACATATGTGCCCTATAGGAATGACCCTCAGATGGTGTGAGATACAGCTCAGTTAGTGGCCTTGAAACTTGTGACTGTCTCCAGGGTTGGCAGTGGTGACATTTGCGACTAGATTGTTCTTGGCTGTGTGGCCTGTCCTGTATGTTGCAGGAGGTTTTGTGGTTTTCCCGGACCTGTACCACCTAGATGTCGATAGCACCCTTCTGAAGTTATGACAACCAAAGTCTCTCCAGACGCTGCCAATGTCCCCTCAACAAGTCCCCTACAGTAAAAGGTGCTCTTGGCTTGGCATCCCTGTGAAGGAAAACGTAAACTTGTAAACAACGCATAAGATGTGCATTGATATTTTCTATTCTTTCCTATTCCATTAGTCCCATACCATTTTATTTAAAAATTCTTGTAAGCATATTTTTCCAGTAGGTCCTGATGGCACTTGGTTTGCACTTAAAACTGTATGTGGGATAATGATTTACTAAGGGTTTTCTTAAAGTGAGGCACCAGGCTGAAGAACACGCTTTTCCGGGGCTGCCAGTGGCTGCTCCGGGCAGAGATGGTTCTGAAAAGCTGCACCAGGAGAGGCAGCAGAACTACCCAGGGCCCCTCCAAACTGCGATCCGACGCACACCACCTAAGAGGGATGGTTCTGCTCTAGAACTGTGGCTGCCATTGTTTAGGAGACAAAGTTTATGCTGTCAGCAGGAGAAGGTGTGTTGTTTTGGGCTTCAGGGATTTTGCACACGGTTCACAGTGGAAGATGCCTGTGAGGCCAGAATTCATCTGTTGTTCAGTTGCTCACTCATGTCTGACCCTTTAAGACCCCATGGACTGCAGCACGCCAGGCTTCCCTGTCCTTCACTGCCTCCCCGAGTTTGCTCAAACTCATATCCATTGAGTCAATAATTCCATCCAACCGTCTCATCCTCTGTCACCTCCTTCTCCTCCTGCCCTCCGTCTTTCCCAGCATCAGGGTCTTTTCCAGTGAGTCAGCTCTTCATCTGTAGAGCATCCATAGAACAAGAGAATATTGTTATTCCTTTAGGGACATAGATTAGATCTTGGGGTAGAAGGCTTTTTGAGTCTCACACCACAACATTTAGTTTCATTTCTCTAAAGGAAGCGTTTATGTTACGTCTCTGTGCTTTGGAAGTTCTTCCCTTCTCTTTGCATTTGTTTTTCTTATGCAAATACTGTGTGTGAAATAGCAGTTATGCACAGTAATGTAGGAGATGATGGTCCTCCTAGGCCACAAATGAGAAACCTTCCAACTGCCTTAAAAATACTGTGTTAAGATTGAAAAAGAAGCATTAACTCTATATCCTGAAAAATCAGCTCCTGCATTTTCAACATTCTTTTGACTGTGTCTTTATGGAATGTTTCAATTATCTAATTTTTTGGGGTATTTTTTTTTCCTTTATAGTTTTACCTGTATCTCAGATTAAAACTAATAGAGCTTGTGAAAAGTTGCTATGATGAATATATATTTAGGCTTTTTTCTCTAATTTAGGAATGGATTTTCAGTCTAAAACCTCATTTTAAAATCAGTTATTCGGAACTGTTAACTTTTTTCACAGAAACAATATTGAAAGTAATATTTAGGTTTTAGACTCAAACAGAAAACTTACTTAAACCAGAAAGGAAAGAAAATTTCATATGCTCATTTTTTCCCTCATGAATTCTCCAATAAGAAGTTTAGCAGATGGTTTGTTTGTTTCGTACTTTTACTTACCTTGTTGTTGTTTAGTCAATCAGCCACGTCTGACTCTTTGTAACTCCATGGTCTGTAGCCCGCCAGGCTCCTCTGTCCCTGGGATTTCCCAGGCAAGAATCCTGGAGTGGGTTGCCATTTCCTTCTCCAGGGGATCTTCCCGACCCGGGACCGAACCCACATCTCCTGCTTGGGCAGGAGGAGTCTTTGCCTCTGAGCCACCAGGGAAACCCCATTTCTTACTTTACAGGATTTGAAATATAGGGTGTATTGAACCACACGGGGCTTTGGAGGGTTTATTCATTCCTGTAGTAAATATTTACTGTGTCCCAACTATTTGCAAGGCATTGGTTGAGACCCTAGCATCAAATAAAATGATGCTAGCCGCTTCCCCAGTGCCTGCTGGCAGTTGGGAGCTGACCTCTAATTTCATGCCCTGGGAATGAGGTAGGAGGCCAGGAAGGAGGCTGCCTTGAGGCCTTTTCCTTCAGTGGCTAATGGAACCCTGGAAAAGGGGCGCTGGGGTTCCTGAAGCCTCTGCTCCATCCACCTGGCTCCCAAGTTTCCCTTCTAGCTGTCTGGTATGCATGGGAGCCATTCCTGAGCTCTGCCATCCTGACTCGTCCTCGTTCTTCTTTGTCTTCACAGTGTCAAGAGAGCCTAAAGCGCTGATGTGCTTGTTGATGTCTAACATCTAATGTATTTGTAGTGTTTATTGGTTTCTGCGGTGTGAATGCTTTACTGCAGGCAATTTCAAGAACCAGTGTGATGTCAGTGAGTGTGAGCTTGGAAACACACCGTGCATACCAGTTTGTAGTGTTTCTGCCCTTTGGATGAGGTAGATGTGGTTCCCAGGTGGCTCAGTGGTAAAGCACCCACCTACCAGTGTAGGAGCCAGAGGAGACACGTGTTCGATTCCTGGGTCAGGAAGGTCCCCTGGAGGAGAGCATGGCAACCTGCTCTAGCATTCTTGCCTGGAGACTCCCCTGGACAGAGGAGCCTCATGGGCTACAAAGAGTTAGACTCAACTGAGCACAGATGCATGGATGAGGTAGATATATGTATCCTCAGATGACACATAGCAGTGAAATGCAGTCAGGTAATTAGAAAGGGGTATCTTCCACGAAACTGGCCCCTGGTGCCAAAAAGTCTGGGGACCAGTGATCTGCACAGCCTGCTACTGCTGCTGTTCTCTCAGCGTTTGCAGTATCCAGCTGAGCACTGATGGTGCAGAGGCCACAGCATCTGGGGTCCAGCCCCCGAGCTCATCCTCCAGGAAGTGGATTAGAGTGGACAGCTCCCTCTGAAGATCTGATTCCCAGGGGCAGTTCATTCCAATTGCTTGGAGTTGTGTCTTAACGAAGCTTCTTTCCTTTCAACTCCCAAGACAGCTTCAGTGACATTCTCATCAATCAGGCCCGTTTCCTTGCATACTTGTTTACAAGGAGCGTATGTTCGAGGGACATTATCTGTGGTGGCATCCATGAAGGCGACTGCATTAGGGAAGAGCAGCCAGTCTTCTGGAGTGCCCGTGCATGGTGGCATTCCGATTTCCTGACTCTCTTGTGGTTTTTAAGATTCTGCTGGGAATGTTTGAGAATGGGAACTTTCAACCAGTAATTTCAGAGGTTTTCCATTAGTATTTTTTTATTTATTATTTATTTATTGGTTGCACTGCATGGCAGGCATGTGGGGTCTTAGTTACCCAACCAGGGATTGAACCTGCACCCCTTGCCTTAGAAGCAGAGTCTTACTCATTGGACTGCCAGTGAATTCCCTTCATTAATATTATTTTCTGTGGGCAAACTAATAATTGAGCTGAACTTATGTTTTAATCACTTTATGTGGAAGTTTAATTCAACCTTTATTGGTAAAAATATTATATATTAAGATTTCACAATCTTGGGTCTATTTTATTCATTTGTTACACTTAGCAGTGCCACAATTTGTGAAGTGACTTTTCTCCCTTTTATTTTGCCACTTACCTAAGTGAGTTTCACTGTCTGACAGGATTGAATCAGGCAAGTTTTAAGGTGGCAGCAATTTATAAATAATGTGCTTCTTCCAAAGAAAAAGCAGCAGCCTATTAATGGTTTGTTTACATGAAATTTGTGTTTATTTCTGGCAATTTTGATGCTAATTGTCTCATCAGATTTGTGTTTTACAATAAACACTGATGTGGCCAGTTGAGGAGTTTGTGTTTTCCTATCCTTTAGGCTATTTTGCAAGCATAGGGACTGTGTTTACATATCCGAGCCGCGGCCTTTTCTGCTTTTCTCTCACACCTGTGTAGGCAGACCCTGTGCTCTGTGGAGTCTCTTGTATGTGAGGCGATTTTATTGTCTGAGCAGTCTCCAGCTTCTGGGTCATTAAGACATTTCCAGCATTTTCCGTGGCTTCAGAGATAAAACTGTTGATGAGGTGCGTGGGCGCCACAGCATCCACTGGTTGGTCTGCTGCTGGGTCCCAAACACCAAAGTCTCCTCGGCTTGCAGATGGTCTTCTGTTGTTACTTGGTTTTACGATGTCTCTCTCACCTTTCCTTTCAGTCCTTGGGTCATTCAGACTGCTGTGTTAAATTCCTTACATCCGATGTATTGAGTATGTTCACTTCCGCAGAGGAGGGCAGGGTGATGTGCTGGGACGATGTGCCCTTCCAGATGGGGTGAAGAGTCACCACAAAGGGTCCACCCAGGACTGTCGAATCCAGGGTTCAGGACCCTGCGTGATGGTTGGTTTTCTGGGGTGGGTGCCTTCTTCTAAAAAAAGTGTGAGATCCTTCTGTAAAGGAACCTATGGGAGATAATGGTTCTGAGCTATGTCTCCTTGTAATGCCTTGGTATAGGATTAGTATCTTTAGAAAACCAAATGGTTGAGGCTATAAAGAGCTTAGTTCTGGTTCTGATTGTCTCCTTGACATCTTTATGTCATTGGAGGCATATTGGTTTTGGGAGGGACCGCAGCCCATTTCTCCTTTTGTAGATGGTGGCGGTGATTGTTAATATAGCCTTAGCTTTTCCCTAGATTTTCTTATGTTTGGTAAATTTGTGTCACTTTTTGATTTGAAAGCATAATAGCACTCAGTGATTTAAATATCTTTAATAGACATGCTTATGTTTGAGGGGAGATAAACAACTAGAATACTTAAAATGTTATTACACTATACTGAAACCCTACACGTTGGTTCTGGTTTGTGGAAACACAGGTCGTAACTGGAGGCTGAGGTGACTGGTGTTCTAGATCCCAAAGTGGATCAGCGCTAAGCACTTGGGATGGATTGTGTTTGGAATATTTCCTCATACTTCTGACCACAGGATACTCTACACTTTTATGCTCACATTTAAAGGAAAAACACTAACAATACTAACTTAATTCCTTTACAAAAACTGGTTTGGGTAATTGTCCTATAGATTCAGTACCAATACCAACAAAAATGTAAGCATTTTGAGTTCAGTGTACTCAGATTTGACTTTTTACAGCCTAAGTATATTTTCAAGATCATTGCAAATCAGATGCTAGTTTTTTAAAACTGTTTTGCTTTAACATTGTTCTTCGTGAGTATCTGTTACTGCCCTTAGCAAGGCCCCACTGCTTGTTGGCCATGATGGAGGGTGTGTCCTGAGCAGTATCCTGCAGGGTTTGAAGCCAAACCATTGGTCTTAAATGCGCACGGGCAGTTCTGCTACATATAAGCAGTACTGGATCAAAGCCAGTTAATGCAACCCTATAGGTTTCCCTTTCACTGTTTGTTTGTTTTTTTAATGTGGACCATTTTTAAAGTCTTTATTGAATTTCTTACAATATGGCTTCTGTTTTATGTTTTGGTCTTTTGGCTGCGAGACGTGTAGGATTTTAATTCCCTGACCAGGGATCGAACCTGCACCCCTTATGTTGGAAAGCGAAGTCTTAACCACTGGACTGCCGGGGATATCCCTGCCAGTATTGAGTGGATGCGCTTTGTATTTCAAGGCTAAGAAAGGTCGGTTCAGTTCAGTTCAGTTCAGTCGCTCAGTTGTGTCCGACTCTTTGCGACCCCATGAATTACAGCACGCCAGGCCTCCCTGTCCATCACCAACTGCCGGAGTTCACTCAAACTCACGTCCATCGAGTCGGTGATGCCATCCAGCCATCTCATCCTCTGTCATCCCCTTCTCCTCCTGCCCCCAATCCCTCCCAGCATCAGAGTCTTTTCCAATGAGTCAACTCTTCACATGAGGTGGCCAAAGTACTGGAGTTTCAGCTTTAGCATCATTTCTTCCAAAGAATACCCAGGGTTGATCTCCTTTAGAATGGACTGGTTGAATCTCCTTGCAGTCCAAGGGACTCTCAGGAGTCTTCTCCAACACCACAGTTCAAAAGCATCAATTCTTCGGTGCTATGCTTTCTTTATAGTTGAACTCTCTCATCCATACATGACCACTGGAAAAACCATAGCCTTGACTAGACGAAACTTTGTTGGCAAGGTAATGTCTGTGCTTTTCAGTATGCTATCTAGGTTGATCATAACTTTTCTTCCAAGGAGTAAGCGTCTTTTAATTTCATGGCTGCAATCACCATAAGCTCCTGTCATTTAGTATAACTTGGTTGTTATTGCTATTACTGTAATCACATTTTTTAAATAGTTAGGAATTTTGTTTATGATTCTCTTGCTGCTGCTGCTGCTAAGTCACTTCAGTCGTGTCTGACTCTGTGCGACCCCATAGACGGCAGCCCACCAGGCTCCCCTGTCCCTGGGATTCTCCAGGCAAGAACACTGGAGTGGGTTGCCGATTCTCTTACTTTTATTCTAATCCATGTAAAGTAAAACCTTATTTCTAAGTTTTAACATTGAATATTTATAGAGTAAAATGAGAAGATGAAGCAGAAAAAGTAGCAGGGGTGTGCTTCAAGGAAATAAGAATTTGAGGATATTGAGAAGAGATGTACACTCTGATATGTGGTTATCAGAGTGATGTGATGGAACTTACGAAATATGAATGGGTATTTTATTGAATGTTAGAAAATGAGTTTTAAATTCTATCTTCATTGTCTTAGAGGGGAGATCTAGGAACCTGCTGAAATTACATCCAGAATGCAGTGTGTCTGTGCAGTTTTGTTCTGTGGAGAAGGTTGATTCATTCATGGCTTGACACATAGTAGGTGTGTGGTGTGAGTAAAAGAATAAAGCTAGCTTATGATCTTTTATGATCTAGTGTAGTGTTGTATAATCAGCAATGCATTGTGGTCCTTCTTATAGGAAAGGGAGAAATCACAGCTGGAGGGTTAGGGAACATCCAAGACCCCTTGTTTTGCATCAGTCTACTGTCTCCTGGGATTCTAGACTCAGTCTAGTTGAAACGTACTTCTGGCTTCTGAGAATGAGACCTGGATGTTAGGGTGTTGAGAAGCAGGAGGACGATAACGTGGGCAATTGGTCTAATTCCTTGAACTGAGGTACATGCTGCATTGCTCACTTCTCTCCTCTTGCAGGCTGTTTTTTGGGTGTGTGAGCAGAGGGGTGAGGTCAGGGCATGGGGCCCAGAGGACTTGCAGTGACTCAGCTGCGGGTATTGGCTTGCCTACACTTCTCGAAGGGGTTGCAAAATCATTATGCAACATGATCTTAATTCATCATGTATTTATTGCAGCATCTTTCAGACAGGAGCAGGGTGGGACACAGAGGTTAAAGAAATAGGCCGTTTCACAAACACTCCAAGAGCTGTTTACAGAATCCTCATTTGTTGAGACAAGCACATTATGAAGATGAATTACCTACTTAGTGTTATTTGAACAAATATCTGAATGTCTATATTTTGTATATCAGTGGAGTAACAATTTAGCTTTTTCCTCTTCTTTTATTATTCATCCCCTATCAGTAAAATTATTTTAGCACAAGTGTTACAGTAACTTTAGGTCCCACTTGTTGAAAATATGTATCGATGTCACCTTCCTTGAGAAAGTGCTAATGTGCTTCCTCATGGTATTTCAGTACTACTTATTGTGACTCCATGATACTCTCCTCTTCCTGGTTTCTGTGAAACCATGTTTCCTTGAGTTTACTTCTATTCACTAGTCAATTCTTAAATTTCTTCCAAAGTGAAATTGGAGGAAGAGAAGAGAAGCCTGCCATCTCAGCTTTGTGCTGGTTTGGTTTGGAGTTCCCTACATGTTCCGCATCCAGATTGGGACCTTAGCTAAACTCCTGGTTTCACCCACCCCCCACTGATGACATCGCCAGTTCCATATCTTTAACCTTGAACTCCCCTTCCCATCCTGGAACCCCATCTCCAGGTGTCTCCTGGGAACTGAATCCAGTGGGTACCTCAATTGAAGGCATCATCTTTTGTCTCAAACTTCTTTGTCCTTGTCCTTGCCCCCTGACCAGCCACCCAAGGCACACAAACCTGGAGATCTCAGGTTCGATCCTCTCCTCCGCAGTAGCACCCATCTACCAAGTACTAAAGCCTTTTAACTAAGTCTCAATTCTGATTTTCATAATTATTTAATTGTCTTTTTACTCCACTGCTCTCCCATGAGTCTAACCTCTCCTGGCTTCCTCATTATTGGGCTAACGTGTTCTGTGTGTTTACCCTTCCCGTCCTTTCTCCAAACTCCTCCAAACCTTTGCAGAATAAATGCAGATCACACTGCTGTGCATTCAGGGTTGCCTTGTGGCAGCCCTCATCTTCCTCCCTTGATAGCCTCAATCTCCTGATGCTCTCTCTCTCAAATCATCAGGGTAGCTGACATTTATTGAGTACTTGTAACCTGCAGGAACTTCCGAGCACTTGGTCAGAATTAAATACACACGAGACAGTCCTGTGCAGTGCAGAGACAAGAGAGAGGAGGAGCTGTCCAGGCCCTCTAGCTGGGGGTCATCTCTGTGAGCCTCACCCATCCCAGGAAACCCATCCGAAACAGGCAGTCTCGCCCTACCGAAATGAGGAGAGGACACTGCACATGAATGGGTGACCTTGGCTCGACCCCTAGTCCAGGTCCACTGTGGGGAAGTTTTCTGTGAGACGTAAATGGAAGCAGAGAGTTTGGCTATCTTTAGAATTCGTTCCCTAAAAGTTAAGCTTTCCAAACTCTTTGTGCTTGTCTAAATCCATTAGGTGGCACTGGATTTCAAAAGATTTCTGTGCAGTTTTAGTATTAAAGTGATTTGTGGATTGGGGGGTATGTTTAACTTCTAAGGTATTTCTTTTCATCTGTCAAATACAGGGGAGAAAGGACTGACACACAATTAGTATTTATTCTGTGTTCATTTTTTTTTAAAGAAAAAAAAACAGTAGTAAGCAAGTTATATTAATGAAGAGTTGTTATAAAGAATTTTATTATTTAGTTACTTTTTGAATAAACCTGCCAGCTGATTAAAATGAACCTAATTTAATCAGCATTGTGTTGCATACTGAAGATAATTTGGGATAATGTCAAGGACACGTTCTCTCTTCTTTGTGGAAGGTGGTGAGATAATGAGCGTAGCAGAAAGGAGTCAGAACATGTTTGAAGTTTTTCATTTCTGCCTCTGGCTGGATGTTTAAAAATCACACTTTGTCTTTTTGCATGCAAATTAATCTGAAAGGCATTGTGTAATGTAACATTAGAGTTATATTTTACAAAACAAATTTGTTGAACTCTGATCTTTTGCTAATATTGGCTTGTGGTTGTCAGAATGAAGACTGACTCTGTTACGAATCAGCATAAACCTAACTTTGATTCAGAGTTTGGAAGGAGCAGAAGTGATGGGTTTGATGCGTTTTTGGTGGGAAAGAAATCACCCGGAAGCAGCGACTCCCAGTTCTTCCACTGTCAACTTTTCTGAGTCACCTTTTTTCTCCTGTGCCCCCTGCTGCTCCTCAAAGTCAGTGCTGTAGAATCTTCTGAATTTCTGTCTGTTAAAGTAGTTAAACTCTCTTTTTTTCCTACGATGCCTTTTAGTTGGAAGCTATCAGTGGGAGTCTGGTTCAAATTGTGAAGTCAGCAGTTAAGGGATTACTAACCCTGAGTAAGTCCCCTATACAAATGGCAAGTTGCCTTGGAAACAGGCTGGTTCCTTTAGTTGGAAGTGTGATCTTGTCTGTAAATGCCGGGGATGATGGTTTTCACCTTTATTGCACCACCTCTAGGACTAGCGTACTGAGAGGCTTTCTGCTTGACTCCTTCTCAGTGCTGATGCCTTGATGGAGCAAGAGCCAAGTTTTCATTTCTCATGCTTTTAATTTTAAACATAATCTGCAAAATTTAGAACTAAGGAAGCGATCCTTTAAATTTCTATTTTAGGATAGGAAATTTTCCTTTGCTGATTGCCAAAAAAAATGAAAGCACTATGGCTCCCTGGATTTGACTGGCAAGGAATTTTAGTGATGAGTCATATATTCAACAGTGGGATCAGGGATGGGTGATTAGGGAGAGGATGTGAATGCATTGTTCTGTTAGGTGGTGATTTTGATGAACCGGGTGGGTTTCTCCTGGGAGCCTGGAATCACCTGATCTGCAGTCCGTCGAGCACAGAGTCAGGGCGTAGGTTGGTGGGAGGCTGTGCTTGTGACTTGATGTTTCTCTCATGCTAGGTGTAGGGGTGGGTAGGGCATATGGAGACAAGGCTTTCAGGCCAGTGGAAGAGGCACTGGCTGAATTTAACCTGGCTAAGGAGGTAAAAAGACTAAAGGGCCTTCCTGATGGAGGCCTCAACTTGGCTTCTGCAGGCTCTCCAAGTGGAGGCAGAAGTTCTGAAGTGCAGGATGGTAGGATGAGCTCTTACCTCTCACGACCCAGTGGTCCTGCCTGGGTAATTGTGATGCTGTGTTTCTGGGCTGAGCAATCGCATTGCAGCTGCCATCCCTTAGGGTCTGTGTGTTGGGGTTTGGGGAGAGTTGAGTCTGGCGCCCCAGAAATGACACATCTTTGTGGGACAAAGAAGGGAGGGTCACTCAGGCATACTTACTCCTCAAAGCTCAGGTGGCGTGGTTGGGGCTGTGAGTTTTGGTAGTGAACCTTTAAATCACAGTTCAGAGTAAGGTATTGACGGAAAGCGTCTCTCTGTGTGTCTTTTCTATGTATGCATATGATTTTGGATTACCATTGTGTCTGTCTGTTTCCTGGGTGATGCTGGGCTTTTGGTTAATAACATATATATTTTTAAATTTAGATCCCTAATCCCCAGACCACGGCATTCGTGAAGGAGTCACTATTGGTGGAATGTCTAATTTGTGATTTGTTGATGCAGCTATTCCTGAGTCAATATGTAACACTTATTGATTGTCAAGCTAAATTGTGTACAGAATAAAACAACTTGTGGTTGAATCCTGTTTCCTTACCTTGCTGATTTTTGGAGAGATGTATGTGAGAAGGTTGGAAGAGTGGCAAGGTGGCAGGGGGTACCCATGGATGAGGACCTGCTGCCTCTCAAATCTTAAGCTCTGGAGCTGGAGGTAAAGACAGATTGAGGTCAAGGCTCCTGGTACTGGGCAGGGAAAGGACTCCCACTCTTTGCTGTTCCTAGCTTAGCCAGGAGGAAAAATAGCTAAGCCTTCAGTGTGCTTATGGCATTTAGAGTTCTTTTCTAAGATTTGGGATCTTTTGTTTTGGTCATTCGTTTTTTGTTGTTGGTGTCTTTTTTTTTTTTGCATCGGACAAGATACACTTAATTCTTGAAATGCTGATGAAGCAGAGAATTAATCTTGCATACGTAACATTTAAAGTTTTTCTGTGGCAAACTTGAGATTCTCTGTCTGCCATGAGTTAGCTGTTATCAGCATTACTACTATTATAAAACACCATTGGTGCAAATATATTCTTTTACTAATGTTTTGCTTACTCGACCAGTAAAAACAGTAGCTTTATTTAAATGAGTTTTTAATGAACCATGAGAGCAAGTAAGGCTCAGAGAATGGCTAAGGATTTAGTGTTGCCCCTGTCTTTAAAATGAATTCAGTCATTAGAAAGCCTATGAATTGATTTAATGGGTGGTTTTTTTTTTTTGTCATGTCTACATAATAATTTGTTATTACATCATTACATTTGATTCTGAGGTTCATATGATTCTTTCCCAATTTTACCATCATCTCTTCAAGGGAAACCTGCCTGTGTTGTAAAGTCACAACAAATGCCACCTTCTCCAGTTTGGAGTCAACCTATATATGTTTGATTAGCTAGTTTCAGGATTACTTTGTTCTGTCTTACTGTGCAGTTTTGCTTTTTTTTTTTACACTTCAGCAATAGTGAAATTGAGTTGTAACCTCATGGATGGGTACAAATAGAACAGTGGCTCTTGGGGAGGGGCTTGGGAGGGGGAGAGGTTTGCATTGTCTGACAAGTGGGTCAGCCAGCTCCTGGCTACAGCCTTTGCATATGCTCATTGTGGTTTGCAGTGGACATACTCAAGGCTATTAGTTCAGCATAACTCAGATTGGGAATCTAATTAGTCTGAAGGCTCAGTGGGTGACAGTGTGTCACCCTGAGGGACAGCAGAATCAAATCCCAGTTCTAAACTGGAAGCTGGGGAGTGTCATAGGTGAATATATATTTCACTGTGACTTCCGATGAAGCATAATATATTTATTAGGCATCTGTGACCAAGAAATGGTACCTTCTTAAGGGATGCTGTTAGCTCTTGTGGGACAGTGACTTCGATCATAGGCAAGTGGGAGCTTCTGATCGTGTTGGTCTCCTTACTCCCCTATGTGGTGTATTGTTTGAAATGGCACTGTTAAATATTTTTCTCGTTAGGTTCCACTTTTGTGAGTAGATAACATAATCTGCTAGTGTCTCTTCGCTTTCTTTTTGTTTTTGGCTGTGCTACATGGCTTACAGGGTTTTAGCTGTTGGATCAGGGAGTGAACCTGGGCCCATGCAGTGAGAGCACTGAGTCCTAACCACTGGGTCACCAGGGATTTCCCTAGTTTTTCTTTTCTTTTATTTGTGTGCCACAGGTTATCAAGTGTGCTTTATGGGAAACAACTGTACGTGGAATATTTTTTTTTTAAGGAATGGATAAAGCAAAATCCAGGAACCTAAATACTTGACCTACTTTACCTTGTTTTTAAAAGTGCCGCCTTGAGTCAAAAGACAAAAAAAAAAAAAAAAGTAAAGGTCTTGATTCAATGTAATCTTAACTATAGAAACTCAGATTGACCTAGGAGAAGGAAAAGTCATTTTTGCGATAGTGGTAGTTTAGTATGTTGCAGAACAGCCTCACTTCTGTCTTGAAATGCATGTATGTCCAACTGCTTGGTTTTTCTTGTTATTTTTGGGGAATGCTGCACCGTGCTACAGCTTTGTAATGCATTTTCTCTGTGTGGCGTTTATTCTTTATAGGCACATCTGCCTATGAAACCTCCCTGCCATTGCTCAGAGAGGTGTTATGTTACATGATGTCATCATTACATTGGGGTTCAAAAGCATCATCACCATAGTCTCCTGTTAGGAAGAGTATTGAAAAGTGTGGCAAGCAAAGTTCCCCACCAGAAGCACAGTCACTGTGTTTTGGTGATTGGTGATTTTGTTTTGATACTGTAGACCAAGTGATTCAGTGAAGTCTGGCTTGCTCATATTTCTTAGGTGAAGAAAGGGTCTTGAAGGCATCTTCAAGTTCCTTGTCATTTTTAGTATTTTTCCATATGCGTTGGACCTTCTCCAGGGCCAGAAATATGATGCCTTTCTAGAGAGTTATAGGTCTTTACTTCAAAGTCAAACAATTCAGTACATTAATGTTGAACATGCTAAAGACATTCATGAGACCCATAATAATCAACTCTTTCTGGATATATGCAGACTGTACATGAAGAAATCAACAGAGACAGGTGGGTTACTTAAAGGCTAGGGCAGTAAAACAGCTTTGGAGGATGTATGGAGCCCAGGCCCAGAGTCTTGGTGACTTCACTTAGACAGCTACTTAAGTCCCCTGCCATTTCCTGTATGAAGATAGACTCCACAAGATCTTTTGATTCTTAAAAAAAAAAAAAAAAAAAAATTCTTCTGGGACTTCCCTGGGGCTCCAGTGATTAAGACTCTGTGCTTCCAATGCAGGGGGCATGGGTTTGATCCCTGGGTGGGGGAACTAGGATCCCACATGCCATCCCCAACTCCCAAATAAATAAAAGGTTTTTCTGATTCAAACTGAGTGACAATATCTTTAGCACCGTTACCCTCAAGTATGTTCAGAAACTTTCACATAGTAGTATCAAAATAATGTGAACTTGGTAAGGTGGGATATTATCTGTGGTTTATCCTCAATGAACAGAATTCAATTCCAAGACTTGCAGGTGCTCATAGCCTGGAGATTCCCCACAGGCCCTGCGATGCTCCAGGGCAGCGAGGTGGGAAGTTAGATTTGAACTTCCAATTTCAGATTCATTGTATACTTCCAGCTAAACTCTAGTCATATGAATCTTTCTGAGTCTCAGTTTTCTTTTCCCTGAAACAAAATGTAAAAAGCTGCTCCGTGTTCCTGTGAGGGGTTGAGGCAGGTTGCAGGGCATCTGCAGAAGAACTTCACTCTGTGCTTATTACGATGCTGAATTTTTCCAGCAAGCCTTCTCCTTTTGTTTTCCTGTTGTTTTTCCCTCTTATTATTGATGTCAAAGAACTTTGCCTCAGCCTCCAGTTACTCTTGGAACTGATCCTCAAAATCCCAGAAGTCTGTGTTCATCAACCACCACGATATCGCTTTAATTTTAGGTAACAGTGAGGGTGCGCTTGTGTTCTGGAAGCTGATGTGCCTTCTCCCTTATGTGTCCGAAGTCCAGGAGGAGAGGCCAGGGCTTTGAGTAGTTTCCTATTGCTGCCACAGCCAATCCCCACAGACTAGTGGTTTGAAACACCACACATTTATTAGTATCTGTCATCATTTTTGAATAGCATTTATTTGGCTGCGCTGAGTCTCCGTTGTGGCATGTGGAATCTTCACTGTGGCACTCAGACTCTAGCTGTGGCATGTTTGCTCAGCGGTTGTGGCACACAGGCTCTCCAGCTGCATTGCACATTTTTACACTTATAATTCTGTAGGGTAGGGGTCTGACATAGGTAAAATCCATTCTTTCCTGGAGAGGAGAATTCATCCCCTAGCCTTCCGGAGACCCCCACCTTCCTTAAAACCAGCAGCGTGCTCTGTGTCTAACTATTGTCCCATTTCTTCTCTGACCACAGCCAGGAAAGAGTCTCCATTTATCCAGACTTGTGTGATTAGATAGGGCCCACTGGACAGTCTCCCTGTTTGAAGGTCCTTTATCTGAATCACATCTTCAGGTCCCTTTCACCGTGGAAGAGCGGTACCCACAGGTTCTGAGGACTTGAGTGGGCAGTCATGAGCATTATTCTGCCAACCTCACCGCCATCGTCTTTTGAGATGAGGAGATGTAAGGCTTAGGGATGGCAGAGAGGCCAGTGGATTGGGCCAACACCTATCCAAGAAGTAAGGTTAGAGCTGGTTTTGAGTGTAGTTCTCTTTGATTGTGGGTTCTATGTCCTTAGCCACTTTGCTCCATGCAGTTTTTATTCATAGACGAGGCCACCCTCGATCCTCAAGTGATTTGGTATGCATTTGCATGCGATGTTTATGAAATGGGTTTCCTGCTGTAAGGGTCTGGTGTCTCAGGCCCCTGAAATGACGTGTTCCAAGGGAGGTGGAAATGTATGGCCAGGTTCGGAGTTTTATTTATCGGTGGGTCGTCTTAGGTCGCAAAGGGTCGGACATGACTGAACAACTGCACTTTCACTTTAATCGTGGCTGTTATCCTAAATTCCCTCTTTTCTTGTGGACACTTTTTGGGTGAATGGACCACAAGAGTGATGGAATAATAACTGTCGAAATTAAAAATGAACTTTCAAAAACAGTCTACTTCATGGGCAGCAGTGAAGATTCCATCTGTTAAAATATGGGTTTGAGTCACGTTTCACAAATTGAAGAGCAAGACGTTTCCTTTATTTTTTGAAGGGCACGATAGAGTTTTTTAATATGTGATGTTTCTGTGAAGGTCTTGTTTTCTTTTGCTGTGCTACTGGGTATTCTTGTAGAGTAGATTTTCTAAAATTATATATCCTTCCCAATTTAACACAAAATTACTTTATATCTGCACCTGGCACTTAAATTTCGATTTAAAAGAGAGCTGTAGAATTGTATGTTTTTGGCATATTGCAAATCACCAACTGTGATTCTGCCATTGAAATTCAAACAGCATTTGTTCATGACACAGTCCAGATTTCATAATACTTGTGTTTTCTAAAAATGCTGGAGATAATTATTGAAACTAATATGCGTGTGTAAGTTCTTCCATCATGTGTGGCATTTAAAGACTTGTTCTTTGTAATTTTCAATCTCCATTTTCGTTTGCAGAAAGGACTTTATTCTTAGGAGAACACACCATTGTGAAAAGTTAATAACAAAACTTGAATTTCATTTGCTGCCAATTAAGCGCCAAAATGTCAAAACTTAATATCTTCAAAATGCATATGAAGCCACACACCTTGTAAGAAGTCTGATGAAATTAAAATCAAGTACAGAAATTCAAAATCCTGATGAAGAGCTTGAAATGAATATTCTTAGCTTAGCAGGATTACCAAGGAACCTTGACTTTTAGTTTTATTTCCCACACGGAAATTTTTAAATTGGATGTTACGAGAGGGGTGAGCAATCTAGTGCGGAATCATCAAAGTATGGCCCGTGGGTTGTTTGGTTCATTATCTGCTTTGTAAATAAAGTTTTATTTAAACACAGTAACTGTCATTTATTTATGTATTGTGGATGGTTATTTTCATGATAGAATGCAAAGTAGAATCGTGTGACAGAGACTATATGACTTACACAGCTCCAAAAATATTTAGTCTCTGTACATTTAGAAAAATGTTTGCTCACCCTGATCTGTAGAATGTCTGTTTTTAATCAGAGGAGATGCTTGTGAGATAAACAGGTTGATAATGTATACATATATATACTGTTTGTGAAAACTAGTGTATACATACAAATACCTTTCCATTTTTTACAATTGCTAAGGATTTCTTTTCCCACTAATGTTGCTAATTATAAGGTTGAGTGGCCCAACTCCTCATCCGACTTTAATTTCTTCTTACCACTTAGCCTTCCTTCAGATTGTTTAATCAGCTAATTATATAAGATGCCACAGCAGGATTCTGAGCTTCCTGTTTGTCTACATATCTCTATGACCTTATGGTGGTTTTCTTTTTTGTCTTATGAATTGATGGTTGTAAATAGAATTAATTAAAACTATAATTATAAATACTTTTCATCATCTGTGAATTCTTCTCTCAGTCTGTTAGCTAAAAGGAGTTGAAAAGACTTGGGTTGGAAGCTGAAGGCTTGGTTCTTTTGGGGTGTGGTCCTGTCTCTTCTTTCCTTGGAAGGCTAAGCTGAGTTTTCTAGGCATGAGATTGGAGGGTGAATGGCCAAGGTGTTCTGTGCCATAGAACTTTTGTCCTCTTTGAGATTTTAAATAAGTGCTACCACTGTTTAGTTGTAAGAAGAAATAGAGTGAGTTTAAATAGAGATAATTTATACAGTACTTGGTAATACTATATTATGAAATTTTTCAATTTTCAGAAAAGTTACAAAAATAATACAGAGTGTTTTCATGTACTCTTCACCTATCCCTAATGTTAACATCTGACATAACCATAGTATCTTTATCAAAGTTAGGAAACGAACAGTGCTGTACATACCACTGTTAGTACCTACCACGAACTAATCTATAGCTCTCATCTGGGTTTTGCCTCTTTTCCACTAATGCCTGTTTTCTAGTCCAGGATCCAGGCAAAGATCGCATACTGCATGCAGTTTTAATTTCTCCCCAGTCTCCTCCAAGGTGCACAATTTGGTCAGCCCTTTACTTTCCTGGTCTTGATATTTTTAAAGAGTAGGAGTTATTTTATGGAATGTTCCTTAGTTTGGATTTGTCTGATGTTTCCTCATGATTAGACCAAAGTTATGTGTTTTGGGCAGGAGTACCATGGAAGTAACGTCATATGCTTCTTGGTGTATTTTTCAGAGAGTACATGCTGTCAGTATGTCTTATTACTTAGCGAAATGCTGTCTGCCAAGTTTCTGCCCTGCAAGATATTATTTTCTCTTTTTAATTAAAAAGCATCTTATGGGGAGATACTATGAGATATGCCCACCTCTGATCATATTCTTGCAATTAATGTTAGCATCCACTGGTAGATCTTGCCTGCAACAGTTCTGACTGTGGAAATTGCCTAGTGATGATTTCTCTTAATTTTTTCCATGTTTGCTAATTTGGATGCTCCAGTAAGGAAGCGCTGTCCATTCTCCATCATTTATTTCTTCGATTATTTGATTATATCATTATGGACTCAAGGACGTTTAGTTTTCTCTTGGGTTATAATCTAATGCTGTCATTATCTGTTTACAAGTGTCCCAGATGGCTTTGGTGATTCAGAGCTCCTTCAGGTTGGACCCTGATTCCCTTAGATGTTCTCTTTAGCATCATACGGTGTTTCAGGCTCATCATATATTTTTCTTACCCTGCCCCTGGAGTTAATGGTTTTTCTTCGGACTTCTAGTTCATTTACTGGAAAATCGTATTAGAAACCAAGATCTGGTCATTCGTAGCCATTGAGTCAGTAACTTGTAACTTGACATTGAAGCAATGTCATTGCGTCAAGGATCTCTCAGTGGACAGAACTAGGACATACCTGTGTGGTCTGCACACCACACATGGACTCACATCCACCTGTGCCTGCCTCCCTACCTGCTTATGAAAACCTTGAGTTCATATCGATGCCTCCGATTCGAATCGAATACTACAGTTAATTTCCTTTTTTTGTCACTTCTGTTTCTGAACTGTGTAAGAACTTTGGCTCTCATTATCCAAAATATTTTTTCCATTCATTCTTGAGGTGTGTGTGGAGGAGGAGGAGGAGGAGGAGGAGGAGGAGGAGGAGGAGGAGGAATGGTAATAGCAGTCATAATAGTAGGAGTAGCATGAATCTCTAAACCACGTGCTGTGGGAAACAAGCTTACTAACTGAATACAATATTTCTGTTCCTGCCCTTTTTCCGTTAGATGTACTTTAAACAGTGAAAATAATTTTCCAGAGTTGCTTAGTTCTTTTCTTCCCCACCCTTTTCTGTGTGGCTGTGTTTTTCATTTGTAACAGGTTTGTTTGTGTTCCATTTTAGATTATCCGGCCTCCAGACCCCCACCTTGCCTCTTGGTTGATTTCAATTATTTATTTGTTTTAAATAGTTTAATTATTATGATGGCTCTAAGAGTCAGAGTTACAGAAAAATATGTTCAGGAAAGTGTCACCACCCCATTGTCTTCATTACCTGCTCCCGTTCTCTTTCTTTCAGCCTCGTTCCCTCTAACTCCCTGTAGGCTACCAGCCTCGTTAGTTTCTTCTATCCTTCCTGTGTTTCTTATGCACTGTGAGCAGATGCTTTATGACAGTTCATATCCCCTTCTTCCCACATGAAGGGCCCCTTATCACCCTATGCTGTGTATACTACACGTCGTATATATGTATATGCATTTATATATAGGTATATGCACTTTCTTATCCACTTGATATACTATCTACAAAAAGATTTAAATCCACTCGATCCCCTTTAGCCTTCTGTGATACAAAACCATTGTATTATTTTCCACCTGCATAATTTTGGATATGAAATGTACAACTTAGAAATGTAAAAGTATCGAAACCCAGTGTGAGCCTATTTCTCTGAAGTTCCTCTTCCTAAAATGTAACATTCCTGGGTGCGTAAATCTCACTATCCACACCAAAGACGGTGTAAGTTTGGGGTTGCCCTTTTACACGCCTTTGTGTGTAACTGCAGATTCACCTGTCATTTCTAGCTGGTAGCCGTGTTTGATGAGCAAGACCCACACCACGGAGGCGATGGCACCAGTGCCAGCTCCACGGGCACCCAGAGCCCAGAGATACTCGGCAGTGAGCTCGGCACCAGCGTCTCCGCCTTCCAGCCTTACCAAGCAACAAGTGAGATCGAGGTCACCCCCTCAGTCCTTCGTGCGAGTAAGTGCGTATTTCATCTTCATTACAGGGATGCCAACCTCTGTTATTCAGGCATGCTCCTGTGAATGGAATTCATTATCTGTTTAAAACTGATTAAGTTTAGAATCTGCAAATGTCTTTCGCAAGAGAGATAAGTAAGATTCTTTACATTTTTGGATTGAGCTTAGATTACTTTGGACTGGTAAAATTTAATAGCTCACTAAAGATCAATAAGGATAATATAAGGTTATATTGCTTGAAGTTTTCTTCCTATGTATTTTGTCTGAATGCTAGAACAAATGGAAGTAATCAAAAGCCTTCCATTGAAACAAAGCAGAGCATGTTTGATTGACAGTCAACTTGGTTATAATCGTTTCTTGATCTTTATCTGGAGGGGGGTCAGTGTTATCTTCAGGGATCTGGAAGAGCTGCTACGAGATACCATCTCAAAGAAAGAAAATATGGGACTTAGTGAGTTTATAGTAGAAATCCTAGGATGCAGAGTGCCCAAGTTCCAGGAAGCTAGCTTGAAGAATTCTACACCACTCCGGCCATTCCCTCACTTCTTTTACTCACACATGTGAAGAATGTCTGCTAAATATAATATTTAGTGTTCGTAATTGTATAATCTTATCATTGAGCAGTTGGTAAGAGAAAGAAGGCCTATTTCAAGAAATTTATATTAGAAATCACTTATCTTTTAGGCACATCTAATTTAGAAACATTTAAGTTTTCAAGTAGAAAATTTAATCTTGTGTGATATTACTGATAGTTTTCAGTGGATCTTCACGTAGAGATATAGAATGATATATAAAAGTGATACATAGAATATAGTTAGATAATTTTGAAAATATGCAGTTTTTTCTTGCAAAATATATCTTTGTCCCCACTCTCTGTATAGGTAGCAGTCTACAACATCTTGGTAATTTGCTTCTAGATGTTTATAAACTATTTCTGCTTCCACTGTCCCTTGAAGATATATAGGTATATATATATAAATATATAACTATATAATATCTCCATATTTCTATCTATCTATGGAGAATAAGGAAAGAACATCAATTTAATAGTTAACACATCTGATGATCCAAAATGTGATATGATGTGTACCATGTATGGTATATGAAGTAATATGTAGGGTGTGCACAGGTCATTTTCTTTTATTATATACTGATCATAAATCCATGCTTCAATGATTATCTGCTTGGAGCAGATGTGTGTAAAAAATGGATTGCCTGGTTTCAGTTTAAAGAAAATTTTAATGAAATAATATTGTAACTATTCATCGGTGCCTGATGTTTGGAAAGCAGTGTCTTTATGTGAGTAATTACACCAATATATATATAATGAAGTACAGAGTTTTTTTGTTGTATTATTGTTGTAGTTTTTTTATTCAAGTGTTTTATATAGCAAGATGCACCTTAAGTTTAGATATATGCTGGAAGAAAGTCCAGTCCTATCTTTAAGTTAGGAAGAATTTGAATGGCTTGTTGCCCATCCGTTTGTATCTTTTGAGTTCACTGATTCAACAAAATTTCTATACCACCACCCCCCACATTTGGCTGGCTCTGTGTGTTAAAATTTATATGCTGTTTTCACCCCCAAACATCTCTTTTACCTTGTTTTTATTGAGAAAAGGAAGCTATATTTGAAGTGTATATGTTGTCTTGTAGCCGCCAGTGGGAAAATACACAAATATTAAGAACAAGAAGCTCTGACTTTTATTTACTAAGGTTATTTAGATTTTATGTCCTTGGCAGGCGTTGGGTAAAATGCATGTTAAACATGTACTAAATACAAGGTTTGATGATGTTACTCAATACATATGAGTCATTTTCTATAGTATTAATACTATTCATTCAGAAATAAAACAAGGGTCAGTCAGTGCTGGCCAGGCTTTGTGCTAGCCGATCAGAGTCTAGGGTTGAGTTAGTAAGTCTTTGCTATCAAGGAGTTTATGTTCAGTGATCTTCCTCATTTTCAGGTATGAAAGGAAAGAAACCAACAATATGTAGAGATCTGTTCCATCATGTAATAATCAACTGCAGTTAGAGGCATAGTTAACATAAGATTTCAGATAAATAAGCTTCAATACTTATCTTGAAGAAATAAAGTGATGATTTTTCTATAGTTAATTCACTCATCTCTTTTATTCTATAAGGAACTGATGGAAGCTAAGAAAACTCCACAAGTATCATTGTCTTGTGATGTGAGAAAAAAAATGAAAATGTTTTCTTTTTCTCCCAAAGTTTACTTTTCCTCTTCTGATTAAAAAATATCAAGACATTTGGGCCTCCAGAAGTGCTGTGAACCCTGAGCATTGGATCTCTGCCACAGTGGAGAAATCCAGAGGTTTTCAGGCCAACAGAGCCATTTTAAGGAGTGGCAAATGAGGAAGGTGATGATTTGACAGCAGACACTTCAAGCTGTTGTTCTGGGATCTCTTGGCATCTCTTCTGCATTCTTCAGTCATAGATAGGTATACTTTGATTTAATGATAACCAGATGCCGATAACCTGTTCTTTTTTTTTTTTTTTTAACAGACTTTTGATAAGTTTGAGAGTCTATTGTACTTTACACTTTTAACGTGAGCTTACTCTGCAGACACTCCTTTCTAGAACACGGTTTAGAGTATTCATGGTTCAGAAAAAGTAAGGCAAAACCACATCAACCGCGATCAGTGGCCTTGCTCGGCCTCGGTTCCTTCATCTCAGGGTACCTGGCCTAGGACCGTGAAGAGTAAATGAGATGCTTGAACTCTTGATAGTTTCTGACACATGATGAACACTAGAGTAATGGGAAATTGTAGAGAGGGGATGGTGATAATGATGTCTCTTGAGTGCAGACCCAGTTCTGGATGTTCTAAAGGTTTGAGGAGTTACAGAGCCCAAGTATAGAGGATGTGTCTTCCTGGATAGAACATATTGCCTTTCTTGGTGGGGTGGGGTGGGGTGGAGTACTCGCATGTGGAGTGAAATTGGACCTGTGTTCTCCTAACCTCACAGTTCTGTGATAGATACTTAGCTTCCTCTGTTTTTAATGTTCACAAATCCAGATTTAGAGAGACTTACTGTGCTCAGGGGCACAATTTTTGGAGCAGATCATTGAGACCAAGTCTTATTTTTCTCACTCTATGATGTTTTTTTCTTTAAAAAAAAAAAAAAAATTCTAAAGGCTGTTTATAGGGCCAGACATTCTGAGGGTAGTCTAGCTCTAGAGTGCTGGCAGCATTCCTTTTCATCCCAGAATGCTGATTTAGTATTTCCTTTGGAAGAGCCAGACTAAAGATTCAAGATACCTTGGCAGTGGCATTTGCCCCAGTGATGGAAAAAGTCCTAGAAATAAAATTGCTCTAGAAGTTCTGAGAAACAAAGTATCTGATTAGATTGACTTTTAACATTTTAACTTTTTTGAGCTATTTTAATTTTATAGTGAATTTTTACCATTTCTGGCAAAATGGTGCTCTGTAACTAGTTGGTAAGATTTTATGAGCTCCCTGGCTTTTAGAACTTACAGAGACATCAACAATTGCTATACAAGCTTGTGTTATGAAGTTAGCCCCCCGGCCTCTTTCTTGAGCTCTAAATGTTTTTTCTTATTCCAGAATATACAGATTGGTTTTCTCTTGCTAGGAGATCTAAGATCTTTGGTTTAGAGATCTAGCCTCTTATCTGGTATTAGAATACTATTTTCCAGATTTAATTTAAATATGTATTGAAAATAGAAATAATATTCCTATTGTATTTCCTTTTAACTTGTGAAGTGGAGCATGGCATACAAATGGCATTCTCAGTATTTCAAATAATTACCTTCTTACTGTGCAAGTTCTATTCAGCCTATAAAACTCATCCAGTTTTGTTGTAGATGCAATCTGATTATTACATGTTGACAAGGTCATATATCTATTAATTGGATTGGAGATGGGATACAAAATTGCTGTAATTATTGTAATTTTCTAGCTAATTGCAGGGTTGGTGGTGAATATTTTACTTCTGCAAAATGGAAAACAGTATTCCATCAGAAGTTGTTCTATGGGGTTTCAGACATTTTGTTTCATATCTTTGGTGCTTTTTGCCCACAAAGTACCTCTTTTGTATCTATTTTTTGTGTATCAGTCCGCCTTTGGATGTCAGAGTGCTCATTGGCAGGCATCAGTGGAAGCAGCAAAGGCAGAGAGCCTGGAGCACTCACTGCCTCTTTGTTCTGGTTGCCACGGTACCTCTATTGTTTATTTATAAATTCGAGCACTCTCCTTTCAGACTTAAAATCAAGGTTGAATGGGTCATATCCAATTGGAAGAGGGCTCCTCCGCTCTGCTCTGTTGTCACCTGTGCACTCAGAAATACTCCCCAAAATGAACAGTCCTCACTCCATTCACATTGTTTATGTTCTTTTTTGGCATGAATAATTAAATGAATTGTTGGTCAGCCCATTTCGCACTGTAATATATGGCTTATTTTGCATATCATCTCTTTTTTGTGTGTTTTTTGCTTCATTTAAACTAACCAGCTTTTAAGAGCTGGAAGCTGAATTGACATTTTAAAAATAATGGTGTGTACACAAGGTGAGTGTGTTTGGAGAGTTCCTGGTGGGTGGGGGCCGGGTTACTGAAGGGGGTGTTGGAAGCTCACTACCTAGGATGGTGCAAGCAGGCTGATGTTTATTCCCTGCTGGAGTATAAACTGGAGGCGCAGGTGAAAATTGCCAGGCCTAATGAGCAATTTGGCAGATAAGACGGGCTGTCAGGCGACAGCAGTTCAGCAGCAGGCGTAGTCTGCAGACCAAGATGCTTGTTCCAGAGACAGCATTTCAATACCATAAAGAAAGCTTTTTCGGTTGGTATCTGGTGTGGCAAATATGTTTATTTCATCCGTCGATTTTCCAGTGAAGTAACCAGACATCAACATATGGCGATTTTGGTTGCAAAATTATTGTTAAACTTGCCTTTTCATATGGTTCATCCATTTAAAAAAGAAAAAAAGGCCAATGTATGTTTCCCCCACACCAGCACACAAGAAATGTTAGGTTTTAAAATGGTGATAAAGTGTAAGCCATCCTTGCTTCCTTGGGCTGAAGCATTTTGTCTGTGGTCTTTAAGTTGGAACTTAACAGTCAACCAAGAAACAGTGTAGTCTTTTCAGCAAACTGTGTCATTTATATCTGCTTCTTTAACCCAAGAATCCTTTCCTTCCATGCAGCACATGAAAGTCTAGGCATATGGATGGCTTCTCCCTACAGAGGCTCTCAGTGTATTGTAAAAGGGATGCTGGGACAGGTTTCCGTATCCTTGGAGTGCAGCGGCAGTCCCTTGGGAAACCACCAGGTCCCTCTCCCCTACTTTACCATCAGGCATCTGAGGCTCAGCAGAGTGAACTAACACAGGCTGTACTGACAGTGGAGTTATTGCTGAAAATGCATGGATACTTACTGTACACCAAGGTCCCTTTGTGACATTTCAAGATACGAGACTTGGAGTCAGAGCACTGTTGTGCTTCCTGTCTGACACCAGTATTTCCCAATATCTTTCAGCAGAATAAACACTTGTTTACTACATTGTTTAATTGCATTTCTGTGAAGTACTTAATTAAAAAAAAAAAACCTTCCACGCATCACATGTGTACAATATTTTACCCTTAATGATGACTGTTGACCATGGGGAGGAGGAGTATATTTTAGAACCTCTCTGCCTTGGGTGGTCATCTGGACTTTGGACTGTAGTCAGCAGGTGATCCTTGGTCAGTGAAAAGGTTTCCTGCAGGGGTCACAGCACCACCTGTATGTGGTCTCCAAACTCTAACCTTAGAGAGCTGGACACCGGTGCATGGAGCTCTCTGTGTCTGTCGCACCTGCTGAAATCTAGGGAAGAGCAGTTTTACAGATTTCCCACCTCTCCCTACCCCCGAGCCCAAGATTTCCCCATGGTCCAATCACCTCTGTATTCTTCACTTCTTTTCGTCCTTGGCTAGTATATTTTATTTGACCCTAAAGTCTTGCCTTGTACTCTTGTCTTTGTATGGGAATATACCTTATGTGCCCAATGTTTATCTGTTTATCGTGTACAGAAACAGTTACTGACACTTGAAAATTGGTAAAAGTGATATAGCTATGAATACGTTAAGAAAGTACAATTTAAATAGAAGCAAGAAAGCCCATTTTCACATCGCAATAAGAAGTGCATTACAGAGAGAAAATAATTGTATGAAAATGTTTGAGCAGACACGATTGGATTGTAAACAAGCTTTCTTTTTCATTTTCATCCTCCATTCTAACCAGGTATCTAGATTCTTTTTTCTATTAGCGGATGTCACAGGGAGACCCATATGTGGATTATTTTGTCAGCATGGAAGCCTGGCAGATAACATCTTTTCTTCTCTTCTTGTTGCACTTGATATAGATCTCTTGTAGTAGCTCTTCTTGAAATGGTGTTTGCTTATTTATTCTTTCATTGCTTTTAATGTCAGAAACGGCCTTGTGTTCCTCATCCTGTTTGCTGCTGTCTGCAGCTAGAGACCGACTTCATCTCTCAGAATCCTTGTGTGAGTCCCAAATGGGGAGGGACCCAGAGGCAGGGTGATTTTTAAAGGCACCCCTGAGGTCGTTACCCCCTTCTGCCTTTTTCCTGGAATGGAAAGCTAGTGATCTCTGTGGTGGCCACGTTTTGAAGAAAAACTAACATGTCTAAATCACTGTATGAATTCATTAAATTATTTTGCATTTACAAATTTCATTTATATTGATGTTTGAGTTAATTGAATTATTATTTAACACTTCATGGCCTACATTTCAGCAAATTATCTTTCTCCTTAACAAAGAGCCTGGGCACTGTAGTATGTGGGCATAGTGGCATGAGTGCTTGTGGCCCCAGACACACATGAGAGAGGACAGTGAGATCATATCTATCCAGCACTTTCTGTGGCTTAGAGCTGATGCTTCTGTTACGTAGTTCCCTCCTGTTGGCATTTGACAGGACTTAAATGAGTCCAGAATTTTCATAACAGCAAAAAGGGGACTGTGCATCCATTTACCAAACCCTCCTGTTTCCCTCTCTTGGTCTCAAAAATGATCCAGACCATGGACCTGGCTTCTTTTCAGATACTGTCACCCTGCTTGTTCCTCAGTGGAATGCCTTTCCATTTGTGTTCTCTCTAAAATTTGTAGAAAGCTTTCTATCTCTACATTTTTCTACATCACCCTATGTTTTCTGTCTGTTCTGAAGATTAAGCAATCTCGATATGTTCTTTTTCAGCTCTTTCTTACAGGGTCAAGGGTAAATACAGCAATGACAGCTTGTTGCCTGGGCTGCAGTTCTGTCTCGACAGTATTATATAAGTTTTCTTGTCTTTATAGTGGTACCGTAGTAATAAGTGTATGGTTAGGATTGGCCAAAATGTTCGTTGGGTTTTTCCATACAATCTTTTAGAAAAACTCGAATGAACTTTTTGGGCCCATCCAATACGTACACACACATATATAGCTGATACTTAGTGAGGTTATATGAGGAAGGAGAATAGGAGTCGCATGTACCTTCAGGAAAATAATCATTTTTGTAGAGATAATTCATGTGTTCAAAGATGGAAGATTGCAGCTGGATCCATCTAGGGCTAATCGTAATATGGAAAGAGCAGGAGCCAAAGGGCATTTCAGACTCCTGCTAGATTAGTTAACCCATCATCACATTTAATTAAAATGTCAATTTGTGCCATAGCTGATCTACTGGTTAATTTGTTATTTAGATCAGCTTGAGAAGTATTTATTTCAAATACAGAATTTGTGTTAATGCATTGGAAAAGAATATTCTCTTGCTTGGCAGAGATGTTACAGCCTAAAGATTTATGATTTAGAACAACAAAAACCAGCTGGTGATCAGTTTGCATAAGTAGTATAGGGTTATCTGCTAATGCTGGATAATAACTGTTCGTTTTATAACCAGAGTCAGGAAGTTGGGAGTGGGAGGCAGAAGCAAGGTCAATGATGAGTCACTGGGACGTCCCTGGTGGTCCAGCGGTTAGGAGTCCATGCTTCCACTGCTGAAGGCACAGGTTCAATCCCTGGTTAAGGAACTAAAATCTGCATAGCTTCTAGGATGATTACATAAATTAATGGAACTTGTGAGTACTAGATGTAATTTTCATTCTTGAACCTCCATATCACCTCACGTCCAGTTCACATTCTTGAGCTCTCCTAGGAGTTTCTAATAATTCTGCTTTGAACAGAGGTGTTGAAGTGACTGAAGACCACTTCTAATAACCCTTCATGGGCTCATTCATCTAAAGACCTTTTATTTTATGTTACCGCATCTTCTTCGTTTGCTTGTAAAGAAGCGGATTGTTAGGCATTTACTAAATTTTTTTTAGAAGAGAGAAACACTTTCTAAAACCCAGTGCTCCTTCCTGTTTCTGGGTTTCCTGATATGCTGCTTTATTTTGTAACTGCTTATGTTCCTCTCTGGCAGTTCAGTTGCTGCATAATGAAATGTGATAAAAGATTCTTTATAACTTTGAACATAAAATTTCAACTGATCCAAGTTCAAATGTGTATTTGATCTCTTAATTTTATTTACAAGGGCTAACATTCCTTTAATAGGATTTTTTTTTTACACTGAAGAAATGTTTGATAACATTTGCAACTGAACACAATTTTATATATGTTTCAATATTCCTACATTCTCAAAGACTGTAAACTTATATGAAAACTTTGCAAACAGTCATGTGTGGGGCTTCCCTGGGAGCTCAGTTGGTAAAGAATCTGCCTGCAATGCATGAGACTTGGGTTTGATTCCTGAGTGGGGAAGATCCCCTGGAGAAGGGAATGGCAGCTCACTTCAGTATTCTTGCCTGGAGAATTCCTTGGACAGGGGAGCCTGGCAGGCTACAGCCCAGGGGTTGCAAAGAGTCAGACACGACTGAGTGACTAACACTTTCAGTTTTCTTCATTTATATCCCCAATTGGATATGCTTGACGCAATCCTCTATTAGTGTAGAAAATTGAGACCCTTAATTAGAAAAAATATCTACTGAAAACGCATCTAAAATGACCACTCTCTGTTTGGTGGTTACATCATCCATCTTTGTTCTCTTCCTTTATTATCAAGACGTACTGAATCACTGCATTCCTGTTACATCTTACTATAAGACTCAATTGTTTCAGAGGAGAAGTCTGGTTTAGCTATAGGTGGTTGTGGTCACCTTACCAGTTTTAAAGACAGAGTATATACTTAGGGGCAAAAACATTTTGAGCTACAAATAGAGTAACTGCTAGTGGCACAGTTTTATTCTCTGGAGCTTGGCTATTGTAGACCTTGATTCCCATTTACTTATTTACAGCAAATGATGCTTCACCCTCATGGGTAACACAAATGTTGGTGTGTGGGATCTACCTTCATATGCAAGGGTCAGTGCTGTCAAGACAGTGGTGTACTACGCATGTCTGGAGAAGGTGTGTGTGTATGTGTGTGATTTGCAGTGATTCTTGTCTTTGTTTTTGTATTTTCACAAGTACTGCCCTTTTGGGCTGACAGAAAACTGAATTTTAATATGGGCTTTTAAACTTCAAATGTCCATAGCAATATTAAAGAATATTACATAACGTGAAGATATTTCTCATAAAACTAATGGGACAGTTTTTTTTTTTTATCTTCTGTATGATGAATATGTTACATTTCTAAATAAATGAAATGTCTGTCTAGATTTTTTTCTTCATTTACTCTCATAAACTCTGCCCTTGGAATAAGTACACATCAGACTTTTGAGGAAGTTATTAATCAGATGAAGCTAATAAACAGTGAAGACTATCTACTTGCGACTGGTTTTTATAATTTGCTTTCAATTTCTATGGGTTCTAAGCTTTAATGCTTTTATGCTACTCATATTTGAAAATTTTGATTTTTTTCCCTGTCTGCTCGTCTGCTAACTATATTGGTAACTGTTACATTTTTGAGCATTTTCTCATAATAAACTTTAAGACATCAAAGTAATGTAAGAATATTTTTCACTTCTCTACCATTACTTACTGTCTGGCACTCCATTGCTGCTTGAAAAGGTCTACTAGGTGTGTGATGGGAAAATGCAACTGCTTTATATCTGGACATTGATTTTGGTCAAATGAGCTTCATCTTTCTGAAAAATGGGAGAAATTAGGCTACAGTAGCCCATGTTCCTTACCTTTTCAAAATCAAGGCACAGCTGAGTGAATGGGGTTCCGGGGCCACACCTGGACCCAGTGATCATGTTGTTAAACTTCTTGCTGCTTCTTAGCCCTGTACTTTGTGAGAAGCAGCATTTTAAGAGGCTTGACTTAGCAAATCTTTTCGGGGAAACCGAGCCTCTTCTGAACAAATGCATAATGTCTGCACAGTCTGTTTGGAGGAGATACATTCAGTTGTAGTACACAAAATATTAAAGAAACTGTCATGATGAATATGCAACTTTGCATAGATTTTTAGAAAATTTAATCCTAATTGAGAAAAAAAGACTATTACTCAATATCATTACATTGCTTATTTTCACTTGTCTTTATAATTTTCAGTATTGCAAGGTCACTTGTCTTCTGTTCAGTTTTTCATCACAGAAAATTTCAAGCACATACATGATTAAAGAGAATAGTGTAAGGAAATGCCGTGCCCCACTCTCAGTTCTAACAGTTATCAGTTGGTGGCCAGTCTTGTTTCATCTGTACTCCCCCAAATAGCATTATTTCAAAGTAAGTTCTAGATCTTATATAATTTCTTGTGAAAATATTTCAGCACTGTGTTTATTTCTAAAAAGTAAAACTTTAAATATATAACCTTATATAATACTTTCTTAATGCTATGTAATGTGATATTAGTATTAAAATTACTCTATTTTGTAAATGTAGTTTTTCTCTTTGGCTTGTTTAAATCAGCATCTTGGGAAAATCCACACAATACATCTGATTGATGTTTCTTTTGGTCTGTGAGTTCCTCTTTCTGTGTGTGTGTCTGCATGTATCTATACATGGGTATGAGTGTATGTACACACACACACACGCACGCACACACACTGCAGTTTATTCCTTGGACAGTTTTTCCTGTGGTTTTCCTCTGCCAAATCCATCATTAGAAAAGACCCTGGTGCTGGGAAAGATTGAAGGCGGGAGAAGGGGACGACAGAGGGTGAGATGGTTGGATGCCATCACGGACTCAATGCACGAGTTTAACCAAGCTCTGGAAGATGGTGATGGACAGGGAAGCCTGCTGTGCTGCAGTCTATGGGGTTGCAAAGAGTCAGACCCAGCTGAGTGACTGAACAACAGTGAATGGCAACATCCCTGGGGCATCTGCTGTATCCTCGTGGACCCTGTGCTTCTTGTAACCTGGTAGTTACTAGGTGTCTTGATTTGTTTCTGGTTTGATTCTCTGACAACAGTGTCTCTGGGTGCTATTGTGTGGTTCACTCAGGAGACACATACAGCCTGGTTGTTGGTCCTCATTTTGTGATATTAACAGCATTGGTAATTTTTGCTTAGATCCATTACTATTATTTTTTAATGTTTGCAGCGTGTTGATATTCCAGTTCTTTCACTTATTGGCCACATTATTTCTATAAAATCTTTTTGTCAACTGGTTTGTTACTCTGAGATACCCTCTGTCCAAGAAGAACAGACCAAATACCTAATTCTGTCTCTGTATTAGTTTCCACAATAACATGTTTGTTTCTTTGGTTGGCATTCTCCTGGTTTCATTTTTTCCTGTTTCCCTCTTTAAAAAAGTCACAAGAGCTCATAAACTCTAGTATAGTTCTTGTTTGTGTCTGCTCTGTTATTGTCCAGATCATCCATATTTGTAGTGATGTGACCTCTCTAAACTGGGTCCTGAGAGCCCTTCATGACCCCATCCTCACTTTCTGCCATGAAATGTGTTCCATGCTCATCTTAGATATTTTCTGCCCCACATCTGCAGTCAGTCACTTCCTGAAGCAGCCTTGTCCTTTTAATAGGGAAAGGTATTCAGAGACTGCTGTGTGGGTACATTGGTTTTATTTTGCTAAGCCTAAAAGTGACTTAAAATTAAGAGCATCCTGGTCTAATTTCAGTTTTCAAAGTGGTGCCTCAAAGTATCTGATGAGTTGATTATTTGAGAGTTGTTCATGGCAATTCCAGGTTTCCTTTATTTGGGTGGTGAAGTTTTATGGTAACTGTAAGACTGGGATTGTGAGTTTCCTGGTGGTCCAGTGGTTAGGACTGCATGCTTTCACTGCCAGGACCCAGGTTCAGTCCCTGATTGGGGAACTGAGATCCTGCAAGCTGTGAGGTGCAACTGGGGAAAGGGAAAAAAAAAAGGGCTCTGCCGTGTTTCCCTGGGCACTGTGCCCGCGAGTATGGTGAGGTCGTCCTTGGCAGGCGTCAGAAGCACTGGTGGGCATTCTGCTTGGCTGTTGGTAAATGCCAGAACACAGAGCTGCCGGCACGCTGGCATTTGCAGGGAGTCCCTCAAGAGGGATCCAGGGTGTTTGTATCATGATCAGCGGCCAGTGTTTTCATTTTTGTTGTTGTTATTGTTCAAGTTGTAAAGAAGAAACGGCCTCTCAGTTAGTGAATTTGACACTATCTGTGCCCCTGGGGAAAGTAAGTGGCCAGAGGATGGCTCCAGATCCCTGTGCCATCTCTGGTGGGCACTCTAGGGGAATATGGCCTTGGCCAGGGATGCTGGAGTTTGGAGAGGCCTGTTGTAACTGTCACCGAGGGTGGTGCTGTCCCCAGCTCTCACAGCCTCCACCAGGTTCTATGACTTCACGACCTGCCTTTGAGCTTCCAAGGATGGTGCTGCTGGTGGTCTCTGCAGTGGGGTCATGACTGGGAATGTAGGGAAACAGAATATTAGAACTTATCGTTGGTTTATTTTTTACTTTATTGTATTCAAGAATTTACCATTTCTTGTATGTGGTTAATAGTGCCTCTATTAGTTGAGCATGCATTTTAATAATAAACAAAGACCTGCATGCTCAAGATTTTGCTGTTAGTGCTCTATTGTCAGGAAAGCAGAGCTCCTGGGCCTCTCTATGGCTGTTCTCTCCTTGTCCTCTGTGGGGTAGCCCTGCAGTCCATTCTGCAATAGCAGGAGTGATTGTTGTAACCCCCACGTCTCATGCATTCACTCCATTGCCTCAAAACCTTCCATGGCTTCCCGATATTGTAAAATACAGTTATCATCAGTAACATCTGCTGCTGCTGCTAAGTTGCTTCAGTCGTGTCCAACTCTGTGCGACCCCATAGACGGCAGCCCACCAGGCTCCCCCATCCCTGGGATTCTCCAGGCAAGAACACTGGAATGGGTTGCCATTTCCTTCTCCAATGCATGAAAGTGAAAAGTGAAAGTGAGGTCGCTCAGTCGTGCCCAACTCTTAGCAACCCCATGGACTGCAGCCTACCAGGCTCCTTCATCCATGGGATTTTCCAGGCAAGAGTACTGGAGTGGGTTGCCATTGCCTTCTCCAATGCATGAAAGTGAAAAGTGGAAGTGAAGTCGCTCAGTCGAGTCTGACTCCTAGCTACTCCATGGACTGCAGCCTACCAAGCTCCTCCATCCATGGGATTTTCCAGGCAAGAGTACTGGAGTGGGTTGCCATTGCCTTCTCCCATTAGTAACATCACTTCATGGCAAACAGATGGGGAAACAGTGGAAACAGTGGCTGACTTTGTTTTTCTGGGCTCCAAAATCACTGCAGATGGTGACTGCAGCCATGAAATTAAAAGATGCTTACTCCTTGGAAGGAAAGTTATGACCAACCTAGACAGCATATTAAAAAGCAGAGACATTACTTTGTCAGCAAAAGTCCATCTAGTCATGGCTATGGTTTTTCCAGTGGTCATGCATGGATGTGAGGGTTGGACTATAAAGAAAGCTAAGTGCCGAACAATTGATGCTTTTGAACCGTGGTGTTGGAGAAGACTCTTGAGAGTCCCTTGGATTGCAAGGAGATCCAACCAGTCTGTCCTAAAAGAGATCAGTCCTGGATGTTCATTGGAAAGATTGATGTTGAAGCTGAAACCCCAGTACTTTGGCCACTTGATGCGAAGAGCTGACTCATTGGAAAAGACCCTGATGCTGGGAAAGATTGAAGGTAGGAGGAGAAGGGGACAACAGAGGATGAGATGGTTGGATGGCATCACTGACTCGATGGACATGGGTTTGGGTGGAGTCTGGGAGTTGGTGATGGACAGGGAGGCCTGGTGTGCTGCGGTTCGTGGGGTGGCAGTGAGTCGGACACAACTAAACTGAACTGAACTGAACTGAGCATCAGTAAGTTTTGGTAGAGTTTGCAAGAACTGTCTTGTGTCTATCTTTTTTACCCTGTAACAGGTTCCCTTGCTTGAGTTTCATGGATGGGTCTCAGGCCTTCAGGGCCCCAAGCTCCCTGCTTCCCCACAAGTGTGGTGAAGCTGTTTCTCTGTCCTCACTGCTCACCTGCCTCACCTCGGCTTATCTCTCAGGACTCTGCTCGAAGTCACAGTTTCTCCCATGGCCTTTCCTGATCGCACAGACTCGCAGTGCAGTCCTGTGGTGTCTTGTGCTTTTCTTGATTCTAGGAGAAGAGGATTGTCTGGTTCTGCAGATCTACTGGTGTGCTGGTAACCTTTTCACAGCTGTGTCTCTGAAAACCGAAGAAGACCTGGCTTGTGGCATTTGCCCATTTCCATGGTGTAAACATTCTCACTGGCCAGTTTTATGTTCCCAGGGCCATGTCTGTGAGCACAGCATTGGTGAGAGATGCACTACTATACGGTGTTTCCATCATACAGATGCATCAGTGTACCACATGCGTTCATGATAAAAACTTGTTGTAAAGGACTTGGAAAGTGATGTGTTTTGAAGTGAAAAGTGGAAGTCACTCAGTCGTATCCAACTCTTTGCAACCCCATGGACTATACAGTCCATGGATTTCTCCAGGCCAGAATACTAGAGTGGGTAGCCTTTCCCTTCCCCAGGGATCCAACCCAGGTCTCCCACATTGCAGATGGAATCTTTACCAGCTGAGCCACCAGGAAAGCCCCAAAATATTGGAGTCTTTTAATATAATCAATTTAATTATGCATGCACGTGTGGGTGCTAAGTTGCTTTAGTTGTGTCTGACTCTTTGTGACCCTCTGGATCAACACCAATTACTGCAAAGGTTTAAAAGAAGAAGGATGCTGTCAATTGGAGTATCTTTCTACTGGAAAACAAATACAGGGTACTGCAAATTGTTCTCAGTTGGGAAATACAGATAGGCGATTGGAAGTTTGGTGTCTTCAACTTTATGCAGGATTCTAAAACCTAGTCTCTTATGGGCATTTTTTTTTTTTTTTGGTCTCTAAATATTAGGATTATGAAAGAAAATGCAAGCTTTGGACAAGCCAAAAACAAATTCATAAAAATTTTGACATGATCATGATGCAGAATAGATGCTAACCTCAGGTAAGTCGGAGCATCAGGACTAGGTGAGGGTTCCTCTGTGATCGTATATGCACGCATACTTAGTCACTCAGTTGTGTCCAGCTCTTTGCAATGCTATGGACTGTAGCCCACCAGGCTCCTCTGTCCATGGGATTCTCCAGGCAAGAATACTGGAGTGGGTTGCCGTGTCCTTCTCCAGGGGATCATTCCCAACTGAGGGATCAAACCCATGTCTCTTAGGTCTCCTGCATTGGCAGGTGGGTTCTTTACCAGTAGCCCTACCTGGGAAGCCCCTATTTAATTATAAGTTTATATCATTAGAGTTTGAATAATAGTTCTGTTCAGTGACCAACTCTCAAACATTTCTTAAATGTTTATTTTTTTCTCATAAGATGATTTGAACCAACTCTAGACATCCCCTGTGGAAGCACAGACAAGTCACACATTTTGATTTTGATTAAAAACAGTGGGATAAGGCAAGTATGATAGGTATTTACTGCAGATAGTTCCAATTGTGAGGGGCCTGGAGCAATTTTGGGACAAGTCTGTGGAGGAGGAAGAGAGAGTGTTTCAGGTAGATCGATATATAGATTAGCAACATTTGGACACTGCACTGGTTCCGGGGAAAGAAGGGAAAGAGAATGTTCAGATTTTTGGCCATGTTTGTACTAAAAATGTGCATAATCTCCTTCTCCCATGAATGTTTATTTTTCTGTCATCCTTGGCATTTATTTTCATACCGTATTTTTGAACCCTGTGTGATGATTATCCATTCTTGGATATGCATGACATAGCTGATAATGCACTCCTAGTGGTACATGTCAGCCTGCTCCAGTTAATCCTGGTGAGAAGCAAACGTAGGGTTCTTTTTCCTGCTTGCTCTTTTCCAGCGACTTAGTTATCCTAAAAACATAGTTGATTTTTATTTTTGATATTTTAATTCAGTAGGGTTTTGACATGGAGTCAGCTCTCTAATAGCCAGTTTATTCTGAATGAATCATGATTAATTCTGAAAGATACTGAATACTATTTTTTTTTTTCGATAGGAATTTCTCTTTTTAGAAATGCAAGCATAAAAAGTTTGTGGCTTGTCAAGTCACTGATTAATCCCTTGTAAAGATCTTACACTTAGGTCATGATAATTTTTTCCCCATAATTTGCTTTAGAGCATATGAGAGTTTTTCGAATTTGAGGATTCAAAGATTTGCTGTTACCTTTTTTTTTTTCCCCACAAAGGAAGACCTGTATTCAGTCCCAGGTCTCTTGTGAAATGTGTGATGCTTCATTGGAATATTGTTGCTTGGAATAAATAAATGCCAATTAACTGATTTCTTCAACATATACTTTTTAAGCGTATTAAGTTCTAGATATGTTAGAATAAATTGGTTGTATATATCCTGTTAATTTTGATACTTTAAAGCTTATCTCCCTTTGTATAATTATAATGTTGATACTGTACAGACTCAGTAATGTTAGGTATGTTCTGTGATTATCTAGCACATGTGGATTTATGTTGAATTTCTAAAAATAACACTAAAAACAATAATTAGAAAATAAAAATAGAGAATTGTGAAAAAGGAAAATGTAAGTTGAAAACCAAGACAAAGAAAATTTTATTTGTATATAATCTATATATCTATACCACCTATCACATAGTAGTTAAATCTACAAACCTTTGGGCTTGCTTCCTGGCAGCTCACATGAAAGGGAAAGAAATCTTTTAACATTTCCTTCCTAATCAAGTTCAGGCTTTGTCAGACTCCTCGCAGACATACATATAATTTCAGTCTGTCTACTCATGAGATTCTTTTAGGATTTACTCTTCTCATTTTTCTTTTAATGGCCAAATCGCTTAAATTTTCTTTCAGCTGATCTTATATGTATCATGTATTAAAGAGCTTATTTCTACGGATGCTTAATGATGTTCAGTGTTCTGAAGAGTAGACAGTTGAAGAATCTAGATAGTAAGATAAAAAGCAAAAAGTAAGGCAATTATAAGTGAACTGAAATTAATTTATAAGGGTATACTTACCAACATGCTGTGCTGTGCTGTGTCTAGTCACTTAGTTGTGTCCGACTCTTTGTGACACCATGAGCTGTAGCCCGCTAGGCTCCTCTGTTCATGGGGATTCTCCAGGGAAGAATACTGGAGTGGGTTGCCATGCCCTCCCCCAGGGGACTTTCCCCACCCAGGAATCGAACCGAGTTCTCCTGCATTGCAGGAGGATTCTTTACCGTCTGAGTCACCAGGGAAGCCCAAGAATACTGGAATGGGTAGCCTATCTCTTCTCCCAGGGATCTTCCCAACCCAGGAATTGAACCAGGATCTCCTGCGTTGCAGGGAGGTCCTTTACCCGCTTAGCTACCAGGGAAGCCCCCACTTACCAACGTATGTGCTGATATTTCACAGAATGTGTGTTGTCTTAACTTTTGAATTATTAACTTTTTCTGTTGTAACTTATATTTCTTTCATTGTAATAACTTTTATATGAGAACAAGTGTTTATATGTAAAAAAAGAGGGAGGCATGTCAGTGCACCCAGATACCCACGTTGATTTCAGGGAAGCACCTGATTCTGAAATTAAAGGGATCTAATAAAATTCAAGGGTAGGTGACTGGCTTTGGAGAATGAATTATAATATATTAATCTGACTTTGTTGGGTAGACAAGAGAGAAAAAGAAAAACTGTGAACATATTCTTGTTTGGAAGCATCATTTTGCTATTCATTCCCTTAATTCATCAATCGTTGAAAGGTGAATTATCAGAAAAACATTTCAGTGACATTTGCCTGCAGCTACTAAATTGGTAGTTTTGCCTGAATTAGTTGATCGATTCAATGCAAGTTCCTAAATTGACTAAACATTTGGCTGAAAAGACTCTTGGTAAAAATATAGACTATTTCAGAAGCTTGTAGTGACACATTGTGTGAAAATATAGATTATGAGCATCCAACACATTTTAGTTAATCCAAGTAAATGTTCCTGACCTAAATATAAGAGCAAATGCCATCACAAAAGCTGATGTAAGACGTAGACATTTAAATAGCTGTGTAGTAGAACATTTCCAATATTATTTTCTAAAGGTTAGCTGTCAAAGTTTACATCCTGTGAAGAAAAAGTTTTAAAATGGCTTAGAATCTAGCCTTTGTTTGTTCTCAGTGTTTTTAGAAAAAACAGCCCTTCTATACTGTATTTCTAAAAATCAAAAGCTGTTAGAGCCAGAAAGGGTTTTGCGATGGAATCCAAGCCCTTCTTGTTACAGATGAAGAAACAGAAGCCAGGTGAGAATATGGACAGCCTAGTGCTTTTTAATCTGTTTTGTGAAGTGTGTGGTTTGCTGTTTGAATTAAGACCTAAGCAGGTATGATGAGCATGTCTTTGTAAAGAAGATGCTCAGACGCACCCTGTATCCTGTGCTACCTCGTCTTTCTGGGTGACTCTCTTCTTTAGTCCGTTGAATTAATGTACGGTCCCATTTGTCGAGAAAACTAAGGAGGCATATTAAAAATCTGTACTAATGTAGATAAATTTTGTAAAATCAACCAAGATTGATCACCGGCCCTACTTAATTCAGAGCAAAGGAAGGGAACCTAATTTTTCTATTTTTCCACACCTCGTTTGCTGTAATGAAAATGGCTCTCTGCTTTGAATCGTTTTCAGTGAAATGATTTTCAATATTGTTGTCTTTGTGGCATTTTGACAATTAAAATGTATTTCTCAAGCTCACTGGAAATGCTGCAATGCTTTTCTCCTTTTCATTTTTTTCATTGGTCGTATCTCTGCTTGTTGCCTAGGAAACTACTCTTGGGTTGAATTCTGTTTGCTTGCTTGTCAGGCTGTCAGAGTTATGGGTAAAGTTCGTGACTTTATAGTTGGAAAAATGCTTCCTAAATATTAGAAATGTTTTATCTATATTAAAGTGCTTTATCGCCTCAATTAAAAAGCAGACAAGTAATTGTTTGGTTTTCTTAAAATAGTAAATAGAGGATTCCTCCTCACCTCACATTACTATTGGAATTTTCTATGTTGTATACAGATTTGCAGTAGGATTTGAATTGTCACATATATCAATATATATAAAATATATCAATTTAATTAAAAATTCCAAATATTTAATAAAAAATTCTTCTGTAAATATTTGTTTCTTTGGGGAGTCATGTATTATGAGTCTCCAAATATGCAAATATAAACATGGAAATATTACATAAAAAAGTCCAACGAGATTTTAGAAAATGCAAGTTCACCCTCTATCTAACATGTTGAAAGATTTTCTCTTTATAACATTTTCAAATTAAAAAGATGCAGGAGGACCGTTTCACATCTTATCCTTTCTTAGTGATTAGTACTTAATAAAACAGAGAGTATAAAATTACTGATCACTTAATTACATTTTTGTTTAGCTAAACTCAGTATCTGACAGAATTGTTTAATATATAAAACCTTGTGATGGCATGTTTTCCACACTATGGCTAGTGGCTACCTGCCTGGCAGCACAGATGGGGGTCTTCCTAGTCCAAGACACCATTTGGGGCCTTATTAGAAATGCAGTCGCTCAGCCCTGCCCAGAACCTACTGAATCAGCACCTGTATTTTTAACAAGATCTCCCAGGTTAGATGTGCAGTGCTCTCTAGTAGAGAGCAGTGATTCCCCGTCTTGGCTGCAAACAGAATTTCCTGGAGAGCTTGTAAAAGTAATGACTGGACTTTGTCCTAGACCCTAGACCCAAGTTTCAGGATTTCTTTGTGGGGGCCCGGGAACCCACATTTTACAGGATACTCCCAGATCATTTTTAATGACTAGCGATTATTTGCACCCATGGGTGTAACTCAAAGAGTTACAAACAAGAGCACGGTGGGGATGGGAAGACCTTAGTACTGACCTGCATTTCTGACCTTTTATTAAGGTCAGGTATAGCAAGGCTGCAGATGAGAGAATTAGCCCTTGTTGAGTACTTAGTATATTTCAGGCATTATTGTCCTAAACAGACTACATAGTTGACTGAAAAGAGTCTTTCGGCAAATACATAGCCTACATCACAAGGCTGTGGTGACATACTGTGTGAATATATAGATTAAACCTATTAATCCCGCTCAGTGTTCCCTACATAGATATGAAGCATGAAGCATTTAGTTTTACACACACACACACACACACACTCTCTCTCTCTCCATAATGTCACCCCACTTCAGTGTGTGCCACTGCCCGTTTCTTCCCTCATATCCCCTAAGAATGAAATAAATTGTGATGAAGTTAAAAGTCTCATTTGTCTGCCAGTCTTAGCTGAAGGGAAATGTCTCAGTCTGAAGTTCTTTCATGACCTTTCTTTTTACCCGTGGAAAGGATTGCAAAGGTCCCAGCATGAGGGGAGCCACTAGTTTAGTGACAGTGGTGTTCCTGCATCCCTGAGCAAACCCACAAGCATTTACTGCTCTTCCTCCAGGTTGGCGGGGAAGTCAGAGCCCTGATCTTTCAGCTCTTGGTGTTGCAGGACTCCATGCTTCCTGGAAAGGGATGTGCTCTCCATGGCTTGACTGGCTTGGATTTGTCTCCACCAGTTAGTGGTAGGTTAGCTTCACCAGTTTCCCTACTTAGTAAGTGGGAGTAATAATGTAACCTGTATTTAGCCTTGTTCTGAGGAGATTATCAATTAATGCAGTAAGATTCTTAGCACACACATGACCCCACAGTAAATGTTCAATGAGTGTTAGTGATTACAGACTTAATTGGCTCATTACAAATGATCAGGATGTATTTACTTTTACATGATTCTTTCCTTGAGAAAAAGGAGGAATGGATTAGATTAGCTCTGAAAGATCTGTGCACTTTGAAGGTAACACAAACAGACACGAGGCCATATGTTTCAGAAGCATCCAGTCTTATTGCCGCCTTGCAGCAACCAGGGCCAAATGGCTTTATGAATAGCCAGGATGTATAAGGCTCGTGGCAAGGAATTAATTTGAAACTGGAACACTCAAGACAGGAAAGTGGATAATGAGCTGTTTGAATGCTTTCTTAGTGCTGCCTTCAGACTCCCCCAGATAAACTAGCATTTCTCCACCTTCCCCAGCCCCTGATTCCTTCCTCAGCTTCACTTTGCAGCGCTGATCACCTTGTGACATTATCTGTTCTTATTTGTTTATCCATTGTCCTTCTCATCACTAGTAAGGGAAACGGGCAAGGAATCTCTCTGGTGATTTGTATCACCAGAGTATATAGTCCTTGAGGGATCACTTACTGGCAGCAACTAGAAGTGTGCCTAGCACACAACACAGTAGGTGCTTATCAGATATTTGTATTGAATGAATGACTTTTGATACTTTCTTGTATAGCTTTTAGTACCATGAACATTCAAGTTCAAGATGAAGAATCTATATATGAGCCTAATGATGTGTAGCGACTCTGATGGAAGTTTTACCACCTGGGTGCTAAGAAGCGCTTTGCTTCTTAGCTGGCCCTTCCAGCTAAGAAATTCCCTCGTGGTCCAGTGGTTAAGATTTTGCCTTGCAATGTAGGGGGTATGGGTTTGATCCCTTTTTGGGCAGCTAAGATCCCATGTGCCTTGTGGCCAAGAAACAAAAACATAAAACAGAAGCAAAATTATAACAAATTCAATAAAGATTTTAAAAATAGTCCACATTAAAAAAAAAAAACTTAAAAAAGGAGTTCCTTGCCATTGTGAAGTAGCTGATGACGGTTACTGTGCTCATGAAATAATTATAAAGGCTGCTTATATAGAGGACCTTCCTTATGTAACAGAAAGCTGTACTTTCCTTAAATAATAGAAAGGATTACATTCTTAAAGAATAGAAAGTTGGCTCATGAAATAGGTGAAAAGCTGGTCCCTGGTTAGGAGAAAAATATTATACTTTTGTAGAGTATTATGAAATAAAGGTTAAAATAATAAAGGAATGGGAGAATAATGCTAATCAAAAGTTAACTTGACAGTTACTGAGTTACTTGAATCCTTAATAAAATAATAGAAGACAAATGTCAAAGGAGAAAGGGCAGTGTGCATTTAGAGAGTATCTCTGAAACCATCAATAGGTAACATCAATTTTGAAAGACAAATAACTTGTCAGGTGAAGCTGATAATTTCAAAATTTAATTTACATGGTGGTTGAACTAAATTGGTACAGTGGAAGTCATGTAAGGGATCTGATAGATATACATATAAAATTATATATGAAGAACTTAGATTTACTCGGGCTCAAATATTCTCAGAGGAGAGCAAACACTGAGGGAAGAACAATAGTACAAAGTTAATAATAAATAGTTGGTAGAATGTTGCTGAGATTCTTGATGAGAGAGTTTATCACTAATATATCAGTTCCTAATTATTTGAGCTTCTCCTAGCAGAAACCACCCCCACCCCCACCCCCCTTTTTTTCTGGTTTTCTCTGGCCATCTAAGTTCTGTAATTGTTTTTTTCTTTGCTAAAAAGGTTGCCCTTATAATGCTTGAGACAGCCAGTGTGAAGGCATGGAGATGGGTAGTCACATTCATTCATACCACATTTTAGCAAACATTTGCTGGGCTGGGATCTAAGGGTGGAACCTCTGAGATTAACAAGGGAGAGGGGTTAAGAGAGCACTGGTTCTAGTCAGTGAAATTAACACAAGGCGGATTCACTATGCTTTCAGAACCTAGGGACTCCTTAGAGAAGGAGGTGCCCTCCAGGCTCCTAGAGTGGCCAAGACAATGGGCAAGAACGGATGGAGGGGTCTGTGGCCTCTGGTCACTTCAGAGCACTCCAACTGGATCTCGGCATTGGGTGGAGAGGTGCCAGGGCTTAATCTGATGCCTTGTGACCCCACCGGATCAACCTCTCTGAGTTGTGTCGTCTGACATGTACTTTAGTAAAGGTGTTGTGAGTGATATGCAGAGGATGCATTCATGCATTCAGAGGTCTGGGCTGGAGGCAAGGAACACACGAGCTGATGAGAGCCCATCAAAATGTGTAGCACAGCTAAAGAAAGTTTTAACATGTTGCGTAGTGGTGAAGAATCCGCCTTGCCAATGCAGGTGATACAAGAGATGAGGGTTCAATCTCTAGGTTGGGAAGATCCCCTGGAGAAGAAAATGGCAACCCACTCTGGTATTCTTGCCTGGAAAATCCCATCAACCCAGAAGCCTGGGTATAGCCAATGGGAATGCAAGGAGTTGGACCTGACCGAGCGACGGAGCACACACACAGCCCTGCGGAGTCTTCAAGTGCACTGGCGGGAGCAGCAGCCTGGATGTCATGGTTACACTAGAAATGCAGAATTCCATCTTCCGTGACCCAAGATCTGTGGCATCATCTTAACAAGATCCCGCGGTGTGTTGTATGCACATTAAAGTTGGAGAGTTTCTGACTTAAACGACCCTGGCTGGCTCATCCAGGGCTCCCCCTTGGTGTTCACTTTCTCCATCACTTCTTTAACGCTACAGTTTAGCCGCACAAATTTCTTGCAGGAATCAGGGATTTTCTCTTCTAGGGGCCACTCTGGGTCCTGGGATCAGGCAGTGAGGACAGACAGAGCTGGACTTGACCCTTGAGCTCTCCCCGCCAGCTGGGCGACTGTCCCTGGAAATAGAGGGCGTGTGCAGGGCCCAACACTCATCTGTGAGGGGAAGCATTACCACTCAAGATAACACAAAATCCTCCCGGCCACAGCATACACCTTTTCCTGTCCTGTCCTGCGTTGTGTTCATTTTCTCAGGAGAGTAGCTCAGCAGTCGCTCCTGCCTGCTCCTGGCTCCCCGTGCGTGCTCTCAACTCCTCTCTCTCGGGTACTTTATTCCCCCCACGTCTCCCCTGCTGCTTTCCCTCAATCCTGCTGTATATTTGTCCTTCCTTTAAACCTCCCTTTAATTGCCTCTTTCTGAATCTGCTGCTGGATCAGACGGGTGTGAGGAGTTGGTGCCCTTTGAGGAGCAGCCGTGGGGGGCCCCTGGGCAGTGAGGACCGGGGTGGGTGGACGCCAGAGGCCGCGCAGGAGGGGAGACATGGAGGCATCTGAGCTGGGAGCACATTGTGGGGAGCCATCGGTGTAGACAGTCAGCAAGGCATGTGGCTGTGTGCAGAGGTGAGGAGACTGTTCTAGAAGACGGGGTTAGAAAGATGTCTTCAGTCCTGGTAGCTACAGGCCTAGACCTCAAGACATCTTAACCTGGGGCTTTCTGTTTTTTTGGAAGGGGCTTTTATTTAATATTTAAAATTGAGAGAACTGAGAATCACATGCAGCTGTAAGAAATAATATCTAGAGATCCCTTGTCTATTTCCCTCACTGGTAAGATTTTGAAACACTGAAGTTTTAGATCCTAACAACATTGAGACAACCCATTGATCTTATTCACTTCTCTCCATTTACTTGTACTCATATGAATATTTGGGAGGTTCCTGATGAGGGTGGATGTATTATTTTTTTCCAGAATGGGAATCCTAATGATTCCAATTTCGTATGCCTCAGAGAAATTATTGGGTTTTTCTTTGTAAATATTCACATGATATTAGAACACTGAATATTTATTTCCCTCTTGAGTCTCTCCCCCTTCCTCATATGTATCTAAGATTCAGTGGGACCTTTGAACTCATTCTCTTATCTATAGAAATGGGTTTTAAACTCAGTCTTCCCAAGAAATCTCCTGTTATTTCTAGTGAAGCGTAAGCATACTGTGGTGGCTTTGACACATCTTAATTCTTCTTGGATAGCACTGTGGTCATATCCAAATGACACGGGATGGGGAGTCCATTGACAAGCACTCCAGGGACAGCTAGGCTCAGAGGGGTAGTGTAACCTTTGACCCAGCTCTACACTCTCTTTCTGGACTCAGTGCACTCATCTGTAAATGTGATCTTTCAATTTATTTCTCAGACACCTTCCAACTATAGTATTCTTTATTTATAGCTTGTAAATTGTGTGTGTGTGTGTGTGTGTGTGTGTGATAACAGGGTAATAAAATTCATTTTATGTCTTTCTCTCTGAGTCATCTGCTGTTTTTTCAAGCTTATTTCCTATCTTGCCTTTCCTCAGATTTCTTCCAAGGATTTTATCTCAGTAAGTGAAATACAGATAAATACTTTTATAAAAAGGGACACTCTAATAATGAAAAGTGGCAATTCTGAGGTCATGTTTTTCTCCCCATGGCTGGTGTTAATAACTTCTCTCCTCACTGTGATATGTGTCTTTAAGAAATGTAAAACTGCCAAAGATGGTGGAGATGGTTTTCATTTTGCATGAAGCATAATTTTGCTGCTTGCATCATAAGTTCTAATATGTGTGTCAACTGCGTATTATTTTTAGGTTTGATTAAATACCTTGATGGCTGGTGTCTGTCTTCTTGGAAAAGGTTTCTTTGTTGCCTTGGGTGGTTAAGTGATTTAAAAATCACTGGAAGAATAAAAGAAGAGAAACATTGGGAAAGCTGATTAGGAGTAGGGGTATGATGTATAACTGTTAAAAATGTATATATCTGACCTTTAAGTATTTGCTCTAATTCATTATTAGATGTTCCATTTTTTCACTTATTTAAAAGGCCCCTTATCTAGAGAGGCAAATCAATATTTACAGTGCGTTAGTGCCACAGAGAATTTGAAGGTTTATCCCCTCTTCAAAGGAAGGCACACATCAAACAGCCTCTACCACCACCCGGGACCTGGTGACATCGTCCCCATCTCTGGGTGCTTCATCCAGGAGCTTAATTATTGAAGCCCCTCATCTTTGAATTTTCTTGTTAATATTTCAGAGGCCATACTTTGAAAATCTATATATTAAATAAATCAGAAGATTACTAGGAGAGAAAGTTTTATTATTGTGTTTTGAAAAGTATTGATTTTCCTAAAATGGATGGTAAGGAATCATAATAATAATGACCAAATTACCTTAAATGAGAAGCTCCCATTATTTCTAATTGCTTGCAAGAATGCAAATTGCATTGGATTATTAGTAATGCTGAAAAATTGTGAGCCCTAGAAACATGAAGCAAATTATAGGCAAAAAGGCTGTTTTTGTATTTTATTTCTCTGAGGCCAAGACAAAATTGAGTCCTTTTATCCAATATTTTGCTTTATCAGGACAGTGAGAGGTGGGGAGCTTGTCAAATGAATCAAGCAGTTGTGTTTCATGCTTCATTTTGTTGAAAAGGCCAGACATCTGGAGTCGTCTCTCTCCTTAGAATCGTGTTCAGGTCATCCAAAGACCTCAAGGCAGTTGTGGCTACTTCTGCATTCTAACACACAACTCTTGGGCAGTTTTCATTCTTCTCTGAGGCAACTGGTAATGATGCTACTTTGAGATGCTTGTATACTTTTTTCTAGTGCCTCTTCATAAATGGTTGTAAGTTCTGTTTAGGATGAGGTTTGGTGGATGATCATCAGTATAGGAATATTGATCTTATATGGAATCATACAGTTTTTAGTTTTAATGCTAAATCTCTGGTTTTATAGATGGGGACACTGAGGTCCAGTGAGGTGGACTGACATGTTGGGATTATACATCTAGGCAGGTGGTGGTTCTTGTTTTTGCCTTTTTTTTTTTTGGCAGACTAATCAATTTTATTTGTGCCTTATAGTTGATATAACTTACTTGATAAACTGTTGTTGGTCAGTCGATAAGTAGTGTCTGACTCTTGCAACCTCAGGGACTGCATCAAGCCAGGCTTCCCTGTCCTTCATCTAGTAGTCCCTAGACTACTAGGAGGGAAAAGGTACAAACCAGCACATACAGTATGAGCCTGTTTTTGTAAAATAAAGCAGAAACACCCTAGGAATACAAAAACTAAAGGCGAAGGCTGAAGTGAATGTTAACCAAAATCATAGAAATTATAGCTTTTTATAATTCTTCATCCAAGTACTTGGTCAGTTCAGTTCAGTTCAGCTGCTCATTCGTGTCTGACTCTTTGTGACCCTGTGGACTATAGCATGCCAGGCTCCCCTGTCCATCACCAACTGCTGGAGCTTACTCAAACTTATGTCCATAGAGTCGGTGATGCCATCCAACCATCTCATCCTCTGTCATCCCCTTCTCCTCCTGCCTTCAATCTCCCAGCATTAGGGTCTTTTCCAATGAGTCAGTTCTTTGCATGAGGTAGCCAAAGTATTGGAGTTTCAGCTTCAGCATCAGTCCTTTCAATTAATATTCAGGACTGATCTCCTTTAGGATGGACTGGTTGGATCTCCTTGCAGTCCAAGGGACTCTCAAGAGTCTTCAACACCATAGTTCAAAAGCATCAATTCTTCAGTGCTCAGCTTTCTTTATAGTCTAACTCTCATAACCATACATGACTACTAGAAAAACCATAGCTTTGACTAGATGGACCTTTGTTGGCAAAGTAATATCTCTGCTTTTAAATAAGCTGTCTAGATTGGTCATAACTTTTCTTCCAAGGAGCAAGTGTCTTTTAATTTCATGGCTGCAGTCACCATCCGCAGTGATTTTGGAACCCCCCAAAATAAAGTCTGACACTGTTTCCATTGCTTCCCCATCTATTTGCTATGTAGTGATGGGACCAGATGCCATAATCTTAGTTTTCTGAATGTTGAGTTTTAAGCCAACTTTTTCACTCTCCTCTTTCACTTTCATCAAGAGGCTCTTTAGTTCTTCTTCGCTTTCTGCCATAAGGGTGCTATCATCTGCTTATCTGAGGTTATTGATATTTCTCCCGGCAACCTTGATTCTGGCTTGTGCTTCCTCCAGCCCAGCATTTCTCATGATGTACTCTGTGTATAAGTTAAATAAGCAGGGTGACAATATACAGCCTTTATGTTCTCCTTTCCTGATTTAGAACCAGTCTGTTGTTCCATGTCCAGTTTTAACTCTTACTTGCTGACCTGCATACCTATTTCTTAGGAGGTCTGGTATTCCCTTCTCTTGAAGAATTTTCCACAGTTTGTTTTGATCCACACAGTAAAAGGCTTTGGCGTAGTCAATAAAGCAGGTAGATGTTTTTCTGGAACTCTCTTGCTTTTTCAGTGATCCAACGGATGTTGGCAATTTGATCTCTGGTTCCTGTGCCTTTTCTAAATCCAGTTTGAACATCTGGAAGTTCATGTTCAAGTACATGGTCAATACTATAATATTCCAAGTCATAGCTTCTCCTAATCTGTATTCAATTTTTTATCTAATGGTGTCATTTAATGAACATCTACTTATTTTAATGGAGATTTGGGTCCTTTGCATCACTAAGAACATCTCAGGGAGACTGTTAGGCAAAACTCTATTCACAGTGATCCAGAAACATATTTTTTGTTGTTCACTGAGTTGTTATTGAACCAAAGGTGTCCAGACACTAATGGGTAAGATGAGGCCCCTTGGAACAAAATATGATGGTAGCCCCAAATGTATTCCTCACTTAGCACAGTTGCAGTTTAGAGATAAAAGCCATTTTATCTGCTATTCTTGATGAGGCAGCAAAATGATAACTTTTAAAAAGCCCTGACCGTGGAACATGCAATTTGATTTTTGTGTAACGACATAGGAGGTAGGCATAAAGTGCTTGTACATATTGAAAGTAGTGACAGTGTTACTCTCTCAGTGGTGTCCAACTTTTTGTTACCTCATGGACTGTAGCTCTCCAGAAACAGCTCATCTATCCAAATGATTTCCCAAGCAAGAATACTGGAGTGGGTTGCCCTTTCCTTCTCCAAAGGATCCTCCTGGCCCAGGGATCCAACCCTGGTCTAGTGCATTGCAGGCGAACTCGCTCCCCTGAGCCACCGGGGAAACCACATATTCAGAAAAACTTGTATATGATGATTTGAGTTGTAAGCTAAGATAACCATTTTTAATGGAGCAGTGCTTTTATTTGAAAGAAGAATGGAAAAGCTGTGTTTTTCAGACTTCAGTTCTCTGGCAGGGTTTCTAGAAAATGGATGAACTGAGCCTGTCATTACATGGAAAACAACTTATAGTGTTCATTGCCAAAGATAACATTCGAGCTTTAAATTCTAGTAGAATTAGATTTTGGAAAACTTATATCTCATTGTGAGCACGATAATGTCCCAATACTTAATGATTTTTTTCTGATGGAATTGGTAGTGATATTCACATATGTGATTTTCTGCTGTAAAGAAATATATCAACATTTGGAGAGTTGGTTTAACCTAATTACTAATATATTCCAAGTAATTGTTGCAAAATTTTTCATGGGTAGAAGATCCATTCGAAGAGTAAGATGTAACAAGAGAACAAGAAGTTTGCATTCTATATTGCAGCTAACCTTCAAGTCAAGTTTTGGTGTAGTATCAAAGATATATAGTTATCTGAGGAGATTAATTTTTATTTTATTTATTTGCCTGCACTGAGTCTTAGTTCTCTAGGCCAGAATACTGGAGTGGGTAGCCTTTCCCTTCTCCAGGGGATCTGCCCAACCCCAGTGATTGAACTCAGGTCTCCCACATTGCAGGCAGATTCTTTACCAGCTGAGCCACTTAGTTATGGGACATGGGCCTTTAGTTGCTGTGTGTGTTATCTATCTAGTTCCCTGACCAGGGATCAAACCTGGGCCCCTTGTATTGGGAGTGTGGCATCTTAGCCACTGGACCACCAGGGAAGTCCATCTGAGAAGATTATTAAAATTCTATTTCCGGTTGCAGCTGTTTGTGGAGTTCTTTTTTCCTCTGTATACTCGCTCATATTGCAGCAGGTTAATGAAGAAGCAGAAATGAGAATCCAGATGTCTGCTGCTAAGCAACATGTGAAAGAGTGCTCCTCTCCAGCTTCATATGCTTTGTTTTGTAAAATCATCTTCATAAAATTCTGTTGTTTATGTTAACATGTAATAGGTTTATTATTGTTAACTTAAAAATGAATGAGTAAATATTTAAAAACTTTCTTTTCATTTTCACTTCTAGCGTGGTATATGTGCCTAGCTATAACCCACATAAACAAAAGCTTTTTGGGTTCTTCAGTAACTTTTAGAGTGAGAAAGGGTCCTGAGGTCAAAGTTGAGGTATAAATATCTCTGTGCCCTAGGGCATGCTTCGTCATCTTATGCATCATACTTCCTTTATTGAACTAGTAGAGATTTTTTATTTTTTTCCTTCATTTTTTTTTTAACTCCTTCTAACATTTTTGAAATTGGGATTCCTCTTGTTTCAGTTTATATGTATAGCTAATGTAATAGTTCTTCAACTCTCCCAAATCTAATGATGCTATTAAAAATCTGTGTTTGATTTCTCAGTGTGTGTAATTTTACTTTGAAAACACTGCAGAATTCTTCCCCTTTACAAAATTGAGACTGACATTTATATCTTCAGATAGCTAGAAGTGGAGTTTATTTTTCAGTGAATGGTCGAATGATAGAATCAATTTCATGATTTGGGTGGTGATGGAGTGCTGACCAAGGAGCCTCAAGTCCTGGCCAGATGCATGTCCCCATGCTCTTCTGTCACCTCTCAGGCTCCACTTACTGGTCTGTGAAGTGAGCCACATGTTTCTCCACTGGGCCTGCATGCGTGCTAAGTCACTTGAGTTGTGTCCAACTCTGCAACCCTATGGACTGAAGCCCACCAGGATCCTCTGTCTCTGGGATTCTCCAGGCAGAATGCTGACTGGAGTGGGTTGCCATTCCCTCCTCCAGGGGATCTTCCTGTCCCAGGGATCGAACCTGCAGCTCCTGCATTGCAGGTGAATTCTTTACCACTAAGCCACCAGGGAAGCCCCCTTCTCCACCAGGATTAATGCTTAAAATAAAGATTCAGATTCTTTCAAGTCATTGACTTCTTAATGTTATTTAATATGTGCATGCGTGAATATAAACTGGATGAAAATGACATAATTTTCACACAGCCATAAAACGAAGAAATTATAAACCAATAAAAATGTAAATTGTCACTCTCAGTGTGAGACACTGTCTAAATCGCAGCCGGCATGAGCTGGACATGCGATCTGTTCTGGTGTCTTCCCGTTTGCTGCCCGTGTGCTCTTTGATGACTCTGTTGTTACAGTTCATCAGCTGTGAGACAGCCTGACTTCCAGATCATCATGCTGTCACTTGGTATTCCTTTGCTGAGAACATAGTGTTTACTTTTCAAAAAGAGTTTGATCTCCTGCGGCATCCTTCACCGTGTGGTTTGTGTCTGTGCCCCGGCATCTCGCCAGAAGGGGCAACTGAAAGGCCTGCAGTCCCCCTGTAACCCCACCTCTCCTTGAATCCACTTTCTTCCCCTGCATCTTGAATTTTGAGGGTTACAGATGCAGAGAGGTACAAAGTGCTAATTATTTGTGTCTGTTTCAGACTAACAGATTAACACAGCGATCATGACTTTTCGGAAGACGATGATCCCAATTATTTATCTAATCTGAATCGGGTCTGCAGTGTATTTCTCTTGGGGAGAATTTCAGAAACAAGTTGAGTAGGCTGTTTTATTGTGTCCAATCAAATTCATTGAAATTTATAGTCCCTGAATTTATTTGGGGGTGAAATGTACTTTCATGTACTTTAAAATTTTATCATTGTCTGCTTTTAGTCATTATTTCTGGACCATTTTTTAAGTAGACACAGTTCTTTAACAACCAAGCAATCAGCAACCCTGTAACTGGAGGCGACAGAACCCATATCTAAGGAGCAGTATTGTAATTTCCCAGAAGTATTTTATTCTCCCTCCTCCCCATTCTGTTGCTTTTCTGCTTATTGAATCTGAGAACAATTTTGTTAATTGGGAGAGAACTTTTTTATGGTAAGAGCGTAGTATTATTAACACACCTGGATCCTTAAAGGTATATTTTTGTGAACTTGTTTTTGAGAGTGACTGTATAGTTCTTTGTTTTGTTTTGTTTCTTTCTTTCTTCTTTTTTCTTTTTTGCTATAAATTGTAAGCAATAAGGACTGTCACACGTTTTTTACATACACTTAAAAATTGAAAATTATTCTTTCCTGTAATTTTCCTGTATGTGTTTCTCTTAGCAAATTAAGATAAATACCAATAGTATTAAATGTTCAGCTTATTTTTTTTCTCTGGTTATGTTACTCAGACTCTTTATTGGTTATCAAATCCTCATGATGTGGAAGCAAATGTTAAATGCAACATTTTAGTATGATTCATATGCTTTTCTGATCATTCATATGTTTTCTCTGATCGTTTCTAATTTGCTTTAACGTATTTGAGACTATTGAATTGACAGTGGTTTAAATGTAGCCGTTAACATGTATAAATCATCTTTCCTTAGTTCCACATCCTCAACGATCTCCATAGCCACACATTTACCAGATGCATCAATATTCCAGAATTGTTTCTCATAGAATAAATGATGAGTTTACTCCTTCTCCACTAAAGCTGTTTTATTCGCGGCTTTTAACAAATATTTACCCTGCATCCCAGGTTTTGTAAACAAGTTGCTCTAAGCATGAATTTAATCTAAAGTCTTGTCGTAGGTTGATCACGCTCTCCGCTCGGTTGACGTGTGGGGCTTTCGGTTCTGACTCTCAGTGTCACAGAGGCATGTGCCTCTGCCCTTCTACCTGGTTTCGTAGTGTTTCTCTTCCGTTGTCACAGTGATCACATCTGCTAGCACGTGCCCAGTGCTACCATACGAAGGCTAACCTGAGTTTGTTATTGGTTTTTGTTAGAGTAATTGCAAACAGAATACAGCTGATAAAACACCACCTTTTATGTAATTGTGTACATGAGTATGTGGCAGGTACTACCTGAGTTTACGGCCAGGTGGCGCAGGGGTCAAGAACCCGCCTGCCAATGCAGGAGATGCAAGAGACAAGAGTTCGCTCCTTGGGTTGGAGAGATCCCCTGGAGAAGGCATGGCAACCCACTCCAGTATTCTTGCCTGGAAAATTCCATGGACAGAGGAGCCTGGTGGGCTATAGTCCATGGGATTGCAAAGAGTCGCACATGACTTACTGAGCATTCACGCTTACGTATTGGTGTTCTACTTTTAAGATTTCATTATCTAAAGGATAAGAAATATGTTTGTGCTTTGTACTTTTTGATAATACTTTGTTGAACAAAAGAAATATTTTATTCAACATATTTCTTTACTAGAAAAGCCAAACCAATGTCGGGATGATATAACAGCAACGGTTATTTTTGTCACTCTCTGTTGAGTGCACACCATGTATCAGGAACTGCTTTAAGCAGTCTATCTCATTTAGTCCTTGCAGTACCCTTAGGTGAGGAGTGATGTTTTATTGCTATTTGTGTAGGAAGGGACCAGGGAGAGGACAGTGAAGCCACTTGCCTAGAGCCACACAGGTAACAGGTGTGAAATGCAAATACACCTGACCGTCTTACCTTAGAGCAGGTCATCCTGTAGATAGGTATTCTTTTATCCTGTAGACATCCTGTTTCTTTCGCAGTGAAGTCTTTTAAAGAAACGAATGGAATTTCTACCTAGGATGCTGACCCACTGTCACCTTAAAGTGTTACTCTACGCTTTAATCTTTGGGATTTAACTACCTTTATTCTCACACACAGTTTTCAGGTGTTAGGTTATCTTTTAAAAACACAATGCTTTTTTGTGTTACAGATATGCCTCTTCATGTCCGACGAAGCAGTGACCCAGCGTTAATTGGCCTTTCCACGTCTGTCAGTGATAATAACTTCTCTGAAGAGCCTTCAAGGAAAAACCCCACACGCTGGTCGACAACCGCTGGCTTCCTCAAGCAAAACACTGCTGGCAGTCCTGCAGCCTGTGACAGGAAGGTGAGTGCCTCTCATTCGTGTCTCCTTCACACCAGTGAGGGTTGGCACCCAAGAGCCAGAACTTTGTTTCCACAGCATCCCCACCGTGTCCTCTGTGACCTTCATGCCAAAGTTCCAAGCACTTCCTATTTTGTATTGCCTTTGAATTTTCTGATAAAAATCTGTATTATTTTTCCATTTTTTTGAATTGATAACATGTTCATATGATTAAACACGAAAACGTACAACATGAAATATATGTACTTAAGGTCCCTCTCCAAACTTGTCTCCTGGTTACCCTTGTCTCTGTCCTCTTCAGCAACCCTCTTAGGAGCTTTTTCCGTGTGCTTAAAGGGGTATTTTATCAATGTGTAAGCGTGCATTGGCCCTGGAGGTATACTAAAGAAATCACAGCGTATGGACTGGTAAGGATGGGAGTGGACGCTGTCCGTGGTCATTTGCTGTCACAATTCAATTGATAATTTTATCTTCATACAAAATGAAAGCCCACTGTCTAGTCTTAGTAATATTCTCTTCTTTGACCTGATTTAATTTTGTCCATCACCTAATTTATTTAGTCTAAATAAACATGTTATTTTAGTCTATTTAGCCTACTTTTTTCTACTTTGTATTAATGGTCTTTGTCATGTAATCCTTATCATCCTGTTCTGTTAGACCTCTAACCTTTTACCCGATGAGCTTTAAGCTGTGCTTGTCATTTTCACTGCTGAGTTTATGAAATAGATTCTCAGAGAACATCTGTTGAATAAATTAATGACCATTTTTCAGTGCAGACTGTACCTGAGCACTGTATGTGTTGAGAAGTATGGAAACATATTCAGTTCAGTTCAGTTCAGTTCGATTGCTCAGTCGTGTCTGACTCTTTGCGACCCCATGAATTATAGCACACCCGGCCTCCCTGTCCATTACCAACTCCTGGAGTTCACTCAAACTCACGTCCACCCAGTTGGTGATGCTATCCAGCCATCTCATCCTCTGTCGTCCCCTTCTCCTCCTGCTCCCAATCCCTCCCACCATCAGGGTCTTTTCCAATGAGTCATCTCTTGGCGTGATGTGGCCAGAATACTGGAGTTTCAGCTTTAGCATCATTCCTTCCAAAGAACACCCAGGGCTGATCTCCTTCAGAATGGGCTGGTTGGATCTCCTTGCAGTCCAAGGGACTCTCAAGAGTCTTCTCCAATACCACAGTTCAAAAGCATCAATTCTTTGGTGCTCAGCTTTCTTCACAGTCCAACTCTCGAGTCCATACGTGACCACTGGAAAAACCATAGCCTTGACTAGATGGACCTTTATTGGCAAAGTAATGTCTCTGCTTTTGAATATGCTATCTAGGTTGGTCATAACTTTTCTTCCAAGGAGTAAGCGTCTTTTAATTTCATGGCTGCAGTCACCATCTGCAATGATTTTGGAGCCTAAAAAGATAATGTCTGACACTATTTCCACTGTTTCCCCATCTATTTCCCGTAAAGTGATGGGACTGGATGCCATGATCTTCGTTTTCTGAATGTTGAGCTTTAAGCCAATTTTTTCACTCTCCACTTGCACTTTCACCAAGAGGCTTTTTAGTTCCTCTTCACTTTCTGCCATAAGGGTGGTGTCATCTGCATATCTGAGGTTACTGATATTTCTCCCTGCAATCTTGAATCCAGCTTGTGCTTCTTCCATCCGAGTTTCTCGAGATGTACTCTGCATATAAGTTAAATAAGCAGGGTGACAATGTACAGCCTTGACATACTCCTTTTTCTATTTGGAAGCAGTCTGGTGTTCATTTCCAGTTCTAACTGTTGCTTCCTGACCTGCATACAGGTTTCTCAAGAGGCAGGTCAGGTGGTCTGGTATTCCCATTTCTTTCAGAATTTTCCACAGTTTATTGTGATCCACACAGTCAAAGGCTTTGGCATAGTCAATAAAGCAGAAATAGATGTTTTTCTGGAACTCTCTTGATATTAATCACATATTAATAGTAAAATAAATGTAGCTTAATATTTGCTTCATTTACCCTTTGGGTCTATGTTAAAATACCCTTTTAATATCTTTTAACTCAGTTTCACATTTCAACAAACTCCTTTTTGTACTAGTTTGTGTAAAGAAAGAAGAAGAAATATATAAGTTTAAACTGAGAAGACGCTATTAAGAAAAAGCAATGTACTGTAGTCTTTGCTTATTTTGGATGAGAGGTTTAACTGTTAGGCTCATTCTTCTGACCTATTTTATTAGATATGTGATGAGTATCTTATTGAGATTAGCCTGAAAATTTAGAATTTTTTGTCACACAATAAACTATTCAAAGAATCTGGTTTCTGAATAGGCCTCACGACCTTTCATTTATGTTTGGAATAGACCTGATTTACTTGGATATTCACAAATATATGGCTTCCCTGGTGACTCAGATGGTAAAGCGTCTGCCTGCAATGTGGGACACCTGGGTTCGATCCCTGGGTTGGGCAGATCCTCTGGAGAAGGAAATGGCAACCCACTCCAGTATTCTTGCCTGGAGAATCCCATGGATGGAGGAGCCTGGTAGGCTACAGTCCATGGGGTCACAAAGAATCGGACACAACTGAGCCACTTCACTTAACAAATATATAAGAAGTCAAGTTGGTAGTTTAAAAAAATTTATCCTTAGAAAGGTTTTTGCTTAGTTGTAGGATAGTGGGTCAGAACTCATTGAAGAAATGAAGGTTTTGTTTCTAAGTCATTCAACATCTTGTCTGTATGTGTCAGCTTCACTTGTAGTGAAGATAACCACAGGAGCTATTTTAAACACAAAAGGACTTAATATTGAGAATTTGTGTTTCAGAAAATCACTGGAAGGGCCGGCAGGGCAGGCCATAGTCTGGGCTCCCAGCGCTTTCTGGACAGTGTCTGGCTGGTCTCAGGAGTGGGTACAAGACCTAATGTCCCTGTGCCTGCATCTGCTTGGTAGACCTAGCACCATCTCCTCACGTGCTCACCTTGCCTCCTATCACCTGTGTACCTGACCTGAACCAGGAATACGCCTGAAAACACCACCGTCTCCACTGCTTGCCACTAACAGTAGCCCAAGAAAAATCTCTGTTTCACAATTATCATGAACATCACAGGCCCTTGAATCCAAATGAGCAGAATGAGGTTTGTTCCAGATACTTGTCTCCAGGGGCATTTTTTTTCCTGGGAAATGAACTTTAGTGTTCTAGCCTCCAGAGCCCACAGAGGTTACCCGGAGCAGATGGGGATCCTTCTGGGCAGTTCTTTTTAAAATAACATGTATCTGTCATTGTAAAAATGTGGGCAACTAGTAGCATAGAACAAAACTATAATAGCCAATTTCGAAATTCATTGTAACACAGATGTTAATGATCACACACACAAAGTTAGAGTCATTCTCTGTCTACATAGTTGCATCCTGATGATTTCTACATTTTTTTTCCATTTCCTGGGGATTTCCCCTGGTGTGGACTTTGTTAGAAAATATTTTTGATGAATGCGAGATGTTCCAATGTAGAGTATACTTCATCATTCTCTAATTGTTGGACATTTATTCTATTTTATCACATTATAAATATCAGTGCTATGAGATAAACTTGAATATAATTTTGTTGGTTTTAAAAATGATTACTTTACCCAACAAACTTTTTTCCTATTGGGAGTGGTATTTAATGTAGCCAGATAGCCACACTATTCCTTAGCAAAGTCCTTGATTCACACACATATCTCTAGATGACATCGTATTCACGTATGGCACACGTTAAAGGTAGTGTGCAGGTAATTTGTCTTTTGAATTATCTTTGGCTTTACTTTTCAATACCTATTTACTAAGTTTCCTAGTCTAGATTTTAAGCTGTTTGTAGTTTAGTCTGAGGAGTGTTTTTTTTTTTTTTAGCATGTATATGTCTGATAAATGCTGTCGTGTTTTCTGTAAATGACTTGTGATGTTTACAGTATTAAGGAAGAATGCTTGAAGGAAAGCATACTTGTTTATTGGTATTAAATTTTATTTGTGTTGCATCCATGAGCACTCACTCATGCTGGGCAATTTCAAGATGTTATAAATTCTTATCAGTGTGTAGAGATTTAGGTTTTCTGTATAAAAACATGGAAATAAATTAGTTAAGGGTTCATGGTCCTGTGATTCATTGATCTCTGTACTTGTATAAATCATCTCTGTTCTTGTATAATTCATCTGCATATGTAAGTAGTTTTCTATTTTTCCCAGTTAAATAAACAGAAAGATTTTGGAGTACCCAATCAGCTAAAGCCTCTTCTTTCTGAACAGGACAGCCACAGTGAATTCTCCCTGGTGGTTCAAAACCACAGCGGAGAGGTGGAGTCTAACCAGGTTAAAGAGTGGTGCTGCGCTGCCAAGTTTAGAGAGCACAGTGCACAGACTTGGATGCTGCTAAGCCAGACGAGAACTCGGAAACCAAGAGTGATGCAGACTTCTGAATTCCTTCAATTGTGTCAGTTTTACCTGGCAGTGAGGCATAGAGGGGAGGAGAATCTTGGCGGTTTTTTTTTTCAGAGTTCTCTGGAACATTGGCTCATTCCTGTTTCTCAACATTTTGTGGCTGACTGCCCTTTCCACCTCTTTGAGACCAGTTTGCTCACACTGTATGTGGAAAGTATCTCGCTAGAAGATGTATTGTCCTTTGAGATTTTGTGTGTGCAAATTAATATTTCATCTTGGGAAGAGTCAAGATATTTCAGTCAGTGTGAATATTTGAGTTGTCTTGCCACCCGTTCAGCCATCCTTGTTAGGTCCATATCCCTGTGAATGAAGTGGCCATCTAGGATGTGGACATCGTTTCACTCAATGCAGTGTAATGAGGTGCTTATCACAACCAGCATCCCACGGGATTTCAGGGACAAGGTCTCTGTTCTGTTCATTGCACAGTGGTTATAAGCTGTAGTTTCTTTCTCATGAATAATAAGAGGTATTGCTTTTTTAAGGTAGAAGTAGATGTTTTTCTGGAACTCTCTTGCTTTTTTGATGATCCAGTGGATGTTGGCAATTTGATCTCTGGTTCCTCTGCCTTTTCTAAAACCAGCTTGAACATCTGGAAGTTCTCAGTTCATGTTGTTGAAGCCTGGCTTGGAGAATTTTGAGCATTACTTTGCCATCATGTGAGATGAGTGCAATTGTGTGGTAGTTTGAACATTCTTTGGCATTGCCTTTCTTTGGGATTGGAATGAAAACTGACCTTTTCCATTCCTGTGGCCACTGTTGAATTTTCCACATTTGCTGACATATTGAGTGCAGCACCTTCACAGCATCATCTTTTAGGATTTGAAATAGCTCATCTGGAATTCCATCACCTCCACTAGCTTTGTTCATAGTGACGCTTCCTAAGGCCCACTTGACTTTGCCTTCTAGGATGTCTGGCTCTAGGTGAGTGATCACACCATTGTGGTTATCTGGATCATGAAGATCTTTTTTGTATAGTCCTTCTGTGTATTCTGCCACCTCTTCTTAATATCTTCTGCTTCTGTTAGGTCTATGCCATTCTGTCCTTAATTGTGCTCATCTTTGCATGAAATGTTCCCTTGGTTTATCTATTCAATAAGTATAGTTTAATTTCCTGCCTTTTTTTTTTTGTTAATTTGTATTATATTGAGAGCATTTTTCTGTGTCTTGTAAATATTGATAGCTTGCACAATGTTCTGTTATGTAACGATTTTTCGGACTTGTTTATTAACTTTGGTGTTTCTTGTTGTTGTTATTTAACATACTTATATGTTTTCCTTTTTTTTTGCTTTTATAATCTTTAGAAGTACCCTTCAGAGGATATCCTAATATACCAATCAGATGTTGACATCTCTGATTATTTACTTAGAATAGATTCCTTAAGTACAATTATTTGACCAAGGAAACAAACATTTTTAAGGCTATTGATAGTTATTTCCCATAAATTCATAAATGATAAAGTGAAAAGTACTTATGTTATATAAAGAGGTTTGTGATAAGTCCTAGAGGGGTGGGCTGGGAAGTGAGAGGTAGAATGAAGAGCACCCAGAAGCAGCTGGTACTACTTCTGAATTCCAGTACTTACTCTCCTATCGAATAGCTTAATGGTTCCATTTGACTGTGCATCAGAATTACCTATGGACTTTTAAAAGATAAAACACATTGATATCAATAGATTTATTTATCTGTTTCAGGACATTTGTGTGTGTTTATTTAAAGCTCTTCTGTTGATTCCAGGAGAGTCTTTTTTTAAAGAACTTGGATCCAGTTCAAAAGGGATGTCTTTGCCTTTCAAGAGAAAGCAAATAATAGTATAATTCTGTTTTTGAGATGTTTTCTTTTTAGGCTAGGTTTTCTGTCTTAGAATAGAATCTGGAACATTTAGCATATTTGATTTTGTGACATTTCACTTCATTTCACACTCAGCTCATAATTATCATTTTTAAATGAAATCTATTATTGAGTCTTTTTCAAAAGTATAACAACACCCCATTGAGATATTAGATCCTATCTTATCAATACAAAGCTAGAACAGGAAATATTTTTCTAGCTAGAAGCTTTGATAAAAGCAGTGTTTTTGTTTATTTTTAATTTGTGCATCCATCCTGCCCCCTAATCTTAGTTGAAAGTGCATTTGAACACCTAAGGTCATTTTCTGGGACATCAAATTCCTAGCATTAGAGTCACCAATGCTAATCAGACACAAGAAACCTCCAGAAAACTTCGGCTACCTGTTTTATTGAGAGTGGGAGTAAGAAAACTTTTACAGTTGATATGCAGAGAATAAAATAGCAGTAATCTTTGAATCCTATTTCAGGTGATTATAAAGTAGCTGCTTGCCGGCTCAGTCATTTGTTCATTCATTGTAAAATGATATTCTATATTTAGCTCTTTTTCGCTTCCTCCTCCTCTTTTCAAACCTTTGGCTGCTTAGTCTGCTTCTGCTCATTTTTCTTTCTAATGTAGAAGACCAGTCATATTGGTAAATTTGAAAACACTAGTCCATTTTAGTAGGAGGCTATTAAAAAAAAGTTGTGCATGCCACCTAGTTACAATAACCATCTAAAACCTCAAAGGATGGGCTAAAAAGAGTTTTAAAACCATGTTTTCTCTGTGTATAGCTGTCCTTAATTTTCTGCGAGATTGTTGTTAAGTGGCTAAGTTGGGTCAGGCTCTTTGTGACTCCCTGAACTGCAGCACACCAGGCTTCCCTGTCCTTCACTATCTCCTGGAGTTTGCTCAAACTCATGTCCATTGAGTCAGTGATGCCATCTAACCATCTCATCCTCTGTCGTCTCCTTCTCCTCTCGCCCTCAATCTTTTCCATCTTCAGGGTCTTTTCCAATGAGTCTGCTCTTTGCATCAGGTGGCCACAATATTGGAGCTTCAGCATCAGTCCTTCTAATGAATATTCAGGGTTGATTTCCTTTAGGATTCACTGGCTCTATCTCCTGGGTATCCAAGGGACTCTTAAGAGACTTATTCAGCACCGCAGTTCAAAAGCATCAGTTCTTCATTGCTCAGCCTTCTTTATGATATAGCTCTCACATCCATACATGACTAGTGGAAAAACCATAGCTTTGACTATATGGACCTTTGTTGGCAAAGTGATGTTTCTCCTTTTTAATACACTGTCTCAGTTTGTCATAGCTTTTCTTCCAAGGAGCAAGCGTGTTTTAATTTTGTGGCTACAGTCACTGTCTGCAGTGATTTTGGAGCCCAAGAAAATCAAATATGTCACTGTTTTCACTTTTCCCCTATCTGATTAGCTTTGAGGGAAATCCAGCTGAGACCCAGGTCTATGACTAACCTGGTACAACATTTGTACTTTCTGCAAAATGCCACTAAAACTATAAATATCACCTTTCTATTTTGCATATTAAAAGATCTTAGTTTGAATGCACTGCATTTTTGTGCTGTCAGTACTTATGAATCTACTCATTTCTGCAATAGGCTCACCTCAAGTGCCAAGCTCTACTAGTCTGAGTTTTTAATAACCTAGATTCATCTTCTACTTCTGTGCCACATTTAGGAATGTGATCTTCCTTCACATGCTTTAAATATTATAATTTGTGTTCATAGTTATGAAATCCTAAGGTGCTATGGAGAAAATGGTTAAGTCTCGATGTGATATTTTTAGAGCTCACAAACCATTCCAGGAATATAAATCCAAAGCAATGTCAGGATTCCTGTTTAGCACCCTCAAAGTTACACATCCTACAGATAGATGGAAATGAAGATACTAAACCCATTCTCTTAATTTGAGGGAGGAGACCAGGAACTCATTAACTTACAATGAAGAAAACTTCCGGTATTCTTTAGACGTGTAAAAGTATTTTGGCCTCATTTCGTCTTTCTCAGTGGTTTCTATTTTTAGTATTTAATACTTTAGCTCCTAAACCTACCAGTTCGGGTCATGAAGTCATGGCCTGTCACTAAAGAGAAGAGCCTTGGTGGGCTGCTGGGCCTGGGTTCCCTGGTGTGTGCCCTCCGGCTCTATTTTATTAATAACTCGCACGTGTTCTAGGGGCCATCATGTGGGCTGGTGTTTTTGTGTAGTGTTAAGTCAAGTTGATCTGAGTACTTGCAGGGTGTATTATGTGTTGTATCTCATCTGTTCACTCTCTGAAGTCTAAGTATTGTTGCAATTCATTGATCAAGAGGTAGAGTCTGAAAGAGTTTAAGTAACTCACCTTAGAGTTAAACCAACTGCTAAACAATAAAGTTATTAACCTTGACTATCCAGTTTCGTATTCTGTGCTTTTGATTTTACTACCCGGTTTCCTACATGCTTATAGATTTTGCATATTGCCCAATGTTCATTTAGTTGTATATTTTATTTTTTATTTATTTATTTTTTTTACTAACTAAGACAACCAACAATTTTACTTTTATTTGCATTTATTTTTTGCGGCATTTATTCCCGGGCCATAAGTTTTTGTTTCTTCAGTTTCTTCTGGGATATCTTTTTCTTCTGTGCAACCTCCTCTTCTGGTTTAGGAACAATCTGTTCTTTTTCAGTAAGGATCATCTCAATGTGGCAGGGAGAGCTCATGTAGGGGTTGATCCGACCGTGAGCTCTGTAAGTCCCGCGTCGCATCTTGGGGGCTTTGTTCACTTGGATGTGCTCAATGACCAGAGAATCTACATCTAAGGCCTTAAGTTCAGCATTACTCTCTGCATTTTTGAGCATGTGTAGTAAAAATTCAGCACTCTTTTTGGGCCATCGACCCTGAGTCCAGCCCCATGGCCTGTGCACACCTGCCAACTCCACCGTTGTAGCGGCGGAACGGCACACACTGCTTCTTTAACGTGACGTCCTTCAGACACTTGGTGGCTTTTCGGATATGCATACCCTTTATGGCCTGGGCGGTTTCACGAGTGTTCTTAAAGTGTACACAAAGATTTGAACCTCTTGATTTGCATGATTTTGTGGGGTTTTCTGGGTCAAGTGAATAGCGCACCATTTTTAGGAGTCACCTCAGCCCGCTTACCGGAAAAAAGCTAGTTGTATATTTTAAACTGCAAAATAGTTCGTAACAACCTCATTTCTGTTACCTCTAAAACTTTCTGTTAGGCAATTACAATAGAAATGTAGGAATAATCAGCATTTGTTATTAAAAAACTGGCATAATTTTTAAAATCTTACCAAGTCTATATTATATCTTAGCATCTTAGTCTTGAGTAAAAATACACTAGCTTCATTAGTGTCACTAATCCTTTTGGTGAGTACCACTGAGCTGTGCAGTTAAATATAGTTAAAATAGTGTGTTTTATATTATGTGACTTTTATCACAGTGGTGGTGGCGGTTTAGTTGCTAAGTCATGTCTGACTCTTGCGACCCCATGGACTGTAGCCTGCCAGGCTCCTCTGTCCATGGGATTCTCCAGGTAAGAATACCAGAGTGGGTTGCCATTTCCTTCTCCAGGGATCTTCTTGACCCAGGAATCAAATCCATGTCTCCTGAATTGCAGGCAGATTCTTTACCGACAGCTATGAGGGAAGCCCTTTTAATTAATAAACTTTATTACTTATTGCTGATTAGTTCTTATATTCCTTTTAATTGCTTAACAGAAAGTTTTAGAGGAGATAAAAATGATGTTCTATATTTTTCAAAAATATATCTGTGGAGATGCTTTACCCAAGGAAACAATTTCACAATTAAAGGGAAATCTTTACCAGAACTAAATTGTGTTAATAGATGGTCCCTGAGAACTTTTCACAAAAATGACTCAGTTGTTCTGCTAATCCACTCAGTCCATTGAATTTATGATTATAAACAGAAAAATCTAAGAAGGAGCTGTAAATATTTACATTGTCACATCAGTTGTATATGGTGCCTATTTTAGTAAGTTCTTTGGATAAAGATTGCTTTAAAATTAAGGTAAAATATTTTCAGGTTTTAGCACTCTCTTTTACTATAATATATGTTTTAAAATCAAGGTAAAATATTTAGATAGGTAAACCTAAGAGATTCACATTGCACATTTAGGCGGTATGTAACACAGCGGATATTTTGGATTCAGGTGGCCACTCTAAGTGTCTTTCTCTCCCTCACCTCTTTGCATCTGTTCCCTTCCTCCCTTGCAGTTTGCTCCTGATGCAAAATGCGATTGTTACTTGCAATTTTAGTTTGAGATATGAACATTTGGAGTTATGTGTTTTTGAAAGAAAATGAAATGTAGATGGGTATTTTGTACCTTCAAAATAAGAAACAAGTAGCACTTTCTAAAATGTTTGACGATTGTTTCAGATTCAAATTTGTTTTGCAGAGTCAAACAAGTACCACTTGTCATCTTCATTGTATTAATTTTTTGGAAAATGAGCTAGGCTCTGCAATGTGATCTGACTCACAGCATTTGCATCCTGTTTTTTTCTTATACGCTTGCTCTTGATGGAGGGAAGATGGTCAGAAGTGGTCACCCCGACCTTACTGACAGTGGGTGCATATGGCTGTAGGCCAGCTGGGTGGCCATGCTGATTGTTATGAAACAAAGTGAAAGAAACAAAAGGGGAGCCGCTACAACTGCGGCTTCCCTGTTAGCTCTTTTCCTTTGTTGCTCAGAATCCAGATGGAGACAGCATCTTTGAAACTTGGGAAAATATGACATTTTCCTCTGTCTCTGCCTTCTCCTCACTCCCTGATGCATATTTTCATAGGATAAAGGAGCTAATCCTAGCTGTATCAGACAAGAGATCATTGTATTTATAACAGTTGTAAAGCAAGCATTTTATTGCTCGTGATTATTCCCAAGACTATGTAGTATTTATCAATGAACCAACCATCTCTAAGATAAATATATTTTGTGATTCAGGAACTTGGGTGGTACGTTCCCATGGGAGAGGGTCATTGTGTAAGAATGGCTGGATATCAGAATTATGTCATTACTCAGGTAAACCACAATTCCTGCTTAGATTGAGAGCGAGAGCTTGGAAATGTTGTCTTGTAGAAACTGGGCACTGAAGTGGGGAGGTGGAACCTTGGGAGCTGGTTAAGCATCTTAATCTCCGTACAGTATTTGTCATAACTTCCCTGAATCCCTGTCTCTTCTTTTAGATAGTAAGAGGTTCAGTTGGATGTTCTCTGCCTTTTTCCTTCCAGCTTTTAAAATTGTTTCTGAAGTTTTTCATGGCATTCAAACTGTCGAGGTGGGTTAGGAACAGCTGGGGACATTGGTTCGAAGAAGGAGCCTGACTGAGACTGTTTCACTGATCTTTTGCTTTTCTTGGATTTCCTGGTCTGCTCCACAAGCAGATCTGGCCGCTTCCGAGAACCCTGTGTTCCGATGGTCACCTCTGGAAGCATTATGGCGTTCATAAGTAGATGTGCCTCCGTGAGAGATTTGAACACCCCCTTTAAGGTCAGATCCTTTATGTTCAAGGCCTGATGCACATCTGTGTTCCAGGGGTTATTTTTCTTACCTGATATGAAGACTATTACCAAGCCCAGTTGTAACTTATGAGATAAAACTATAGCATCAAGCTTCTGGTTTTGCAAATATACCACCCTGAAAGATTTGCTGTGTGACAGGAAACTTATTTGCAAAATTACTTTTAATTCTCAGATGTGTTCTTCCATATTGGAGAGTTCCAATGTGATTTTTTTTGGGGGGGGTGCATATTTAACATTCCCCAGTGTCCCACTGATCTAAATATAATTTTACAACCTATAAACTATTGCACATATATCATAAAGGCTAGAAAAGATATGAGTTATAGTTAAGAGTTTAAGGCCAGAATGAGTTTTGAGAACTGTTTATAGTACTTTTAACATTTCAAGGAAAAAAAAGAAAAACTGATGAAATTTGATGTGCCTGCTAGGAGATATTACTTTATACCTTAATTTAAAAATTGGCTTGAATCAAGTAATATCTTCAATTTTTTTTTTTTTTTAACTAACTCCTGTTCAATACTTAAACTCAGTTCATCAGGAAAATTAACATAGTTAACAGTAAAATAGTTGTGAAATTTGAGCTGAAGACATGCTAATACAGTTTTGGCATTCAAAATCTTTGGATTTTGACTCTTTAAGTTTAAAATTTTAAACAAGTTACTGTGTAAAGTGTATTTAGTGTCTCTTGTTGCAAATTCTACCACATTTTAGTAGACTATATCATTTATAAATAGATATATAGTCTACTACTAGACAAAATTTTGTTTTGACATAAATAGCATGAATTTTGAATTTCCTTTTTGTCTTGTCATAGTTCTGCTCAGAAGTAGGAACAGATTTTAAACACATATCCTTTTCTTTGTCTCCTCTACCCCTGTTATTAATAATGATTAAGACTGTGAAAGATGGCAATTATAAAAATGGAAAGGAAGATGTATACATATATGTACCAGTATTTATGCTCATTTAGAGATGGGAATTACTGCTAATATGGAAATGATTGCTTGACCTACCAGAGTTTCAAATAATGCTTTTCTGTTCATTCCACTTGAAAATAGATGTGTGCCTAATATATGTGTGTGCTAAGTCGCTTCAGTCATGTCCAGTTCTTTGCAACTCTATGGACTGTATACCAGGCTCCTCTGTCCATGGGATTCTCCAGGCAAGAATACTGGAATTGTTTGCCATTCCCTTCTCCAGGGGATCTTCCTAAACCAGGGTTTGAACTTGTATCTCCTGTGTCTCCTGCATTGGCAGATTCTTTACCGTTGAGCCACCTGGGAAGCCCTCAAACAGTGCCTTAATAGGCATGCAGTTGGTTTAAACTGATAGGGGCCGCCAAACTTTCTGACTTCATGTGCAAGTCGGCTGTTGAACCTATGTGTGTGTGTGTGTGTGAATCACTTTATTTATCCTCACCTGTCTCTCCTCCTGACCAACCCCCTCCACTCTTATTTATATCTGTGAAGTGGAATGAAGGTCAGAATAGGGCATTGACAGCAGTCCTGTTTACAGACCCTTTTATGGTTATCTTTAAACTTTAGCTTTGGCATTGCTTCCAAGGGCATGCTTTGGTGTAGCCACCAAGAGGCACAAAAGATACACTCTGACCCCGAAGGGGACTGGGTCTGCCACACTGACTAGACAATATGACTATTGAAGATTCTAGCAAGCTTGCTGCAGTTAAAAAAGTGGTCTAAGCTATAACTACTCATTTCACTTCGGACTCATAATCTCAGGTTAGACATCCTGAAAAGAGTTTCCTTTGTTTTCCATCTGTTTTTTTGGGGGGAAACGATAAAGTAGAAGATTGAATTCTCTTGGACCACAATTGCAGAGTTGAAAAATATTGTAAATTTAAAATCTTAAAACCACACAGGAATATTCAAAACCATAGGATTCATAGAGGGTGTAAAAATAAAATCTGTATGCGTTGAGTGTTTAGTGTTTCAAAACGTGGCGCAATTCCTAATGACTTTGTAAAAGACGTTTGGAATTTTTGTTTTGAGATAAAGTGGAAATAGAATTGAGTTTCCTGTGCTAACTTAGAAATATCCATTACTTCTGTAATGCTCATGAAATTTTCCTTTATTTCTGCAGTAGGGATGTAGGTCTGCCAGGAAATCTGACCATCAGCTAAATAGCTGTTTCTGAGAGATAAAGCCTTGAAGCTGCAGCTTATTATGCCAGGAATAAGCCTCTGTCCCAAGGCATTGGGTGGGTTCTGTATGATTTCTTTTTATTGAATTGTAATTGGCTCAGGAAGAGGGGAGAGGGAACAGCTACTTAGCTTACTCCATACCCAGGGTACTGCTACCAGGGAGCAGCAAATTAATATGCATTTCTCAGCCTGGGTGACTTTTTGACACCTGATGATGTGGCAGTACATTTAGATGATAAGGAAAATCCCTGATCACAGCAGGAACATCTGGGTTTTTCTGGCAAGAGGGCAAGTTTCCTACCTTGTGCAGAAGCTTAAGTGGCTGTTTGGTCCAGTTTCTTCTAATTTAAAAGAAGAGTAATTCCTTATGGTGTTTTTCTTATATAATCTTTTAGATATAAAGTTGTGGCTTTAATAATTTTTTGCTGTCTGCAAATTTAGTACTTATTAGGGCTTTCTATTGGTCTGTTGGTCTATTTCTACTAATATATTGGTCCTACTGCTAGATTTTTACAAGTCTCAAGAAAAAGATTTCATGTTTTGCTTTAAGTTTACCAATATACAGAATTGAGACATTAATTTGATCATAGAATAAAATAGATGTAAAGGCCCATTCTCCAATTTATTATAAATTCAGTGTGAAACTATCAATGATTAACATTTTGGTTGGTTTATTTTTTTCTTTAGGTTATGGTATATAAGTTTTGCAAATACATTCAAAAAATATTTTTGTCTTTTATGTAGTTAGCTATAGTTTGGTCCATGGAAAATGTGGTCTTGCAAAGACATAGTTGCTGCTGCTGCTGCTAAGTCGCTTCAGTCGTGTCCGACTCTGTGCGACCCCATAGACGGCAGCCCACCAGGCTCCCCAATCCCTGGGATTCTTCAGGCAAGAACACTGGAGTGGGTTGCCATGTCCTTTCCCAATGCATGAAAGTGAAAAGTGAAAGTGAAGTTGCTCAGTCGTGTCCGACTCTTAGTGACCCCATGGACTGCAGCCTACCAGGCTCCTCCATCCATGGGATTTTCCAGGCAAGAGTACTGGAGTGGGGTGCCATTGCCTTCTCCAAAGACGTAGTTAAGAGCACCATAATTTAAAAATCACCGGAAAAAATATTTTCAAGTTGAAAATAGAACACACTATATACATTTCATTTAAAAATGGTGACTGTCCACACATATATTGTAGAAAATACAAGTAGAAACACATAGTGTGCTATTAGGTTTAAGTATGTGCTTACATCATTGAATACGAATCACAGCTTAATAGAACTATAAAGTGTTTGTACTTGATCCAGACTTCAGGCAGGATTTTGAGGAATAACGTTGCTGAAATGCCAGTAGCATGAGATGGTGCAGTCGACAAAATAACAGGTAATGTAGGGTAACAATTGGTAACATGTTTTAGAAATTCTTCACTTACCTGCTGATGACTACGGTGACTGACTGTAACTGGACTTTTCGTAAACACATTAATATATGAGTTTATTACTGACTTTACCATATTAACATTGAATTAGGAAAATTTTTTTTATGAGAGATATATTTTTCTTACCATTTAAAGGCTCAAAGTTGATTCTACTGATAGACCTTTTGATTTTTTTTAAGCCCTTATCTGCCTTAATATGATTACTTTGTGGTAGCCTGCTGCATGAATTACATGTCATAATTGACATAAATGGAGAAATGCCACACTACTTTTTAGATGCAATTGGAAATAATCATATTTTCTGCAGACGTTGTGTGCTGTAGTACTGTAGGTGTGACATAAAATTGAAATAGGCATCTAACAGTAGTATGCTGCAGTTCATGGGGTCGCAAAGTGTCGAACACGACTTAGCGGCTAATACTACTTATACTAAAAGACAGCAATACGTCTTTTAGTATAAATTTAAAAGTACAGTCTTTGTATTTCAGTGAAAGTGCATTTGCACTAAATTTTGTCATGATACCTTTATTAAAGCATTCCATTATCAATTTGATTTTTATTTAAAAAAATTTTCAGTTTTATTTCTTGAGTTGTTTCTGATGTTTCTCAAGATTATTTTATTAATTTCTTATTATGATTATTTGCCGAGCTGTGGCATGTGGGATCCTAGTTCCCCTACCAGAGATAGAACCTGCACCCCCTGCAGCAGAAGCATGGAGCCCTAACCCTTGGGATTCCAGGGAAGTCCCTCAATTTGATTTTTAAAACAACTGATAGAAATATTCCTTAAAAATTATGGGATTCTGAAACCCTGTGAAAATAGGAAACATAATAAGTATTCCAGAAAAAGCCTTCCACGTAGGTGTAGGCCACTGAGCTAAGTGCTAGAGTTTAAAGGTGACTGGTGATCTTCTGCCCAGGTGTCACTGTGATCATGAAAATAGCCATTTTAAAGATTAACTAAATTATAAGTTAGAATTATAATTAGCAGTAAAATTGGAATATAGTGATAATAAAATGCATGACACTACTTGTTCTGGTGAGAATCAGGGAATGCCTCTTCGAGAAAGCAGCTTGGACACTGGGTGTTGAGGAGTGGTGAGTGTCTTTACAGAAGAAGCGTTACTGGGAGTCTAGACTCGGGAAGATCCTGATGGAGATGGGAGGCCTGTGGCACTGAGGTCCCCAGCTCGGCCTCGTGTTTGTTGCAGGTATGGCGTGACCTAGAGGGCGTTATAGAAGAATCCTCTGTGGCAGGTTGTTGGAGAGGATGAGGATTGAGTGAGCCTCCAATTTGAGGGCTGCTGTAATCATTCAGGTGAGAGGCACATTGATTCTGTACGAGGGTGATGGCCAAAATCTAAGATCTTGGCCATGAACTCTGGATTCACAAGACCTAGCAACTGTGGGGATTAGGCAGGATGGAAAGAGGTGAAACAGGTGATGCTGTTTTTCAGAAGGGTGCTAGAATTGATACAGGAGTTGGGTTTCATTTTGGTCTACTGATTTTGAGGTATCTTGGGACATCCTGTTGGAAATTTAGATCATGAATTCAGAAAAAATATTTAGTGTTGGTGAGCTGTGTGTAGATATTTTCATGGGTTAGGTTTTGAAGGGCTTCCCAGGTGGCGCCAATGGTAAAGAACATGCCTGCCAGTGCAGGAGACTTAAGGACCATTCCTGGGTGGAGAAGATCCCCTGGAGGAGGGCATGGTAACCCACTCCAGTAATCTTGCCTGGAGAATCCCATGGACAGAGGAGCCTGGCGGGCTGAGGTCCATGGGTTTGCAAAGAATCAGATATGACTGAAGTGACTTGGCATGTGTGCAGATTTTGAAACTGTACACTTTTGGGCTTGTTCAGGGAGACGGTGGTGAGTGGTCCATAGTAAGAGCCCACAGGGGCCATTTAAAAGATGAGGAATCTCCATCATTATGGAGATTCAAAAGGAATCAAAAGCACCAGCAGCTTCTTGGATTCTAGACATCAGCAAGAGTGTTTTGTAGCATCTTGTCTCATCATTTTAAGGATAGATTTTCCCTTTTGCAAGTGGTATTTCATCATGTTGCATAAACCCTGTTCATTGTCAACTTTTCACCTAACGGTTTTAGCACCCATTAATTATCTTTGCCTGAATGAATGATTTCATTAGGAGTTGAAAATGGTGATTTTTCTAATTCTATTAATTATTCTATTATTATGTGCATTACTCTTCATGTTTTCTGAAAGGACAAGCTTTCCTCCTCAACTATTGGTTACTTTGAAATACCATTTCTACAGAAAAAGCAGGCCGTATTTTTTTAATGCTCTCTGTTTGATTGTTCATTTTCAAAGTAGAGAGTTGGTATAATAATACTTTCTAGTGGTGGGAAATGAATAGCAAAACCAGGTCCCTAGTCAATGGTAGGAGCACAAGATCCTTGATGTAAAACTTGTGCTTCTGTTTCTCCACCCTTCCATCTTTCCTCTCTTCATGGATCTTTTAGTTTCTGTCATTAATAAATTTGTCTGCCTTTTATGACTTATTTGAATGCCTGGTCAGTAAGTTTAGGGGCTACCATGTGAAGCATAGATTTGCTTTGTTGTGAAGTTATTATGCTCAAGGAAGGGCTCTTAATATTTTGGGATGCAGTGAACTTTAGTTGCTTCATTTGCTTGATTCCTTTCTTTAGACTTCGTCTGTGTCCTCTACTCTACTTTACCCTTTCCGTGTTCTTATAAGCAGAGTCAGTACTTCATCGTGGACGTGGAGCAGCCGCCTAATCTCACCAGCATTTTCCTTGTACTTGTGGTTGTGCCTCATCACAACTTTGACCCACAGTAACCAGCAGGATACAGAGTTTTTCTAGTAAAAAGTAGTTGCTGCTAATTCTACTATTGTGTTTCTAATGTTTACTTTCTGTAGTTTGGTTATAAAAAGTTACAAAGTTTCACGCTACAGTTGATACTGGTAAATATGTATAGATTAAATTTTTTTTCAGAAGTCACAATATTGGCATAGGTCCAGGATGACCAGTTCATTTTTAAGTTTTATCCTCTGATGGAACAGAAAACAGTATCCTGGTCTATTCTAAGGTCTGTGCAGTCAATCCTATTATGTTACATTTTTTGTTTCTGTGTGTGTTTGCTGCTAATGTGGTTTAAATAATGAAGAATAAGAATCAATCATGTGTATGAAGATTTTTACAGCCAGACTACCCTCAACAAAGTTTTTAAGGAAAATATTTGGGTATGTAATATGGGCACTGTTGTTAAGTTAGCTGAAGTGAGGCTAACATTTTAAATTTGTTCTTTTAGAAGATACTTAGATTTAGCTATTGAACTGAAATGCTCAATTTTCCTACCTTATCCTAGCCTTCTCATTTCTTTTCAGAACACTGAGATTAAGCCAAAGCTCTAAAGCCAAAGCAAGTTGTTATAAATTATTATTTGAAAGAAACACCTTGGCTGCTCTGGGGTATATTAAATAACTATTTATCAATCAAAGACATCTCATCTCAAGCATGTTGGGGTGAACAATTATGTGTATATTATGTACCATGTGTCGGGATAGGCTAATTTTTTTCTTTTCCCATTATTTGAATTAATGTTTACAACTAGCTTGTGAAGGAGGTAACTGAAGAGCCCAGAGTCTTCAATCTCTTGCCCAAAGTCGTGAAACTATGAGGATCTAAATAAAGTGCAAATTCATTCATCTTCTCTGTTATAAATGTTTTTGGAAAATTATAGAAAACATGTCACAACATTATTCTAAGATTGGAAAGAAGAAGAAAAGAGCAATGCCATGACTGAGTGATGTAAAAGTCTACCATGGAAGTATTTTCCTGCAGAGGTTGGTCCAGAGGAGGGCAGCGTGTGCAGTTCTGTCCGCTGTGCTCCTACCCATGGGGCCACAGCCATCAGACTCCCTTTCCCAGGCAGGTGACTGCATTTCTGAGGTCTAAACTGGAGGAAATGACCTCAGTCAGCTCTTTGGTATCGAGTAGGGGAAAACATTTCAAATATGTAGAATCATTTTTCCTCTGCTACTTTAGAAAAACCAGGTGCATCATTAATTTGCAAAGTCTGGTTTTTTACAAGACACCTTTTTGTTTCTTTTTGAATAGAAAGATGAAAACTACAGAAGCCTCCCACGGGACACTAGTAACTGGTCTAACCAATTTCAGAGAGACAATGCTCGCTCATCTCTGAGTGCCAGTCACCCAATGGTGGACAAGTGGCTGGAGAAGCAAGAACAGGTAACATAAACGCATCCTTCTGCTCGTGTCGGTGGTATAACTTCCTGGCCTACCCCCTAGGCATTTCCCTCCATCACAGTGATGCTTGGAGATAAGTGGTTCTGCCCAACTGTAGTTAAATACCAGGCTCTGTATCTGAGTGTGTCTAACATAAATGTAGACTGTTTTGGTGGTGGTCCCTGAGCAAAGATTTCTCCTAAGCAGTTGCTGTAGATTCTCAAGAATTACCACCATAGAGCTTTTTGGGTTGTGAGGCACAGATATTTGGTATGAATAATGCAGTTTATAAGTAGACTTTCAAGGCCACCCGTGGGGGACTTCTCTGGCAGTCCAGGGGTTAAGACGTCACCTTCCAATGCAGGGGGTGCAGATAGATCCCACATGCCTCACAGCCAGAAAAACCAAAACATAAAAAACAGAAGCAATATTGTAACAAATTTAATGAAAACTTTAAAAATGGTCTATATAAAACAGAGGGGCTTAAAACAATTACCTATGAGTTCCGCTCTCTATTGAGAGGCAATAAAGTCAAAAGATCTGAAGGTTTGAAATAAAAATTTCTGTTTCCCTTGATTTCACTTTATGGGAGAAGTAGACATTCTAGTATTGTTTCAGCAATTGTCAGGTTTGGGGGCTTCTCCTTTCACAAAAGACCAGGACCTGTTGGAGGCATCTCTGTTTTTGCAGTTGCTTAGTTCACTCTGCAGAGTAGCCGCCTCCAATTCATAAAATCAAAAATTGGTCACCACTCAGCATACATAATGGCTTCCTATCTTAGGAAGGGGACTGTTTGCCATTTGTATGAAAACTAAGAGGTTTTCTGCTAAGTTTTGATGTATAAAAAAATTCTTGCAGTGTCATTTAAAAAAAAGTGTTAATTGCTTATTGTTAGTTACAGCGTTTTCTCTGTAGTTTTAATAGTATTGATATTAAAAATCTGTGTGTTTGGTTCCCGCATCACTTATTTAAAAAGTTCGTATGGATCACAAACTAGGTGAGTACTCAGTGACAGGATGCTTGGTTGTGTATTTGTTTCAGTAATTTCTAAAATTATTGATAATGTGGTTGCCTAGATACTGGAATAAGCTGTTTTTCAATTTAGATTGATGATATCAGTGGAAGGAAACCCTATTCTACTGAATTCATCTCAGTCTATTTTTTCAGTATAATCTAAAATAGTTCTATGTATGTGGGGTATTTGAACAATGAAAAACGACAGTTTGCCTTTGATGCCTGCAATGATATGATTTTTATCTGATAGTAAGGAGCATAAAACTTTGTGTAATGGAAAATTTTTTAAATAATTAAAAAGCCATTGAAGTTCTAGTAGGAAGAACAAGTGATAAAAACAAATGAAAAACCAGTGGAAATGAAATAGTAATACCGATTAGGTTAAAGTCCATGAGATTATCACTTTGAAGTAAAGTTTTTTTATTGATTACTTTTTATTTGAAAAAAGTAGTACAATAAATTATAAAGACAGCACAGAGTTCTGATGCACACTTCACATGGCTTAGTGATAGCAGCTAACATAAATAACCACATTATCAAAAAAGTTGAAACAACACTATTAACTATTATTTGGTTTCTGCCAGTTTTTACTTGTATTCTTTTGATGTATGTGTGTTAGTTGCTGTCATATCCGACTCTTTGTGGTCCCATGGACTATAGCCCACCAGTCTCCTCTGTTGCCATTTCCTTCTCCAGGGGTTTTGATGTATAGATTTATTAAAAAAATTTTTATTGGAGTGTAGTTGCTTCACAGTGTTAGTTTCTGCTGGACGGCAAAGCGAATCAGCTATACGTATACATACATCCTCTCTTTTGTGGATTTCCTTCCCATTTAGGTCACCACACTGTGTTGAGAGAGAGTCAGCTCTCACTGAAGCAACTTTTTAAAATGAAGATGGTTTAGCTGGGCTGGGGATCAGACTGGCAGCTGCCTGCCGTTCACCTTGTACGGGGTTTGGGCTCTTGGTCATCATGTCTACCCCCAGATTATTCATATAATAGATGAGTTTATCATTAAACCTGCCTCATCAGCGATGTAATACCTGCTGAGGGTTTACAGTCATGCCTGGTACCCAGAAAAACTCACTGTGTCAGAGTATTTGCTGGAAAAACATTGGGTATGAATACAGAATATCTGGATTGTGTGATAAGGAAGCACTCCTTGTTCCTGTAACAAGAAGTCTGGGGGAAGGGCAGAGGGGGCTTCGCTTTTGGCCCCGGTGGCCTCCCTCAAGGCCTGGGGTCCCCAGCTGTTCTGGGAGTCTCCCGAGGTCTCCACTAGTCTCTTCCTGCATGATTCAGACCATCACATCCTTGCAGAGGAAGGGGGCCATGCCCTTCTGTTCACTGTGGCTCACTTGAAAGCAGATAAGCTTTCCCTGCCAGCTTGCCTCTTTCCTTACCCACCAGATGCCCTCTGTGTTTTGTTGTTCAGAATTGCATGACTTGCCGGCCCGTTTCTAAATCAGAGGCAGTAAAGTACCTGTATTGGTTTAGTCTAATCAAACTTGACCTCCTGGAACTAGGGGTGGAAATAAGGGTTTACCTTTCCTGAAACACAGTTGCTCGTCACTAAACACAACCACACACACACACACACACACACACACACACAATCAGGGCTCTGTTCCAGCAAAAGTTGCTGATTCTGATTGTTTTTTTTTTTTTCTTTTTTTTGCAAGATTCAGAGAAAAAAAATTGGCAGCCAGGAGTTTCTAAAATATTATACATTTAATTATTTCTAAAAATATAACTTTGTCTTAATGTTGCAGTTGTAGGCCTGTAAAGAAAGTAAAATAGTTTTTCTTTGTAATTTTGGAATTTCTGTTTAAGCAAAAGGAATTCATTGAGAAGCCACACAAACACATCCCTCCACCCCAAATAAGCCTTGCTTTGCTTCTTTTGAAGTTATCTTAAGTATTTGTTCTATGATAAAAAAGTTTTTTTAAAAAAGTACTTTTTCAGTCTATGTAGCCCACTGTAGATGACATTCAGTTCAATTCAGTTCAGTGTCTCAGTCATGTCCGACTCTTTGCGACCCCATGAATTGCAGCACGCCAGGCCTCCCTGTCCATCACCAACTCCCAGAGTTCACTCAGACTCACATCCATCGAGCCCGTGATGCCATCCAGCCATCTCATCCTCTGCCGTCCCCTTCTCCTCCTGCCCCCAATCCCTCCCAGCATCAGGGTCTTTTCTAATGAGTCAACTCTTCGCATGAGGTAGCCAAAGTACTGGAGTTTCAGCTTTAGCATCATTCCTTCCAAGGAAATCCCAGGGCTCATCTCCTTTAGAATGGACTGGTTGGGTCTCCTTGCAGTCCAAGGGACCCTCAAGAGTCTTCTCCAACACCACAGTTTAAAAGCATCAATTCTTCGGTGCTCAGCCTTCTTCACAGTCCAACTCTCACATCCATACATGACCACAGGAAAAACCATAGCCTTGACTAAATGGACCTTTGTTGGCAAAGTAATGTCTCTGGTTTTCAACATACTATCTAGGTTGGTCATAAAACTTTTCTTCCAAGGAGTAAGCGTCTTTTAATTTCATGGCTGCAGTCACCATCTGCAGTGATTTTGGAGCCCCCCAAAATAAAGTCTGACACTGTTTCCACTCTTTCCCCATCTATTTCCCATGGAGTGATGGGACCAGATGCCATGATCTTCATTTTCTGAATATTGAGCTTTAAGCCAACTTTTTCACTCTCCTCTTTCACTTTCATCAAGAGGCTTTTAGTTCCTCTTCACTTTCTGCCATAGGGGTGGTGTCATGTTCATATCTGAGGTTATTGATATTTCTCCCAGCAATCTTGATTCAGCTTGTGCTTCCTCCAGCCCAGCGTTTCTCATGATGTACTCTGCATATAAGTTAAATAAGCAGGGTGACAATATACAGTTTTGACGCACTCCTTTTCCTATTTGGAACCAGTCCGTTGTTCCATGTCCAGTTCTAACTGTTGCTTCCTGACCTGCATATAGGTTTCTCAAGAGGCAGGTCAGGTTGTCTGGTATTCCCACCTCTTTCAGAATTTTCCACAATTTATTGTGATCCACACAGTCAAAGGCTTTGGCATAGTCAATAAAGCAGACATAGATGTTTTTCTGGAACTCTCTTGCTTTTTTGATGATCCAGCGGATGTTGGCAATTTGGTTTCTGGTTCCTCTGCCTTTTCTAAAACCAGCTTGAACATCTGGAAGTTCACGGTTCACATATTGCTGAAGCCTGGCTTGGAGAATTTTGAGCATTACTTTACTAGTGTGTGAGATGAGTGCAATTGTGCAGTAGTTGACATTACCTAATTGCTAATTGATTCCTGAGCCCACAACATCTTTTTCCTTAGCTTAGAAATGATGATTCATTCATTAAATTTAGTGGTTTACCATCAGCTAGATAATTAACCAACCTGAAAACTACTTAACTAGACAGGAAGAGCAAAAACAAAATTCATATTAAAACTTTGGCTTAAAGTAAGCACAGTTGTTTGGATAGAAGAGGACAAATAAGTTATGCTGGATACACTGGAAATCTAGTCCAGCCATTCTCATTTAATTGTAGATTTATTCATTTAGCTGTTCCCATGAGTCATCTGACTTTAATGGCCTGATGCCTTGTCTGTGGTTTTTTTTTTTTTTTTTTTCTGCCTTAATTTTTACCATTAAAAATAAAGTAAAGGAGTGGCATCAGGTAGATAAAAGAATGTTTCATATGGTTTAAAGGAAAGTCAGCCCTTGCCTTTAGGATTTGAGGTCACAAGGGTGGAACTGGTATCTCCTCTTAGTTCTGCCATCTGTCCTAAAGAGGTCGGGAGAGTTCCAGATTCTATATGCCAGCACTTGTTTTGTTTTTGCTCTGTTTCCTACTGGAGTGCTTGCCTCTCATTAGCTCTGTTTTTTTAAGGCAATTATGCCCACATCAGCAGTGCCAATGGGACTAAACAGCAGGGATGAAAAGGACAAAGGAGGGTGTGAGTGCTGAGCTAGCAGGCACATCTGGAAGCTGAGGTGCTTTCCCTTTTGTGGATGGACCCTACATAGGAGGGCCACTGAATCTTCCTTCCCTCAGTGTTGCTAAGTTACACCTCTGTGACCAGAGGTATGTGGTATAATGACCTCTGACCCAGGAAGCACTTGGAATCAAACTTCACATGATTATGGAATCATGACTGACCTCACTGCTCAGAATAACCTGTAGCTGCATCCTACATCAAGATCATCTCAGAAGGTAGTACTGAGCATCCTTCAAAGGCAACCTTTTCTTACCTCAGTCATTTGACTTCCTTCTTCTGAGAGCATTCAGGGGAAGCACAGAGGATTTGAAGACTAAATCAGTATGTTGTGTTGCCTTTAAAAAGTTCTCCTGGGACTTCCCTGGTTGGCCAATAGCTAGGACTCTGAGCTTTCCCTGCAAGGGGGCATTAGTTGGAACCCTGGTGTGGGCACTAAGATCCCACCCACATGCCATGCCAACAAGTTTTATAAAAATAATAAAATTAGGTCTTAAATAAAATAAAATGTAAAAAAAATATTCTCCTGCTTTAAAAATTTTGATTCTAAGATCTAAGTAACAAAAAACGCAACAAAGTCCTTAGTTTTGATGTGTGGCTATGTTTTAAGAAATCTGAATTTCTTTTTATGATTACCACTTCCCTGACTCTTCATGGACTATAATATTGGCAGATAATAGATCATAAGCTGCCTTTGTTCTTATATCCCCATGGTTTATTGCAGCTAATAAATTCCGCAAAAGAGGAGGCAGGATCTTTACAATATGTGATTGGGAGAATTTGGGACTAGACCTGCAGAGGGACCTTAAGGGAAATTTAAGCTAATTGGGAGCCTGCCATTTTCACTACCTTGTCTGGGTGAACAGGCCTGAAGCCAATTAGCAGAAAGAGTGGTGAGGTGGAAGGCACATTCCAGCCACCACTTACGCTGTGTTACAGGGGACGACTGCCCTGACCTTTAGAGGAAAGTCCATGCTTTAAGGTTTTTCCCATCAAGCAAAAACTTCATCTAATTGGCAGGTTATACTGAGGGAGGCAGACTCAGGGAAAGCCTTAAACGTGTGGTGATGGCGAGATTCAGGCTTGACATTGAATGTGCTGCCGCCGCCCCGCTGGAGCCTATGAGGCTGTGAGGTTTAGAAGCGCTGACCTGCCTTTTTCTTTCTTATTTTGTGTACTTCTGTCGCTGTCTCCAGACCTGATGCTCTTGCTGCAGACTTTTTCATGTCGACAGGACATTTCTGACTTATGATCACATCTTCCTTCTAAAATGAAGGTGGTTAATCCAGGGAGGGATAGGTTTGTTTTTATGTCAGCCTGTGTTTGTTGAGTTGTAGAGATTATAATGAGAAAATAATTGACTGTTAAATAGAAAACATATGTAATAAAATAATGCCAGAGAATGAATGTTTATCATTGGTCTTATTCGCAAAAAAAAAAAAAAAAAAAAGTCCCAACATTGTCTGCTTATCCTGATGCTTTTTAAAGGTTTTGAAAATATTTACACATTATGACTACTACTCACGTGCTACACAGTGAGTATATTCACAAATCATAGAAAAGGTAAGTTAGTATGAAAGCGTTTCACTTTTACTTTTCGTTATAATTTGTTTAAGGCCAAATTTTTGAAGATCTGGGGCAGAAGTAAATTTTAAAAATTAGAGCCTGGGGACTTTGCTGGTGGTCCAGTGTCTTAAGACTCCACATTCCCAATGCAGGAGGCCTGGCTTCCATTCCCGATCAGGGAACTAGATCTTCCACACTGCATCTGAGAGTTCTAATGCTACAACTAACACCCAGTGCAGCCAAATAAATAAATGAATAAATAAGTAAAAATAAGCATTAAAACATAAAAGTTACAGTCTGTTTTGGATGTGAATGAGCAGTGTGCGAAGAAACATTTTTAGGATGGATACGTGTGTAGGTATGGCTGGGTCCCTTCACTGTTCACTGTTCAACTGCCATGACGTTGTTAATCGGCTACAAATACAAAATAAAATAAAAAGCTTTATTTAGAAAAAAAAAAGAAACTTTTAAGTGTATCCAGATTTTTATATAGGGATAATTTAAAAAATGAGTAAGTCAGTCAGTAATTCCTCACAGTCCTAGGTCTTGCCTGTTTCGCCCTGGTGTGATGCGTAACAGAGGCCAAGGGTCACGCCATGGGCCCTGTCTGCACACCTCTCTTTGCGGCTGATTTTCCTTTCATCCACCTGCACAGGGTCAGATCCTCATTCTTTCCCAAGTGCTTAAAAGCCTTTTCTAAACGGGGAAGAAGAAAATTCTCCTTTCAATGACACTTAGAACCATCCAGATGACATAAATAAGTTGTTTTCCAGAATGTGAACTGGGCATACTTTCTTAATGACAAAATTAGGAGGTGGCTTCCTCAGAAACCTGATTACAACAGCTGCAAGCCCATCACTGAAATGACTGTAAGGTCATCCAGTTAGAACCAGGAGTTACGATGGAAATTCTGACCGGGGAACTGGTCGGGCTTTGTGGTCTCGGCCGACATTAACGGAACAGGAGGTTAGGGTCTGGTGCTGGCAGATAGGAATTAGAATGTGTTTTGTTTGTTATTTCTTTAGCACACAGACACTGAGGAACCAAAAGACTGGATTGTCTGGTTAAAAATAATCGAAGGTCCTTGCCTCCCAGTTCTCAAATTCTACAGTTTTCTATTAAAAGGTAGGGGATCTATTAATATTATTTCCTAGTTGGCAAAGTTTGGCAGAACTTGTGCAGAAGCAAGTATAGTTGTGTTCCCCTCTAGCAGCAGCAAATGTAGAAACAAGAAACATTGATCGTTTTAAAATTAAATTGAGCTTTCATTATAAAATGCCAGAGAGTTTCCTCATAGCAGAAACCTGTCATGTTCACAGTAACACCAAAAATAAAACCCAAACAAACTCTGAAGTGAGGTGTCATGTCTCTTGGATATGCCAAGAGCAGATTGTCTTGGACTTTGATAATGGGGTGCCTACCATAATATGACATGTCTTTACATTAGTTAAGGTTTAAAACATGATTAAAGTGACTTCTGTGTACATGACATATTATTTCTCATAAACCCTACACGGTTTCTACTTGTATTATCAAAGAACTGTGGACTCATTGCATCAAATACAAAATCAGGACTGGAAGGCAAGGGGCTGGTGGACATTTTTCCAAGAAGGGCACACGAGTTTCCTGGAGAGCCTTGCCAAAACGCATGCAGGGCCACTTTCGTGAGAGTGATAAGCTGAATTTTACCCTTATCTAAACTCATAATTCACTGGCGTGGCCTTGACTGGGTTGTGTAAACTCTGCAAACTTCATTTTCACTACAGACAAAATGGGGAAAATAATGCCCACTGTAGGCGTATGTGCAGGTGAAGTGAGGGGACACACACCCAAACTCAGATCCAGCTTTTGGTGCATTGCAGGCACTTGCTCGGTGCTGCTTTCCTGTCTTAATTTTGGGGGAGAATGGGCTTAATGGTTACAGCTCACTTAACTCTCTCTAGTTTTGAGTCACTGAAATGTTATTTTCTCCTAGCATATTAGGTGTACCACTTGGTGTGCTGGGCTGGTTTGTTTTCATCCCTGGTGTATTCTAATGCCCTCATCATCCTTCCAGAATTGGATTCTTGCTTCCATGGCATCTTATCAGAATTAGAATACAAGTTAATCATTTTAAATCATCTCTGGTTCTTCTCTGAAGAACCTGGTCTGACATAAGAATGACATTAGTGTTAATCGGTGTGTCTGTGTCCATGTTTTATATTCGCTTCTGTTCTTGACAAACACGTGTGGTTTTGATATGATTAGACCTAAGGATACCGTTTGAGATTGCTAAGTGTCTTACGAGGCCTTCTGCTTGGCCACTTCCTGAGCATCTGGGTCCCTTTGTAAGTGGAGGACGCTCCGGAGGCATAGTTCTCCTCGTTGGTTTTTGGAGTGTTGGGTTGGGGTAGTGCGGTTTAATGGGAACTAGTCAATTCTCCTGTTCCTTTATGACTGGCCCTTTTTATTGCTTCTTTGGCCTATGGAGCTAAAAGCCTGGGAGCAGCAGGGAAGTGCGTCTGAAATTCTACTGAGTGAAAAATCTTTGGTAGTGTGTGGATTAACCTTCACGGGGTGTCTGTTAGTAGCTGATGATTTCCTTGCCTGTGAATATAGCTGCTATAACTTGATGTTTAGAGCTTGTGCTGTGGATAAAGGCACATTTTCTTTTTTAGCTACGACCCTCAGGTGCCTTTTCATATATTCATTGCAGGCAGTCTTCAAGATTTTTGTTGTGAGCTGCACGATTAAATATGACTATGAAAAGAATACAAGTTTTCTCCTCTCTCTTCTACATTCACTGAGCAGTGAACTGCTCTCTTTTAAAGAAATTTGGTGAAGAAGTTGCATTAAAATCTTTAGCTTACAGTATGTGGTCTTCCCTGCCCGTGTCCTGCAGCCTGCCCATAGCAAGTGAATCCCACATAAGCCGTTTTAAATTGGGGGGTTTTGTGATCTAGGTAGGTGTAGTTTTTCAAAGTCAGTCTCATACAGGCTTTTTCCAGCTACGTTCAACAGGATTCTGGAATGGTCCTGAAAAAAATGGCTATTTTTAAACACTAAAGCATTTTGCTCAATGGTTATATGTTCTTTTCTCCCACTGAGGCCTGAGTATATGTGCCCTGTAGTATTTTCATTGGGTCTGTGTATCCATGAGCTATTTTTTCCTTCAGTTTTTCCCTCCTTTCTTTCTCTTTCTGCTCTTATGGCTGAAGGAGGTTTTTGATCAGCTTTCTTCATTATCTGAAAAGATTTTAAAGAAGAAAATACTGAAAATAAACATGTAGTTTCCATGATATAAAGGACTTCCCTGTAGCTCAAATGATAAAGAATCTGCCTGCAATGCAGATCCCTGGGTTGGGAAGATCCTCTGGAGAAGGGAGTGGCAAGTCACTCCAGTATTCTTGCCTGGAGAATCCCATGGACAGAGGAGCCTGTCAGGCTAGTCTGTGGGGTTGCAAATTGTCAGACATGACTGAGAGACTAACACACACATTTCCATAATATAACCTCAATAGCGTTGCAAGGCAGAGGGGTTTGGAGTGGGCTTTTGGGTTTCACTTCATGTTTTTATAGAAATACATACTCCTTTGCAATAAGAACATATTACTTGTAGTATTTTTATTTTTAGCAAATCAAGCTTCATAAGATTGAAAGATGGAGTGATGTTTTCTCTCTTTCTCTTTATTAAGCAAATACTGTAATCACCAGATTGTAAGATAAAATGGCAATGTGGATGTTTATCAGGATCAAGTTAAAACTTTTGAGAAGCAGAGTGCTTCTTCCTGCCTGCTGTATTCCTTCACGTCTCTGAAGTCTTTCTTGTGTTCTCTGGTTCCTCCTGTTCCCAGCACCGTGTTTACACACCTACCTTGGCGCGAGCTGCCGCCCTCCTCATACCTGGAGGAAATTCCCCTAAGGTCAGCAGCCCTCGCCGCTGCTTTGTCTGCTGTGCCTTCTCAGTCACAGGACTTTGTGTTTATTTCTTCTCTCTGCAGCCCTGAGTGTGTGCACGCGTGTGTCTCTGCACTCAGTCTAGTCAGCAGCTATAGGCTACCCGCTGCCGCATTCCTGGGCTTCCCTGGTGGCCCAGACAGGAAAGAATCTGCCTGCAATGCAGGAGACCTGGGTTTGATTCCTGGGTTGGGAAGATCCCCTGGAGGAGAGCCTGGCAACCCACTCCAATGCTCTTGCTTGGAGAATCCCACAAACAGAGGAGCCTGGTGGGCTACAGTCCATGGGGTCACAAACAGCCGGCCACGACTGAGCGACTAAACCCAGCACACAGGCTTCATTAACACTGGCCCTGTCCCACAAGCTCTTGTCTCCTGGCTGCCCTGCCAATTCACAGACTCAGTTCCTTCCTTCCCTTTTTTTTTAAATTGTGGTAAAAATCACATACTATAAAACATACTATTTTAACCATATTTGATTGTGCAGTTCAGGGCACTAAGTCCATTCACACTGTTGTGCAGCTCTCCCCATCATCCATCTCCTGAAGTTTTCACTTTCTGAAACTGAAGCTCTGTCCTCTTTAAGCAGTAAGTCCCCCTCCCCACAGCCCCATCCCCACCACCTGGCCCCTGGCATCTCCCGATGTACTTTCTGACCATGATTTGACTATTCTAGGTACCTTGTATAAGTGGAATCAAACAGTATTCATCTGCCCCTTCTGTATGTTGGAATGCATTTTTAAGGTTAGCTTAACATACATCCTAGAGGCTTCCCTCGTGGCTCAGAGATTAGAGCGTCTGCTTGCAATGTGGGAGACCCAGGTTCGATCCCTGGATCGGGAAGATACCCTAGAGAAGGAAATGGCAACCCACTCCAGCATTCTTGCCTGGGGAATCCCATGGACAGAGGTGCCTAGTAGGCTACAGTCCGCGGGGTCGCAAAGAATCGGACACGACTGAGCAACTTCACTTTCGCTAACATACATCCTTTCACTTTCATGCATTGGAAGGAAATGGCAACCCACTCCAGTGTTCTTGCCTGGAGAATCCCAGGGACGGGGAAGCCTGGTGGGCTGCCATCTATGGGGTCGCACAGAGTCGGACACCACTGAAGCGACTTAGCAGCAGCAGCAGCAGCATACATCCTACAAACAGATTGCACGTTCTGCCCCCTGCACGCCCCCCTCCTGCCCCTGCTCCGGCCGTGTTATACAGAAGGCTCTCACCAGCTGCCTGTCTCATACGTAATAGTGTACATGCATCAATCCCAGTCTCCCAGCCCATCCCACACCACCCACTTGGTGTCCACAGGTTAGTTCTTTCTGTCCTTTATCTTTCCTGTATCTGCCCCCCTCCCCCCGCCCCTCCCTAATCCTCATGCTTGAAGGAGGGGCACATTCCTGCAGCCTCAGGCTATTGTCTCTTCTTTCATCAGCCTTTTCTTTATTACACTTACAAATTTGAATTTATCTTTGTTTATATCTGTTTCCATGCACCAAAATGGCACAGACATCATCCTGGTTACTGTTTGTTTGTAGCTCTGACTCATCCCCCGTGTGTTTTTGAGTGAATAAGTGTTTTGAGAAATCTGAAGGAGAAAGTCCATAATGATTTTACTTTTCCTGATACCCTGTATTGCAGGTTGATTCTTTGTTGAGTGGACTAGATTGGCTGTTTTTATGCCATAAGATATGATCCTGTGATTTTTATTAGTTACCAGCTAAAAACTGCAGATTATAGGTAAAGCAAAGAAAACCTGTTAAATATTAAGACATGTACATAAGTCAACCTTATGCATGTGGTCATACTTCTGAGTCATCAGTGTTTGGCTACATCCTTGCTTGTTTTGCAAGGGGTGCAAGTTTTACACCAAAAACCAGGTCTGATGGAGAGCTTGGTCTTCATCATTTTCAGACTTATTTAATAACTTCTTACCTTTCCCTGAGAGTGTCTTGTAACTGAACATGGTGTTAAAAGGTGAGCTCGAGCAGTCTGTTACCAGCAGTGTCTCTGCATCCTTATAATTTTCGCTGTATCACAGGTCACAGTTGCCCTGGGAAAGACACCTGAGGCTTTTCAGGCTTTTAAAGCTTTCTAGAGAACATCATGATCACAGAAGGTGCAAGCTGCTGGGACTTACTTAAGGGAGGCATTAGTGGGACATTAAAAAAAAGCCCCCTAAAATGTTGCTCACGTTCCAACATAGTCACTGATTCTATTAGCTGTAAAGTTTTTAATTACTTGAATATTTAAAATATTTAATTATCAGAAAATGTGAAATTACTCTGTGGTTGTAGCTAAAGCGACAGATTAATTTTCCATTTAATTGGAAAACAATATTTGAACAAGTTGTTTGATTATATTTAATATTTTATAAGCAAGTGAGTTGAATGTAATATATTCTCTCCTGAATATATCATATATTTTGTTTGTTTCAGAGCTGCTTTCTTGCAGTTTAAAAATTGTTTTTCAGAGAGTTCTGAGGTTTGTATTGTCATTAGAATGAATATGAATTATAATTATTACTCTTGGATGCCAGGCTAGCAAAAATTTCATTTTCTTTTAGGGACAAATTTGCTTATTCTGGGAACACTGGAGTTTGATATTTACATGTTCAGTGTATAACATGTGGATATTATAAATTCTGAGCCTACCATTAGCATTTTAGATCTAGTATATAGATTTTTTATATTATTTTCTTCATCCAATTCTGAGTAACATTTCTCTTCTTATACATGGATATTTCATATGAAATTGAATTTTAGAAATTATTTTCAAAAAGAGATGTGATGTCCTTTATTTCTTATGGAAAATACTCTGGGCTCATTGGACATCTAGTGAGATGAGTGAGAAGAATTATGGGGTCTTCTCTGTTATCCTGAAAGTTAGTATACTCATTGGACTATATGGGGATTAATTTGATAATATGTACTTCTTCTTTTTTTAAATAAAAATGTTAGGATATGTTATTTAAGTTTGGCAAAGGTGATATATTCATAGTCTACAAATGAAACATTACACATGGTTATTACAAAATACTGCCTTCCAGTGTCCAGCTCTCCTCTCTTTATGCAATCACTGTTACTGGGTTCTTATGGTTCCTTTAACATAGTACCATTCTTTTCTAAGCTAACATGAAAATATATTCTTTTTTCACATTTTTACATAAATACTATCCATCATCTTCTGAGCTTTGACTTCTCTGCTGAGAATGACTGGGCAGTCTTTATATTGAAACATAAATAGTGTCTGTTTATGAAACAGTTTAATAATTTTCCTTTGTACAGATGGGACATTGTCTGCTGATAAGCACTCTGCTGTTCACTGGGCTTTGCACCCCAATGAATAACCTGTGTCCTTAAGCTACTTGGCATTGACTGTCTCGTGGATAGATACCTAAAATTGAAATTGTACATTTGTGGGTTTGTCCGAGAGTATATATACATATGTAACTTTGATAGATGTTTCCAGACTGACCTCAGTAGATATTGGACCAGCTTATACTCCCATCAGCAATACCCAGGAGATCCCCTGCACTCTGTCATTTTACCTTACAACATGAGGTTCTGTGAAATCTGTTCAGCTGACGAGATGTGCCTTTAAAATTCCTCCCTTTCCATGCTCTCTAGAACAGAAGTGTCGACTCAGCTGGCAGCACGTGAGCTGAGAGTGGGCTTCCTTTCCTCTTCAGGAGAGCATGTCACTCAATCCTTGTCTTCCTGGAAGGAAAAGGAAGCCTTAGGGGTAGGGGTGGAGGTTCTTGTTATTCCTTCACAGACAAAAGACACAGTAGTATTAGTTTTTTCTGTTTTTAATTCTTTCCATGCTATTCTATTTGTTTTTTGGCCATGCCGCGTGGCATGTGGGATCTTAGTTCCCTGAGCAGGGATCGAACCAACACCACCTGCACTGGAAACGTGGGGTCGTAACTACTGGGCTGCCAGGACAGTCAGTGTTTCTGTTGTGGGTGGGTCTTCCTGCTGTTCTTTTACCGACATCCCAGTGCTTTTCCCCTTGCTCCAGCATTGCCAGCTGCCTGGACCTTCTTTGATCTCCAGATTCATGTGGCTCTTCCATCACTGGCTTTTTGAACATGCTGGTTGACTCTCCCTTCCTCTCTTCCTAACTCCTCTCCTCTGGTCAGAACTAGGAGAGCTCCATCTCTGGAGAGGTCCTGACACCTGCCTCCTGTGACCCATTATCCTATCGCCTTGCTTCTGGCCAAACCAAAAGAAGGTGTACCCAGCAACTGCTGATTCCCTTTCTTCCCAACATAGCAATTATGTTTAGCATAGCATAGCATCAGGCTTCATTTTAAATGTGTCTTTTTCTTTTAATGAGAGCATGCCAGTATTTGTTGCTCTGGGTTCTGTTTTTGAGGGAGGCATGCATTAACCTCTGGTGGCATGAAATCTCTTTCACAACCTTTGCCTCTAAACACAACTTTACTTTCATTGAATGCACTTGTAGTTGTAAAGGGCTACCTATTTGTAATTTTTGTATCTAAACAGTTCTTCTCATGAAACATTTTTGTAGCAAACATTCCAATAAAAAAATATACTATTCCTTAGATAGTATATCTTTCCTTACATTGAATGTTTAAGTTTTCAAGAATCTCTTCTAGATTAAGTTGGGGAAAATTTGAAGGGAGGGCAAGGAAAGTTAGATTATATCAGCAGAAATCTAGGCTTTTGGACTTACTCCTATTTTAAGTCCCTGGAGGAACTAATTTTCCCGAGAACTTTGTATTTTAATCATAAACAGACCTGATTCAGTAATACTTTCATAAACCTTTGGCTGAGAGTTTGGCATTAATGTCCTGAACTCATAGAAAGAGAAACATATTTCTGTGGATTGGCCAAGAAAAATAGGTCTCAATTCAAATAAAAATAATGTTTGTTATTTTAAAAAGATTTTTCCACTGAGTTATGTGTTAAACTTTTGCTAATTTGGTTGTCTAATATTGGACATGACTTAGCCAGCAATTTGATATACTTTCTGTGGCTCAGTATAATGACTATTTGAGTTTTTACAATTTTGCTCTTGAGTAGGAGTTAAGTTGAATTAGGGTATACATAATTATTTAATTAACTTTTATTATTTATTTTGTAGATTTTTATAAAAAGAAAAATCCCACATCTTATTTCCTTGAATATGTTGGAAACCGTAAAATATGCAGAGGGTTTTATTGATGGTGACCATGTCTTCTTTCAGGTGTGTGTGCATTTTTCCTTCTGTAAGTGGCTGGACTAGCACTGTGGACCTACTGCATCCCAAGGAAGTCTTTCTCTTGGCTTCTCTGCCATTCTCTCTGTAAACTCACTCACTGTTTTATTTGCAGAAATCCCTTTCTTTTGCTCTGCCTGAGTGTGTGCAGGTCATTTTTCTAAATGGAATTTTATGTGCTCTTCTTTGGCATGACCTTTTAGTTTCTCTTCCCATCCCTCCAGCCTTATGTTACCCACAAATACTAGCGAACTACTTCTTTCTAGATGTCTTTCAGCCATTTTTACACTTTCTTCCAAGCAGAGGGGAAATGGTCCCTAGTCTGAGGGGCAGTGTGAGGTAAAGCCCCTAGTTCTGGACCTGACCTGCCGTCCACATCCAGTTGTGTGATCCATCACAGCCTCTGGATGCTAGGATGACCTCACCCCCTGCAAAATGGTCTGTAGTTAATTTCCGAATGTTTCCTAGAGCTAGAAAATTCTGATTGTTGGTGACTTTCTTCTTTTTTGTCATTTTGCCATGAGTCTCCCAGGTTTCAAACTAATTTTGCTTTCTCTCTTCCTTCTACTGCTTCTTGCTTTATCTATTGCCAGGTGCTACATATTATACCTTTAGTCTGGCATGTATCTGTGCCTTTCTGCTTTCTTTGTACCTGTTCGCACTTCAGCCTCACTCCCTTCGACTGGACTCATGTAACATTTGTCTCCCTCCACTATCTGTCCCTTCCCTAATCAATGCTGCATCTTCCTGTTTGCTTCATCTTTCAAAGCACCATTTGTATTGCATCACCTCCAAGTGTAAAGGCATTAAACATCTCTCCTGGTTAGAACAGGGAAGAGGTCCAGATGGGGTCCTCGTTCATGCTTCTTACCTGGGATCCTAAATAAGATGCTTAATCTCTAGCTTCCCGGAGGGGCGGGCATATCCTGGATGGAAATTGTCGCTTAAGGAAAACCAGTATTCCACAAGCCTCTCTGGAGAACAAGGAGTCTGGTAAATTTTGAGGAACTCCAGATCGTCGATTTCAGTTAACGATCTTTCCACAAGGCACCGGTCAGTGTTTGTCTCATGCATCCAGTGTACTCAGTGTGCCAGCAAATCTGGAAAACTCAGCAGCGGCCACAGGACTGGGAAAGGCCAGCTTTCATTCCAATCCCAAAGAAAGGCAGTGCCAAAGAATGCTCAAACTACCGCATAATTGCGCTCATCTCACACACTAGTAAAGTAATGCTCAAAATTCTCCAAGCCAGGCTTTGCAATACATGAACCATGAACTTCCAGATGTTCAAGCTGGTTTTCGAAAAGGCAGAGGAACCAGAAACCAAATTGCCAACATCCGCTGGATCATCGGAAAAGCAAGAGAGTTCCAGAAGAACATCTATTTCTGCTTTATTGACTATGCCAAAGCCTTTGACTGTGTGGATCACAATAAACTGGAAAATTGTGAAAGAGATGGGAATACCAGAGTACCTGACCTGCCTCTTGAGAAACCTATATGCAGGCCAGGAAGCAACAGTTAGAACTGGACATGAAACAACAGACTGGTTCCAAATAGAGAAAGGAGTACGTCAAGGCTGTATATTGTCACCCTGCTTATTTAACTTCTATGCAGAGTACATCATGAGAAACACTGGACTGGAAGAAGCACAAACTGGAATCGAGATTGCCGGGAGAAATATCAATAACCTCAGATTTGCAGATGACACCACCCTTATGGCAGAAAGTGAAGAGGAACTAAAGAGCCTCTTGAGAAAGTGAAAGAGGAGAGTGAAAAAATTGGCTTAAAGCTCAACATTCAGAAAACGAAGATCATGGCATCTGGTCCCATCGCTTCATGGGAAATAGATGGGGAAAGAGTGGAAACAGTGTCAGACTTTATTTTGGGGGGCTCCAAAATCACTGCAGATGGTGATTGCAGCCATGAAATTAAAAGACACTTACTCCTTGGAAGGAAAGTTATGACCAACCTAGACAGCATATTAAAAAGCAGAGACATTTCTTTGCCAACAAAGTTCTGTCTAGTCAAGGCAATGGTTTTTCCAGTGGTCATGTATGGATGTGAGAATTGGACTGTGAAGAAAGCTGAGTGCCAAAGAATTGATGCTTTTGAACTGTGGTGTTGGAGAAGACTCTTGAGAGTCCCTTGGACTGCAAGGAGATCCAACCAGTCCATTCTAAAGGAGATCAGTTCTGGGTGTTCTTTGGAAGGACTGATGCTAAAGCTGAAACTCCAACACTTTGGCCCCCTGATGGGGAAGAGTTGACTCATTGGAAAAGACTCTGATGCTGGGAGGGATTGGGGGCAGGAGGAGAAGGGGATAACAGAGGATGAGATGGCTGGATGGCATCACCGATGTGATGGACAGGAGTCTGAGTGAACTCCGGGAGTTGGTGATGGACAGGGAGGCCTGGTGTGCTGCAATTCATGGGGTCGCAAAGAGTTGGACACGACTGAGTGGCTGAACTGAACTGAACTGATCAGGTGATTTTCGAGTCAAAGATGTTCTGGTGCAAGGAGGTGAGGTCCTGTGCTTATAGCCACAGGCTCAGACTTGACTTCCGCTTTGAGGGACTTCCTAGTCTGACCACTATGAGCTGCTTTTTCCTTCTCTGGGCAATTAGGGAAATTATTAATACCCCCTCCTTTTTTTTTTTACTAACGCAGTTTTTCAGAAGCTCTAATGACCTCCTCATAGTGATTAACAGCTTATGCTTCTAAACCCTGAAAAACTATGGTCACTTTGACTGGACTCTTTGACTCTTAAAAATTGTCTTATTTGTAAAATAGTGGATGGTATTCACTTTGGGTCTTAAAAGATGACAGTGGTACCCCTGGTAAAGCCAGGTTACAGAAACATGAACATAGAGGAAGTTTTGTTGGCAAACATCTGATATGCTGGGTTTTAGTGACATGTTTAGATAAGAAGGATATTAGAAGTTCAGTTGGGTCCAGATTTGCACAGGTATTCAAAGATGTATTATGCAAAGGCAACACTGGTGGTGGAGAAAGGGGGTCAAATCTGTCACATTGGTTCAAACAACACATATCTTTAACCATTAAAGTCCACTGCAAATGGATTTGAGATGAGAAAGCTCTATTAAGAAGATAAGAAATAAAGTCTTAAATCCATGCTGTTGCAGCAGAGATAAAAAAGAATAAATTTGACAGGTACCAGGAGGAGAATCTGTTGGTCTTGGTATAATGTGATTATTCAAGGTGTGATTTTCTCTGGTTGAGATATTAAAAATTGCTGACAATAATTTCAGTAGAACAAAGGGCCAGGCACCAGATTTCTAGGGGTTAAGGAATAGTGGATCTCCCCAGGTGGTGCCAGTGGTGAAGAGCCCGCCTGCCAGTGCAGGAGACATAAGAGATACAAGTTTGATCCCTGAGTCGGGAAGATCCCATGGAAGAGGGCATGGTAACCCACTCCAGTATTCTTGCTTGGAGAATCCCCATGAACAGAGGAGCCTGGTGGGCGACAGTCTGGAGGGTTGCAAACAGTCAGACACAACTGAAGTGACTTAGCATGCCTGCACGAGGATTAGTAGAGGGTATAAAATGTGAAAAATTAAGAGAAAAAGAGGAAGGCATTTTGTTTTTTTCAATGATGGGGGGAATGGTTGCCTAGTTGCCTGTTGGTATGAAGAAGTCATTGCTCATTGGGATAGAGCTGTTCACTCAAAATTTAAAAAGAACCTTGATCACCTTGCCTTAATAAGCCAGCTTTCATCAGGCTTCATATTTGATTAGTTCCTCCTGGAGTCTTCCAAAGGCCCTCTGGTTTCTCCTAACCAGAATGGTTTTGTGTTACTGGAATTTATCTTGTTGTCTGTTTCTCCCAACAGATTGCTATGGAAATATTAAATAACACTGGGCTTGATTCTTATCTCAAGGGATTCTGACTATTAAAATTTCTGTTCATGCTAAGGAACTTTTTGTTTGGGAGAAAATATGATATGGCTGGTGATTTTGTTTTTTCTTTTTTACCCTCCACATGCTTTGCTCTATGTAATGAGATGATGGAAACTGTTTATCATCAAACTTTAGAGCTTCTTTCTTCTATTGGTTTTCTACTATTAGGTAAGAGGCTAACATGTACAAATTAAAATATTGATTTTTTTTTTTTACTGTAGTTTAGCAAAAAAAATTAGCAAAAATTTTTTAGTAACCAAGTGGTAATAAGGCAGTGGCTCTAGAGGCAAACTTGTGTACTATGCTGCTGCTGCTGCTGCTGCTAAGTCGCGTCAGTCATGTCTGACTCTGCGACCCCATAGACAGCAGCCCACCAGGCTCCTCTGTCCCTGAGATTCTCCAGGCAAGAACACTGGAGTGGGTTGCCATTTCCTTCTCCAATGCATGAAGTGCAAAGTGAAAGTGAAGTCGCTCAGTCGTGTCCGACTCTTAGCGACCCCATGGACTGCAGCCTACCAGGCTCCTCCGTCCATGGGATTGAGTACTGTTTACAGAGAAATGTTTGCTGTTGGATAAGTATGTTAATTGTTACAGTAGTAAAAAGTGCTAGAAAGAACCTACTGTTATCCATTTATATCAATTATTTTATATTTGTATCGAGGGATACTATTAGTGCAGCCATTAAAAGAGTTGAGGTAAAAGTATTGAAAGATTTCCAGGATGTGTCATTAAATGAAAAGAACAAGTTTCACAGGGTGTCTATTATATGTTTCACTTCACATAAAAATTATACCTGAGTATATGGGCATCTCATGCATATGTAAGTATAGAGAGGAAATTGGAGGGATATTTTCCAAATTGCAGGTATGATTCTAAATTGCAATTGTGAATCATTCTAAAGAGGAAACTTGGACTAGGAGCGTAGTGATGACATGGGACTTCCATGTTTTATTCTGTATACTTTAGCACCAGTTAATCCTTTATGAGATGATTTGATGATGGGGAAATGCTCCCTATGACATTAAAAGTAGTTACTAAGGAGACATGCTCCCAACACTGAGGTGGGTTGGTTTCCCCTGCTTCTGATAATGTTTCTTTGTATTACTTCTATTCTGTTCTTCTCTCAACATCCAACATCTTCTTTAACATTTACTTTATGATCTGTTTTAAGTTAATATTTAAAAATTATCCTATTGTTTTTAATATTCAAGTTTATGAATGCATAGTATCTTTCATTAAAAAGTTTAATGCAAGATTGAAGTTGCTTGCAATGGCACCTCACTCCAGCACTCTCGCCTGGAAAATCCTGGTGGGCCACAGTCCATGGGGTCGCTAAGAGTCGGACACGACTGAGAGACTTCACTTTCACTTTTCACTTTCATGCATTGGAGAAGGAAATGGCAACCCACTCCAGTGTTCTTGCCTGGAGAATCCCAGGGATGGGGAAGCCTGGTGGGCTGCCGTCTATGGGGTCACACACAGTCGGACACGACTGAAGCGACTTAGCAGTAGTAGCAGCAGCAGCCCTGTGAAAGGTGGCACATGACCAGATATATGTCCTCGTGTTTTGTGCCCTGATGTGAAGGTGGTCACTCAGTCAGCACTTAGTTCAGTTCAGTGCAGTTCAGTTGCTCAGCCATGTCCGACTCTTTGCAACCCCATATACTGCAGCACGCCAGGTCTCCCTGTCCATCACCAACTCACGGAGTTTACTCACACTTGTGTCCATTGAGTTGGTGATGCCGTCCAAGCATCTCATTCTCTGTCATCCCCTTCTTCTCCCGCCTTCAATCTTTCCCAGCATCAGGGTCTTTTCCAATGAGTCAGTTCTTCACATCAGGTGGCCAAAGTATTGGCGTTTCAGCTTCAGCATCAGTCCTTCCAATGAATGTTCAGGACTGATCTCCTTTAGGATGGACTGGTTGGATCACCTTGCAGTCTAAGGGACTCTGAAGAGTCTCCAACACCACAGTTCAAAAGCATCAATTCTTCAGCATTCAGCTTTCTTTATAGTCTGACTCTCACATCCATACATGACTACTGGAAAAACTATAGCTTTGACTAGATGGACTTTTATTGGCAAAGTAATGTCTCTGTTTTTTAATAAGCTGTCTAGGTTGGTCATAATTTTTATTCCAAGGAACAAATGTCTTAATTTCATGGCTGCAGTCACTATCTGCAGTGATTTTGGAGCCCCCCAAAATAAAGTCTGACACTGTTTCTATTGTTTCCCCATCTATTTGCCATGAAGTGATGGGACCAGATGCCATGATCTTCGTTTTTCTGAATGTTGAGCTTTAAGCCAACTTTTTCACTCTCCTCTGTCACTTTCATCAAGAGACTCTTTTAGGTCTTCTTCACTTTCTGCCATAAGGGTGGTGTCATCTGCATATCTGAGGTTATTGATATTTCTCCCGGCAATCTTGATTCCAGCTTGTGCTTCATCCAGCCCAACTTGTTTGCATAGAAGTTGAATAAGCAGTGTGACAATATACAGCCTTGATGTACTCCTTTTCCTATTTGGAACCAGTCTGTTGTTCCATGTCCTGTTCTAACTGTTGCTTCCTGACCTGCATACAGATTTCTCAAGAGGCGGGTCAGGTGGTCTGGTATTCCCATCTCTTGAAGAATTTTCCACAGTTTATTGTGATCCACACAGTCAAAGGCTTTTGCATAGTCAATAAAGCAAAAGTACATATTTTTCTGGAACTCTCTTGCTTTTTCTTTTTTCGATGATCCAGCGGATGTTGGCAATTTGGTTTCTGGTTCCTCTGCCTTTTCTAAAACCAGCTTGAATATCTGAAAGTTCATGGTTCATGTACTGTTGAAGCCTGGCTTGGAGAATTTTGAGCATTACTTTGTTAGCATGTGAGATGAATGCAGTTGTATGGTAGTTTGAGCATTCTTTGGCATTGCCTTAGGGATTGTAGTGAAAACATCTTTTCCAGTCCTGTGGCCACTGCTGAGTTTCCTAAATTTGCTGGCATACTGAGTGCAGCACTTTCACAGCATCATCTTTCAGGATTTGAAATAGCTCTACTGGAATTCCATCACCTCCACTAGCTTTGTTTGTAGTAATGCTTCCCTAGGCCCACCTGACTTCACATTCCAGGATGTCTGGCTCTAGGTGAGTGATCACACCATTGTGATTATCTGGGTTGTGAAGATCTTTTTTTGTATAGTTCTTTTTTGTACAGTAAACACTAGTAAATTAAATATTTCTAATCAGGTTAATTTTCTGAAGAATTGTAATCATGGATATTTAAATTGACCATGAATTTATTTGCTCTCATTTATGAAACACTAGATTAAGTCTGATGGAATAACAGTCACCTCCTATTTCCATCAGAAATGTGGACAGTGTCCAAAATAAAGAATGGATAATCACCAACCATGATTACTTTAGTGTCTTGAAGAGTTTCATTATAAACTGGTCAAAATTTGCATTTTAAATCTCAAAAATTATCACCCACCATCTAGCATGTAGAATTATGGTTTTTTGGGAATTAGTACATTCAAATCTTTGGAAGTATACAATTATAAAATGAATTTATTTTATAGGCTTAAGAACAACCTTTATAAATATGCTTTTAATAAGCAGAAATTGGATTTATTCTTTAAAATTTTATTTTAGACTCACCTAACTGCTTTCCAACCACATTCTCTGAAACCAAACCTTATCCTTCTAGTTTGGTCATTGGTCATTTCCCTCTAAGAAACGTTTATATAATCACATTATAATCTGTTAAAACAAGGGTAATTTTAGTTGTACTGTATGGGAAAGCACCTGTGAAATCTTTGACTAAATGTCTAATCTTTTGTAATGGAAGCTTGACTTCTCTTTCTTCCTCTTTTTTTTTTTTTTTTTTTTTTTGAGGGAGATAGTTTAAAATATCAGCAAAGGCAAACAGAAGTACATGCATTTGGTAATTGAAAACCATCATGATGTATACTCTTGCCATTTTCTTAGAAAAATTTCTCCAAATTAAAACTAAACCTAGCCAATTGCACTCCATTTTCTATTTTCAAAAACAATTTATTGTCCTCAAGTCACCTTCCAGTTTTGAAAATAAAACATATATGAGATAGACAACAAATGTTTGCAATTAGTGAATTTAGGTGAAGAGTCTGTTGGGTGTATTTATTCAATTTTCTGTAGGTTGGACATCGCCCCCACTCCCGGCCCTCCCAAATCTGGGGGAAAATCAAGTTGCATGTAAACCAAATTTTTTGCATTTTCTTTAAAACAGCAGTTAACTGATTCCTATCTGAGTGTGGTCACTGCGGCTCAGGAAGTAAAGAGTATTCCAGACTCAGCTTGAGACCTTCATCTGCAGCCGCCTCTGTTTATAAGTTCCCCGTCCTCACTGTCCGCAACAACGGATGAGCATGTGGATGTTGGTAGACTGGGTCAGGCCTTGTTTTCATTTTCATGGTGCACTTAGTTTGTTACTTTTTTTTTTTTTTTAGGACTTTATTGGATTTGTTACAATATGCTGTCTTCTTTCTTTCTTTTTTTTTGAGACTGTTTTGTGTTTTTGGCTGCAAGGCATGTGGGATCTTAGCTCCTCAACAAGGGATCAGACCCACACTCCCTGCACTGGAAGGCGAAGTCTTAACCACTGGACCAGGGAAGTTCATAGGTTGTCACTTTAGCAATCCAGGGTGGCCCAGGACTGGCCTCACAAGTAGGATCCTGGAGTCAGGAGCTGAGTTGGATGGTGTGACTTTGTAAAGATGCCCCTGAGGTTCTCTGACCTGGCTCACCAGTAGCTGACTGCTGAATAACAAGTAGGGGTGATTATGGGTGTTCCTTCCTTCCCTGCCTGTAGGGTCCTTTTGCATTTCACTTTGTGGTGCTGGGAACATGTGTCTGGGCCCTGCTCTGTAGGAGCTTGCCCTTGAGTCTGGTAGATTACCATGTGGACTGATGGCTGTATAACAAAGGATGGGTCACTTAGTTACTCTGAGCTGCAATTCTCTGTAGAACAGAAACAGCGTATGTATAGGGTCTGGCACATTTGTGGAGATGTTTAATATTACCACAACTCTTAATAAAGTGTTTTCTCTCTTCCTACCCATCTTTATCCAGTGAAGAAAGTACTCTCTATATAAAGTTCTTTTCAGTGTTTCTCTAAAATATCTGTAAGATAAAATATTTATAAGATAAAATAAATGTTTTGTTCAAAATGTGTGCACTTAAGAGGTATAATTATTAAACACTGAAAGCTGATGCTGGGAGGGACTGGGGGCAGGAGGAGAAGGGGACGACAGAGGACAGGATGGCTGGATGGCATTACCGCCTCGATGCACATGAGTTTGGGTGAACTCCCAGAGTTGGTGATGGACAGGGAGGCCTGGCATGCTGCGATTCACGGGGTCACAAAGAGCTGGACACGACTGAGCGACTAAACTGAACTGAAATCAATGTCATGCTCAAGGCCATGACCTTTTAGTTGCTTTGCTGAAGGAAAGAATTGGGGTGAATTATAACTTGTGTTTTGCACCCCAAGTTGGACCCTCCAAGGTGATACCTTTCTCTGGGCTCACTTAGGTGCCTCAGAGGTACCAGATGTACTTCGGTGTCTAATCTCTTTCTAACTGGATTTTTAGGAAATTAAGTTACCGTTTCAGATAAGAATTGCCCTTTGCTGTCAGCGTGGTGGTGGTAGTTGTTAGAAATTCACTGGCTTATTGTCCACATGGTTCCCGACTTAGGAATGTTGAGTTCGCATTCATCAGAAACTTATTTCGAATTTTGAATCTGGGTCTAGTCATGTACTGCCGCATTCTCTCTCATGATGCTGGGTGGTGGCAGTGATTCACAGCTCCCAGTCAGTGTGTGATCAGGAGGGTGAGCAGTCAGTACACCAACAAACATCTGTTCTTCCCTTTCAATACAGTGTTCAATAAATTACGTGAGATAGCCAACACTTTATTATAAAATAGGCTTTGTGTTGGATAATTCTGCCTAACTGTCAGCTAATGTGTTTGGGCACATGTAAATCAGGCTTGGCCGATGTTGAAGCTGAAACTCCAATACTTTGGCCACCTGATGCGCAGAGCTGACTCATTTGAAAAGACCCTGATGCTGGGAAAGATTGAGGGCAGGAGGAGAAGGGGATGACAGAGGATGAGATGGTTGGATGGCATCGTTGACTCAACAGACATGGGTTTGGGTGGACTCCGGGAGTTGGTGATGGACAGGGAGGCCTGGTGTGCAAAGAGCTGGACATGACTGAGCAACTGAACTGAACTGAACTGAAGCTGTGATAGTTAGTAGGTTAGGAGTATTAGATGGATTTTGGACTTGACAATATTTTTGACTTCCTGTGGGTTTGTCGTAGGAGATCTATAATTCATCCGTTAGTTGGTTCAAGTGATAAACATCTGATAGATGAATAGCCCTGTTAGGATATAAAACTAAGCAGTAATCTGGCCAAGTATGATTAACTGTCAAACATGATGCTGGTATTTTTATATTGTTAATATCTGCTATTAATCTGCTAAGAGCTCTTTTTTTCCACTCATCCCAGCGCCACCTGGGTAATCATAGATGGCTCCTACTCGAAGGTCATGTGTCTTCCACACTGTTCAGTGACGTGATACTGGTGGTTTGCAGTCTGCCATGGGGGGAGTACTTGTATTGGCAAACATTACAGATAAGATCTTTTTCCTGTTTAACAATTTTTTTTTTTTTTTTTTGAGAGCCAGCTCTAGGACACTCCTAGTCATGGCACATCTTCATGGCATTTTCTAATTTTTTGGTTATCCCTCCAGGTCTCTGCTTTGAGAGCTCATCATTGTATTGAATTATTCTCTAACCTGGATGATCAGGCTTCTGTTTAGCCCAGATGAGTTTCTGTGCTTCATTGCCTGCCTGCACCTTCTCTGCTGGAGCCCCGCAAAGAGCTGTGCTTAGGATGGTTCAGGTCCATCTCCTTGTGATTTCTCAGTGACCTTGCTATGCGTCTCCTCAGGACTCTGACCTGAGGAGAGTGAAAGTCACTCAGTCACATCTGACTCTTTGCAACCCCATGGCCTATAGAGTCCATGGAATTCTTCAGGCCAGAGTACTGGAATGGCTAGCCTTTCCCTCCTCCAGGGGATCTTTGCAACCCAGGTCTCCTGTATTGAGGATGGATTCTTCACCAGCTGAGCCACAAGGGAAGCCCAAGAATACTTGAGTGGCTAGCCTATCCCTTCTCTGGCGGATCTTCCCGACCCCGGAATTGAACTGGGGTCTCCTGCTTTGCCAGTGGATTCTTTACCAACTGAGCTGTCAGGGAAGCCCATGTGGATGTGATATGAAACTAACCCTTTCAAACTTGCAGTCCTGTCAGAAAAGCCAGGCAGGGTGCAAGAATTCTTTGGGGTATCATGAATTAAGTGCCTTGAGAAGACACCTGCTCCTTAGACGTGTGCAGGACAGTATATGTGTTGCTATTTTTAACATACATTTGTACCTTGATGGTACCTCTTTAGACTGTTAGCAGTGAGTTCTGTGATTGTAGGTCTCTGACTTCCTCAAGCATGTTTGACTCAACTATATAACTTTCATAGCTCCACTAGTAATAGTGTCATTCTAAAGATTCTTTTAAGAAGTTGGAATTTTATTAATATCTGATTGCTATCCTCAAGAATATGTGCAGGCACAAAAACCACCTGCAGTTGTATTTTGACCAAGAATCCTCACGTGGAGATGATTTTCAAAATGATGAAGACTAGACAAAGGCCATTGTGCCCTGAGGAGGCTGGGATTCACATTTAATGCCCAAGGGAGAGAGGAAAGGCACTTCAGGAAGAAGAAATCTGGCCACTAGGGCTCACAAAGAGGCAAGAATCAGGATGAAAGGGCTCTGAGACTTACTTTAGACACTGCGGAATGACAGATTCAGGGTTTTGAATAGGAAATAGTATTTGGTATTCTGGATTTAAAGCTAATCTGAGCTGACTTTACAGGGAAAGTGTGGAAGGTTTCTGAAGGTTTCCCTTGTATTATCTCCATCTGAAGATACTGCCAGTTGTTCGCAAGGGTGAAATAAGTCCTTGCTCTGGGTTGTGATGCTGAAGATAGCTGCTGAGCTTTTTAAAAATACACGGATTGTCTAATACCTTAAATTTTATTTCAGTTTCTTACCAGTTACGAAGTCTGTTTTCTACTGAATCACAGTTCCGTTCAGTTCAGTCGCTCAGTCGTGTCCGACTGTTTGCGACTCCATGAATCACAGCACGCCAGGCCTCCCTGTCCATCACCAACTCCGGGAGTTCACTGAAACTCATGTGCATCAAGTCGGTGATGCCATCCAGCCATCTCATCCTCTGTCATCCCCTTCTCCTCCTGCCCCCAATCCCTCCCAGCATCAGGGTCTTTTCCAATGAGTCAACTCTTCGCATCAGGTGGCCAAAGTATTGGAGTTTCAGCCTCAGCATCCATCCTTCCAAAGAACACCCAGGACTGATCTCCTTTAGGATGGACTGGTTGGATCTCCTTGCAGTCCAAGTGACTCGCAAGAGTCTTCTCCAGCACCACAGTTCAAAAGCATCAGTTCTTCGGTGCTCAGCTTTCTTCACAGTCCAACTCTCACATCCATACATGACCAAGTAGCAGACAACTTGATCTTTTATGTCAACATCCAGGAGTAAATATTTCAAGAGTCAAACAGTTTCTATTCCCATGAATGACCTAAAATCTTAAATATTTCAAGACTTTTATTTTTGTAACTCAAAGTAACCAGGTATCTGTTACGTTTTCTGTTAATATTTTAATTTGTGCTATCGCTGCTACAATCATTTTATACTGAAAATTGTATAAAATGAGCCTCTTGCTCTGAAGACCTCTCTTTCTGGTAAATATTGATAAGACAGTCTTTAATACAAAATTAGCTCAAGTTTTTTAGGCCATGTGCAAATCACAAATTCTGGTTTTAATTATATCTCAAGGGAACAACCTGAGGAAACCAAAAGAACTGACATAATTGGATCAAATTGTGTAATCAAAAGCAAATGATGTGGTTATTAATCCTAATGAAATGATTTCCCAGCATTTAATTCATTTCTCTGATTCCAGAAATTTTAGTAATAAGTACATTGAAAAGGATATTCTGAGCAGGTACTCTTCCTAAATAGTCCTTTTCTCCAGACTGTTTTTGGTTGAAATATTTCTGAAGGTTAAACCTTAGAACAGAGAGTCTATTCTATATATGAAGTCACATGCTATACATGAAGTTTTAGTCCTATTTTATTTATGTAGAAGGCAGTATTCCAAGCATTTTATGTTAACTTATCCTCATAGATTATCAGTATATAGTATTATATTATTCTTCTCAGTTTATAAAATGAGTCCACTAAGTCAGAGAAGTGAGATCATTTGTCAAAACCATTTTGCATGGAGATTCCATTTTTAACCACAAGGCTAATGTACTCAGCTGGTAGCTCAGCTGGTAAAGAATCCGCCTGCAATACAGGAGACCCCATTTTGATTCCTGGGTTGAGAAGATCCCCTGGAGAAGGGAAGGCTACCCACCCCAGTATTCTGGCCTAGAGAATTCCATGGACTGTAGAGTCCATGGGGTTGCAAAAAGTCGGACACGACTGAGTGACTTTTACTTTCACTAAGGTTCCAAAACAACTGTAACATGTTTATTAGTTTAAATTAACGTTTTTGTTTAACATCTTAATTTTTGTTTGGTATTTGTATCACATTCCAAGCATTAGGGCAATGCAACAGTGCACAGCTAATTAGCTTTATTAATGTTAACCTCTGCATTTATTATAAACTTTTGAATCATGATCTAAAATTGAACATTCAGACTAGTCATCATTGCCATGTACCTTGTTTTAAACATATCATAGGTTTTGTTTTGTTTGAGAATACAATCTCTTGATCCCCAGGAAAGCTACCAACTAGCTTTTGCATCACTGACTTTAACTAGGAAATTGAGGAATTTTTTTGTTTTGGAAAGCTACTTTCTCTAAGCCATTTCATGTAAGTTAATGGCTATGTTTCATATGTGAATTAAAAGACTTCATTGGAAAGTAGTAAAACAGTACAAACTCTAATAGAGGTTTACATGAGTGGATTTTGTTATGGGACCCATGTGTTGTTCTTCACTTGTTTCTTAACAATTTAAAATAATGAGGTGTGGAACTTTGAGGACTACAAAAAGTTTTTCATAAGCCCTTCAGAGTTAATAATGGTGACATATGTATTTATCATCAAGGGGAAAGGGTTGCATGAACATATGTTAGTCCCCGTTGGAAGCAATGTGAGGCTTTTATGGACCGTAAAGCTCAGCGATGAACTTGCCTTGTAGGGACTCTTCTTTACTCTTTACTCTTTTTTTTTAAATTTTTTTAAAATTGAAATTTCTTCTAATTTATTTGAGGTGTCATCTTACCAATCTTCCTTTTTTAAACTTTTCTACCATTCAGATACTACACCAAAATGATTAAGAAAACAACTCTCTGCTGGAACTGATTCAGTATGATATACATTCAGTGTCAACGCGCAGTTCCATCTTATTACTTACATATAATGTTCTAATTTTCTTGCTAGATCCTTAATTCTTTGTAGAGTCACATTTCAAAGGAGTTATAAAGTAGTGATATCAGAGAATAAAAAGCAATTTATGAAAGTTTTATAACATTAAAAAAATAAAAATACCTTTTATTTCTAAAAGATTTTATGCTCATTGTAAAAATACTCAACGTTATAAAGACACAGTAAAAATCCCTGCCATCCAGATGTAATAGCTGGTAAGATTTCCTGATGTTCATTGTTTCTATGAAGGTGTGTGCGGTTGGCTCAGTCGTGCCTGACTGTTTGTGAGCCCATGGACTATCTAAGCCTACCAGGCTCATCTGTCCATGGAATTCTCCAGGCAAGAATACTGGAGTGGGTTCCTTTTCCTTCTCCAGGGGATCTTCCTGACCCAGGGATTGAACCTCGATCTGTATCAGCAGGCAGGTTCTTTAGTGCTGTACCACCTAGGACAGTGTTATTTACACGTTTCTCCTAAAACGATGAGATGGTTGGACAGCAACATTGACTCAATGGACATGAGTCTGAACAAACTCCAGGAGATAGTGAACAGGGAAGCCTGGCATGCTGCAGTTCACGGGGTCAGAGGGAGTCAGACATAACTTAGCTACTGACATAACAGCCTAGAATGAAAATTCATTGACAAAAGTATTTTAACGGTAATTCTCACTCTATATGAAAGTACAGTTATTGTATGTTCAGAGTTGAATATTTGTTACAACATGATTATCATATTTTCTCACAGACCCTGGCCCTGATTTACTAGTTGGCGAGGATCTCATCCAGTGCTGAATTGTGCTTGGTTCCTCTTCTCTGGGTTATAAAGAGTGAAACCAAAGAACCGCAGGCCATAAGACCATTCTCAAAATCACAGGGCTGCTGCTGCAGAGAAATCTGCAATTTTTTGTAGGCCTAATTTCTCCATAATAAGAATTCCTGCCTTGTTGTGAGGATTAAATGAAAGATTGTATAGGCAGTTTGTTGTGTGTTATAGATGTTTCATAAAATTAGTTCTCTCTCTCTTTCCTAAAATCTTTGCTTTAATAGGCGGGGTGCTTTGCATGTAGTGATAGCCATGAATCTATTCCAGCAAGCTCATGACATGGAGAATGTTGTATTTCTTTAATTTGAATTAATGTACTGGGTGGATCCATTACATGTCTAGTTATAATTTCAAGTAGAGCATTCAGTAAACTTTATTAAAGAATACTTTGCATGTCAGCAACACAGCTCTGTTATCCAAGTTATGTTGGATAACAGAGCTCAAAGATTTGTGAACTTATCACATGGTTACATTGCTTAGTTATAATTGAAAAAAGACTAGCAGAAACTTAATTCACAAAAAAGATCCCATCTGTTTTGTTTACTGAAATATATTTAAGAGTTGTATTGTTGATTAAATTGAGGTTGTATTGAGGACTAGAGAAGTGTGTTCTTTAGTAATTGGCATATCAGAAGTCCTCAGTATAGACCAGCAATTATCACTTTTTGTTAATTAAAATTTAAAATTCATAAGTGCCTTGCCTTTCAAAGAAGTGATTTGTCCTTATGTGTAGCAAGAAATATTTGTTTAGACTTTTTCTTTCTTACTGATTTAAGTAAAAGTTTATTTAAACTAAAGAGTCTTTTAATGAATGGAAAGATTGATGATGAATGGGAAAGCCCTGATGCTGGAAAGATTGATGGCAGGAGGAGAAGGGATGGTTGGATGGCATCATCAACTCAATGGACATGAGTTTGAGCAAACTCCAGGAGTTACTGAAGGGCAGGAAAGCCTGGTGTGCTACAGTCCATGGGGTCACAAAGAGTCTAACACGACTGAGCAACCAAATAACAACAAGTTTCTACATTAACAAATTGATGATTAATTTTGAAATCATTTTTAAGCCAAGGAGAAATTGATTTTTTGAGAGAAAATAGTTATAAATTGTTTTATAAATATAAATCTAGATATTTATTTACTCATGTATTACACTTATTTCACCCTGAAGATAAAGCATTTTAAAATGTCACCTCCGTAAGGATTAAATGTTAGTTAGAACAGCATGGAACAACAGACTGGTTGCAAATAGGAAAAGGAGTACGTCAAGGCTGTATACTGTCACCCTGCTTATTCAACTTATATGCAGAGTACATCATGAGAAACGCCAGGCTGGAGGAAGCACAGGCTGGAATCAAGATTGCCAGGAGAAATATCAATAACCTCAGATATGCAGATGACACCACCCTTAGGGCAGAAAGTGAAGAGGAACTAAAGAGCCTCTTGATGAAAGTGAAAGTGGAGAGTGATAAAGTTGGCTTAAAGCTCAACATTTAGAAAACTAAGGTCATGGCATCTGGTCCCATCACTTTATGGGAAATAGATGGGGAAACAGTGTCAGACTTTCTTTTTTGGGGCTCCAAAATCACTGCAGATGGTGATTGCAGCTATGAAATTAAAATATGCTTACTTCTTGGAAGGAAAGTTATGACCAACCTAGATAGCATATTGAAAAGCAGAGAGAGACATTATGTTGCTAACAAAGGTCCATCTAGTCAAGACTATGGTTTTTCCAGTGGTCATGTATGGATGTGAGAGTTGGACTGTGAAGAAAGCTGAGCACCAAAGAATTGATGCCTTTGAACTGTGGTGTTGGAGAAGACTCTTGAGAGTCCTTTGGACTGCAAGGAGATCCAACCAATCCATCCATTCTAGAGGAGGTCAGTCCTGGGTATTCTTTGGAAGGACTGATGCTAAAGCTGAAACTCCAATACTTTGGCTAACTCATGTGAAGAGTTGACTCATTGGAAAAGACCCTGATGCTGGGAGGGATTGGGGGCAGGAGGAGAAGGGGATGACAGAGGATGAGATGGCTGGATGACATCACCAACTCGATGGACAAGAGTTTGGGTGAACTCCGGGAGTTGGTGATGGACAGGGAGGCCTGGTGTGCTGCAATTCATGGAGTCACAAAGAGTCGGACATGACTGAGTGATTGAACTGAACTGAACTGAGAACAGCAAAATTGGTCATATCACAAAATCAGTATGTTTCTACAATCCGTAAATTATTTTTTTCGGAAATGTTCAAAAGAATCCAATGGATATTAGTCTGATAGGGAAGCCACACTTGAACCAGATTGATTACGCTGGTTAAAATCATGTCACCTAATGGGCACACTTAGCCTTTGGTGTGTGGTAGGGAATCTGAGCAGTGAGAGCTACTTCCTGCAAAAGAAATGACTTCCATATTGTTGAAGTGGTGATAGTGGTCAAGTCTTGGGATAAACATGTTAGGAGTCAGGCAAGTGGGATGCTGGAGTTAGTTATTGAACCCAGTGATACTTAGTAAGGCTTCCTTTGTGTGTCTTGGAGCACAGGAATTGTGGAGGAAGATTCCTGCATATGACTGGATATCAGACTAAGTATGCCTGATAGGATTCCTCCACCCCCAGTAACTCTAATAATCTATAAGAAGCAAGCTTAGATTTTGAAACTTAATTTCAGGATTCCACTGTGCATGTAACAGGTGCAAAGATACATACTATTTGTTGTTCTCTGTGGTTAGATAGCTTCATAAATCAGCACCATCTGTTCTTCTTCTAAAAGACTCTTCTCTTGCCTTGGGTTGTGTGGAGTCATGTTGTGTATGTTTCAAGACAGGAAATGTTTCATTTCTGTGGGAAATGGAAATTTCATGGACTATGTTCAGGACTGTGTTTGCCATTCCATTTGATCAGTATTAACTTGAGATGAGAGTGTTAGGCATCCTTTTGAGGGTGGGCAACTCACATATAATATTCAGCATCACAGGTACTGAATTATTCTTCATTTAATCCAAAGTTATTTGACATTGAACTCTGGAGTTCTATGGAGCAAGTTTATATTAAGATGAACTGCACTGCCTTTAGAGGTATAAGAGCTATTATTTTCCCTCTATAATATAAGAAGACAGTTTTATTTTTAAAAGTCTTGCTTAGTATCTAGTACTGTCTTTTCTAATTCTTTTTTTTTAAAGTGCTTTTACTCTAGTAGAGTACAATGATCTTTAAATAAAATTATATTACACATTTCCTGATTTTCTTTCTTTAGAAATTTGCTTATAGGTTTATCATTTCAGCAGTGAAATCTCCGCCCCCCCACCCCGCCCACTCAAATGTTTTCAATTGTTTTCCACATATGATGGAAAATTATTTTTCCCTGGGGATTAGGCTAATTAATCAAATAGTGGCAACCTTAACACAAAAGCCTTCTGGAATCCAATTTGTGATACTCTGGGGACTTGAAAACAGATTCCCCTCAGAATTTATTTTCCACCAAATGTGATCTGCCAAAGTGGTTTAATTCATACTGTCAACATTCAAGTAAATACTTTCTCTGGAAGCTATGGCTCACTAAGAGTTAATGTATCTCTCATTAAGTTTGGAAAATTTTGGAATTCCAAAACTCCAAAAAGGTGAAAAAGATCATTTAGTTGAGCATTTGTGTAGCAGTGTAATTGAACTGGTTACATTATTTTACATGAAAAATAATAACATTTGAGGAAGAATATTATAAATTTGTTTAGCAAGATATCATCAGAACTTTCTTTTCCTTTCTGCTTCCTAAACATAAAAATCAGATTGGTATGCCAGAAATTTAAGTAAGCAAGTATAACTTAAGTTTTTAAAAAACATTTAGACAGTATGTAAATTATTTCTTGAAATTGTAGGCTTTTCTTTAAAGTAATAGCTATTCAAAATATTTGTATCCTCAGAACTCAAGAGTATGAATGCAGAGATGCAGGTGATTGCTTTCTGGGTAAATTTTTATTGTGTTCCATAAAACAGACAATTTTCCTTGTTTTGTAAACAAACCGATTACAAAGCTTATCCTCTTGTATGAATGATGGAAGCAGGATTCAGATTTTAAGTGTTCTAACTACCAATTCTGTCCTATTTTGCAATAGTATCCACTTTTGTTAATGATGTCATTAACAAAAATCTGTGAATATAGAGAAAATATTTAGTGCCCAAGAAGGAAAAAATACAACTAGATAATTTTTAAAATTAAAAAGATAATTACAGATTTAGCCTAATTTCATTTTTTTCTCTCTCCTTTTACTACTTGACTCTTCCATCTTAAAAACATTGCTTAGATCAGTATTATATCACAGATAAAGGGTTAACAAAAATTATTTCCCCCTCTGCCCAAGAGTATAAACTTTGGTGAGGTTTTTGGTTTTGTTTTGTTCTCTTTTCCTGGAAACCTGATAAAGGTTTCCGTGAACAATCTTTGTATGGTAATTAAATTATTCTGATTGGTAAATTGTATCTGGACTGGAAAAACTGTAAATATCTGACAAGCAGCTGTCCCTTTGGTGATGCCATGAGGCATACTGGCTTCTCTGAGGCAGGGGTCCCCTGAGCCAGGGTAGCACTCTGCATCCAGCCTCTATCAGTGTCTTCCTGTGCAACTGAACTGTCGTCCGGGGGACCCACAGGAGAAGGTCGTGGGCATCTTCCAGGAAGGCACCTGCCAGGGACACGACCACGATACTGCCTTCCTGGCCCGTTGGGTTTCCTATCTTTTATTATTTGAAGTAAACCTGGTGCCAGATTTAAATTAAAATTAAATACAGCATACTCAAAGGCATTTAATGAAAAAACTAGCACTCTCTGTGTTCCCCCAGCCCCTCTCCCTAGAGGCAGCAACTCCCAATCTATGCACATGTTGGTTGGTTCTGGTATTTACTTCCATGTTTCTGAATAAAATATTTATGTTGTTTTGTGGTTACAAGCTATTGACATCTTTTGCTTTGTCATTATGGAAGATGGGGTTTTCCCTTTAATGCCACTTTTACCTTCCCGATACCCCTCCTCTAAGTCTTGTTACATGAAAATTCCAAGTGGAATCAATACCCAGTGTCACATTATATAGCGATGTGAGAACTGCTCACGGTTTAGCCGAGTGGCTTCTCTGATTACGTTTCCTTTCCTACACATTTTCCTTCGCTATTCTTGGAGCTAATTGCTTTAGCATTTTGACAATTTGGTTTGTTTTCTCTGTCTATATCTTTAATCTGTGTCCCACCCCGTCATTCTCTATCAGGTCTCTGAAAATATCTCCCAAATATTAAAAAATATCAGAGTAATTATTATTATGATTTTTCTCATGGAGACGGACTTCCCAGACCCCTGTGTCCTGCTGCTCTAATCTTCTCTGGACTGTCCCCATATTCTGGACTTACCTTGGGTTCTGTCCATTGTCTCATTGAGTTCTCTGGGTTTTACTGGAAGGCATCCAAAAATAAATTGATAGGAAAGGGACCAGGGGAAGTAAAGACTTTGCTTGTCTGATTTTTTTTTTAATACTTGCTTTTTTTTTATATTTGATTTTTTATACTTTTCTTTTATACTTGATATTTTTTTTTCATACTTGATTTTTGTTTTTGTTTGGTTGGCCATATTGTTCTATGTTGAAAAATATGTTTTTCCCTTGATACAGATGGTTTAACTATTTCATGTAGTAGAATTTAATGTTTTACTGTTCAAAAGACATTCTTATCATAGAGCGTGTGTTAATCACGTTCCCAGTTTTAGTTTGCTAGCAATCATACAAACGCTGTGTGTGTGTACTCAATCGCTTCAGTTGCGTCCGACTCTTTGCAACCCCATGGACTGTAGCCCGCCAGGCTCCTCTGTCCATAGAATTCTCTAGGCAAGAATACTGGAGTGGGTTGCCATGCCCTTGCCCAGGGGCCTACAGATGCTACCGCTCGGCAACGCTCAGATTAAATTCTGTTATTGGGAGATAATTTTCCATGGTTCTTTTGCATTTCTGTACATCTTGAGAATGAAGGCCTTTGTGCTGCACTCTTCTTTCAACGATGTGTGTAGAGCAAACAGCCTTGGAAGACAGACATGGTGTCTCCCTCCAAAACAGTGAGCAGGCGTGCAAACTGTTTGTGTAAAGGGTTCCAGTTCCCTGGGCTCAGTTTCTCCTGTGTAGACCACTGTCCCCGGGCCCTCTTCATATTGCCTTTGAGAATTTTAGCTTAGGAATCAGTACACAAATGGAAGATACTCTGGCTGATGCCATTGCTGTAATGAACTGTCCTTTGTCTCTGAACCAAGGTGTCCTCTGTGATACCCATGAAGCTATGTGGCAGGCTAACTTAGAGCTTTCAAGCAGGATGGAATCACAGCCCCGTCACAGGTCTTCACATCTGTCTCCTCTCTGAAAATTTCCTCAACTAGCAACCCGTGGTGTTTTCTTTTTCCTGCCATTTATTGGATTGTAGAAGATTCATTGGAAGGACTTGTTGAAGCTGAAGCTCTAATACTTTGGCCACCTGATGTGACGAGCCAAGTCATTAGGAAAGACCCTGATGCTGGGAAAGATTGAAGGCAACAGGAGAATGTGGCAGCAGAGGATGAGATGGTTAGAGAGCATCACTGACTCAGTGGACAAAAATTTGAGCACACTCCAGGAGACAGTAGAGGGCAGAGGACCCTGGCGTGCTAATGGTCCATGAAGTGACAAAGAGTCGAACACGACTTAGTGAATGAACAACCACAGCAACACAGCATTTAGTTGTTTATAATTTTTGATATGTTTTCTCATTCTGAAACCCTTTTATGATGAAAGTACTTTGTATACAGCAAAGTGCAAGAAATTATGGGTTTTATGCAACTTTCTAAAATGTATATGATATATTCTGTATTTAATTGAGTGGGTAATATGTTTAATATTAAATTTTACTGCAAGGCATAAAGTATGAAAGGGTGAATATATACTCTTAAAATATCTTATAGTTGTGTAACATTACCCTAAAACAATTACTGAGGTATGTTTTATATGTCACGTATTCACTGTGTCTCATTTCAATAACAGCTGACATTTATTGTCCATTACCACGTGTCAGGTACTGTGTTATGATTTGTGACGTGGGTTTATCTTACTTATTCCTCTCAGTAATCCTAAGAAGAATTAGATGGTTTTATTGTTCCTAGTTTACAGAAGAAGGGACAGAAATACAGAAAGGGTATATAACTTGTTTAAGGAGGTAAAGTTGGCAGATGGCACACTCACTTTTCACATCCAGGTCTGTTTAATTTTTGAAACTGAGCTCTTGACCACTATTCTCTGCTGTAAAATAGACGGGATAGGACAAAAAGTACATTGACTCACCTGAAAAGTTTTCTTCACACTGCGTAGTTTAAACTAATACTCTAGGCCTTCCATCTTGATTTGGCATAGTTCATAACCGAGCTTCATTTACTATGGTGACAATGGAATTCAGTGTAGAACTCCTGCTAAAAGTGACTGTGCTCAGTTGCAGCTCTTAAAAGTACAGAACAACAAAATAAAGCAGTATAGGAGTTGGTGTGTACACATTCAGAAACTGTAGTTCCCACAGCAACTGCAGCCCAGCCTCAGGGTAGTGAATTTTACGAAATAACTGAACACCATATGCAGCAACATGAAATAATGTTCTCCATGCTCTTGGGGCCCTGGTAATGGTCACTGTGGGAACAGTGAATGTGGCAATTATTAGTTGCTGTTTCATCACTCTAGTTTGGGGCATTTCCTTTATGTGGCTATTTCCCAGTGCCGCATAGGTGTTTCTGCCAGTTGTATATCATGGTGATGTTTCAGCAGTGCTTAAATTATTAATGAATCCTGAATCTAAATGTCCATAACCCATAAACTATTTGTATGTTTTCCATCTGATTTATATACTACTGTGTTTCTCTCCTTTCTATCCCAACTCCCAATGGAAAAGCTTAATTTTGGGAGTTTGTTGTTTACATTGTGAGTGTGACTCTTAGGCAGGTTCAAGATGCTGGTTCACGTTTGAAATGTATTATGTAATGGTGCTAAAGCTGAAACTCCAATACTTTGGCCACCTCATTGGAAGAGTTAACTCATTGGAAAAGACTCTGATGCTGGGAGGGATTGGGGGCAGGAGGAGAAGGGGACGACAGAGGATGAGGTGGCTGGATGGCATCACCGACTCGATGGACATGAGTTTGAGTGAACTCCGGCAGTTCATGATGGACAGGGAGGCCTGGCGTGCTGTGATTCATGGGGTCACAAAGAGTCGGATGCGCCTGAGCGACTGAACTGAACTGAACTGAATGGTGCTTAAAGGAGATGAATGACTAAGAAGGACATAGCAGAGCCCCTCAAAGCACAGGATCATGACTCTTCAAGTAGCTTGGCCTCACGCAGTGCTCCACCATTGAGGATGCATGGAGTCTATCTAAACTCATAGAAGAGCTCGGCACATCCAGCTTCTTATTTTGCTGGACTCAGAGGCAATTGGGCATTAGCAACTACCTTGCCTTCATATTGCCTTAGTGACTTGAAATATCATCTGATGCTCTGTCTTGAACTTAGAGCCATTGCTTATCATTTTGTTGATTGATGTCTCTGTTAATGGCTTATACATTTATACTATGAGTTAGAAATATACAATTTTTCTGTAATGGTAGACCCTCATTAGGTGGTTTAATAAGTTCATATATAAGCTCACTGTTGTCAAGTTTATATAGTAGAAAAAGATAAACCTAACAAATTATGGGTATGTAAATTATACACATAAACCTCCAAGATGTAAATTAAATAAATTTTATTGAGTTGTATTTGGAAGCATATTACCCCAGAGACTCCTGAGGGTGATTTTGTTTTCATTAGCAAATACTTGCATACCACCTGCTGGGTGTAAGACACTGTGGAGCCAAAGTAAAGCCCACGTGAGCCACTGTATTTGGAGATTCTGAGTCTTTTCTAAGTATTCTAATTTAGATAATAAAACCGTTGATGTCATCAGACATGTTTATCCTTATTTAGATGATCCTGCAAAGCCAACGTCACTGTTAGTGAACTGCGTAGTGAAAAGATGGTGGACAAGATGACAAAGAGAGGTATATTCTTGGGTGACATTTCATTTACTTTTATGAACCGTCACATTTATTCCACATGTACTTTTTGAAGCACTGGCATATTTATTCAATTTCTACAACATGTTGGAATATCATTTTTTTTTTTTTTTTTTACTAACACTCTGCCTTTCTGAAAGGGAGAGTGCAATGCTGGGAGTTGGTTAGCTTACTCTTTGTCCCTTTTCGTGCACCTGGTCCTTTGTAACAGAAGTAAACATGGCTAAGATCTTACTGCCTTTACCTCTGAATGATCGGTCAGTAGGCTTAGGATAACCTTATGTGACATCTCGCAGGAGGAAGTGTTTAAGTCCAGGACTGCACTAACTTCATGTTCATTTTGACAGCCTATGTTAATAGGAACTAGGGAACTGACAATTGAACTGAAAACTTTGCTAATCTTTAAGATTTACAATGGTCTCAACTGTTTGGATTATTAAAATGTTAAACATCTGTCCCCAGTATAATGTACATCTATTCGCATATTATAACATTGTAGTAATATGTTCAGAGCAGTAGTATGCATGCAAGAATGAATGCTTAGTTGCTCAGTCATGTCCAACTCTTTGCGACCCTTTGCCAGGCTTCTCTGTCCATGGAATTTTTCAGGCAAGAATACTGGAATGGATTGCCATTTCCTCCTCCAGAGGATCTTCCTGACCTAGAGACTGAATCTGTGTCTCCTGCATTGCAAGCAGATTCCTTACCCGCTGAGCCATCAAGGACACCCAGTATATAATATCAATAACCTCAGATTTGCAGATGGAGAAGGCAGTGGCACCCCACTCCAGTACTCTTGCCTGGAAAATCCCATGGATGGAGGAGCCTAGTAGGCTGCAGTCCATGGGGTCACTAAGAGTTGGACATGACTGAGTGACTTCCTTTTCACTTTTCATTTTCATGCATTGGAGAAGGAAATGGCAACCCACTCCAGTGTTCTTGCCTGGAGAATCCCAGGGATGGGGGAGCCTGGTGGGCTGCCATCTATGGGGTTGCACAGAGTCGGACACAACTGAAGCGACTTGGCAGCAGCAGCAGCAGCAACAGATTTGCAGATGACACAACGTGAATGGCAGAAAGTGAAGAGGAACTAAAGAGCCTCTTGATGAAGGTGAAAGAGGAGAGTAGAAAAGCTGGCTTAAAATTCAACATTCAAAAAACAGAGATCATGGGATCTGGTCCCATCACTTCATGACATATAGATGAGGAAAAAATGGAAACAGTGACAGTTTATTTTCTTGGGCTCCAAAATCACTGGGGACAGTGACTTCAGCCATAAAATTAAAAGACACTTGCTCCTTGGGAAAAAAAGCTACGACAAACATAGACTGTATTAAGCAGAGACATCCCTTTGCTGACAAAGGTCCATATAGTCAAAGGTACGGTTTTTCCAGTAGTCACGTACAGGTGTGAGAGAAGTCGGTTGTGAGATTTAGAACTTTCCCATTAGTATGAGAACTTCTTTGGTATAGCTGTTCTCCAGTTTGTGACTCGCCCGCCTGGCGGCTCTATTGTGTAGCTAATGGTCACCTCCTTCAAGATGACTTAATACCATACGCTGGGACCCCAGGACTGCTGTTGCTAGAGCCTCTGTCTCTGTGGCAGGCCACTGCTGACTCATGCCTCTGCAGGAGACCCTCAAACACTCAAAGGCAGGTCTGCCGCAGTCTCCTGTGGGAGTCACTGCTCCTTCCCTTGGTCTTGGTGCACACAGGTTCTGTTTGTGTCCTCCAACCGTCTCTGGCAGGTATGAGGTTTGAGTTTAAATGTGATTGGGTCCCTCTTACCATCTTGTTGCAGCTTCTCCTTTGCCCTTGATTGTGGGGCATCTCTTTTCAGTGGGTTCCACCATTCTTCTGTATGGTTGTTGGTTGCTAGTTACAATGGTTGTTGGTGGTTGTTCAGTGGCTAGTTACAATTTTGGTATTCTCACATGAGAAGATGAGTGCATGTCTGTCTCCGCTACCTTGGGTCTGATTTTTACGCATTAAATATATCAAAAGGTGGAGTAAAAACAATAAGAAGTTAACATAGGTATAAGTCCTAATGTTTTCTTTCCTTATTGCAGAGGCATCTTGTTTACCCCCTGGGATATACTAACTCGGGAGACTTACTGCTTTCAAATACAACTTTTCACATGTTCAAACCCATGCTATCACTAAAGGCCATCCTCACTAGACGAGCGATGTAGTTAACGTGATCATAATGCCTGTTAGACTCCAGTTTTATCCAGTTGCTTCTCATGCGCTTTCTAAGGAGAAACCTGACCCAGGGTGTGCTTCTCTCTGTTTAGGATGAGGATGTCGCAGAGGAGGACAGCAGTCGCGTGGAACCCGTGGGCCATGCCGACACTGGTGTGGAGAACATCCCCAACTTCTCTCTGGAGTAAGTTACTGACAGTTTCAGCTAAGCTGTAGCTTCACTGACGGCAGCAAGTATTCCGAAAGCGTATGGCATGCGGAATGTCTGTGCTTATTTAAAACACGCTTTGCACTGGTTTGTTTTCCAAAGAGCATCTTTCATCTACTGAGTTAATGGTATAATGTAAGAGCTATAGCATGGAAATTCACAGGTTCCTGCTGGGTTCCATGCCTTGGCAAATACTATTAAATGGTAGTTTGAAGCAGTGTTTGATTGAAAACGTTTGTCATGCTCACGGCACTGTCACTGCTTTCAGTTTGCTTTTGTATGTCAGTGTTTTGTTTGTTTTTCAACTTTGCCAAGTTGACAAAGATATTGTAGACATACTTGAAAAACTAGCTGGATCAGGTAAGCATTAGTCATTTTAGTATATGTTTTACTGGCTTGAAGAAATAGAATCTATCAAGATATTTGATGGGGACCTTATAAGAGGTTAGGGACCTTGAACATGATTTTAAGTATCAAAGGTCAAAGAAAAGCTTCCATATATTGTCACAGCTTTGCAATTATCTTAAATAACGTCAGGTTTGAATGGAAGATGTTTTTAAGACTTTGAGTTACCTTAGAGCAGCCATTTCTAAATTTTTTCTTTGACTTTGGGTAAAAGTTGGGGGTGGTGATATTAATAATTACACTCTGAATTTTGTCTTTTCTTGGTTTTCCAAGAAAGGGTTATAAGAATTTTCTCAGTGAAATTAAACAGACTCCCAAATCAGATTATACTTGGATATTCAGCACCCAGTGCTCTCTAAGTAATTACATTTAAGAAATATTTGTCCCGTTGTAATTCTTTTGAGAAAGACTATGAAATAAATAAATGCATTAAAAATACCATACTATCCTTAGTTGACAAACAGACATTAAATAGATGTTCAAATGCTATTAATGATATCTGAAATAGCATCTTAGGACATTCTATGAAAACATTAAAAAATTAAATATCCATGTAAATAGTATTACTTTAGTAAATATTTTGCAATATGACAAAATTTTAATTTAGCTAATTAGGATATTAACTAATGTCCTAAGTAGTGTATATGATTTAATCTATATACATATTTTCAATTTTGATTTGTTTGATATTCCAATCTTTTTCTTGAGTCTTTGTATTACATAACCAGGGCACTTATAGTACATAGGATTACCTCAGGTTTTTATTTAAGGCATACAGTTGAAGTATTGGCATTTTCCAGTGCATAAGAACTGTCCTGGGATCCTGATCAAGTCCACTGGTAGTTACTTATGTTTGTCCAGGTTTCCTTAAACTAGATACCTAATATCTAGTTGAAATAGTATTTCCAAATATTGATCATTGGATCAGTACTGTTTAGATTTCTGTGCCGTGCTCATACCCACAGAAATACCAACAAAGAAAGTGAAATCTCATTGAAATGGTTTAGAAAATTTACATTCTCCAGGTTACACCAATTTGCAGTAAATTTGGGCTTATGATATTCATATTAAAGTACTGTAGTTATGTAGTAGACGTCTGCAAATGAAGTCATGTAACTTCATATAAATAGTGTGAAGACTTTTAGAGTTCAGTTACAAACACTCTTAAGGCAATTGTTGGATTTTTCATGGGTGCCCACTGGGGTTGTGTCACCGGCGTGAGCAGTGAGCTTACAGCAGGTAGGGTGTTAGGAGTAAGGGTGGTGGCATCCTATCTGGACGGCTACCTGCAGGGGCAGAGCTGTGCCCTTACTGGACTATTGGAAGGATCAATGAGATGACCTGCTCAGAAGCGCTTTGTAAATTATAAAGTGCTGTGCAATGGAAACATCTTTAGCCCGTTAGTCTTCGTAATCCTTGATTAGATATTAGAATGGGAAACTTTCAGTGCAAGTCTAGAGATCTGATTACAAAATGTGGACTTGGAGTATACAGAAGAGCAATGTCCTGGGTGATTTTTAATGTAGTTATTTCTGATGATTGCTCCCTTCCCATGCCATCAGACTAGCGTGCCGGTATGTAGTGTTGAATGTGCTTTCATCACCATGCTTCTCTTCCAGAATGTGAATGTATATGCGTGTGTGCCCCTTGGAATTTTTGTTTTGTCTCTTTTGTTGTTCACCGTGTGTCTGTGCCGTTGCAGTTTTGTGTTTGGTTTGGTTTGGTTTTGGTTTGTGACAGTACATGTTCATGCTCCCTCATTCATCATTGTCTCACAGTGATATGGTAAAGCTCGTACAAGTCCCCAACGATGGAGGGCCTCTGGGAATCCATGTAGTGCCTTTCAGTGCTCGAGGCGGCAGGTAACGTATCTTGCAGGTTTTTAATTGAATCCTAATGTACAGTGTTTTATCTTCATTTATGCTCAGATGTAGAGTAGTGTTGAGTTAGCGTATGCTTAATAGAAGCCTCTTCATTTGCGGGCCACCGTGCCTTCCTTCACACGTATGCATCATAATCACAAAAGCACTTAGGCTGATGAAGAAATCGGGCATTTAAATTATTCTAATAATTTTATTGTTCATCACATCCATGCAAACATTTTACTACGCTGCAAACTGATGATAGCCTTTATTGCCAGAACTCCAGCTGAATGTGCAAAGGTAAGGAAGTTCTTCAAGCATTTTCCTGGAAAACATGTATCCAGTATAAGTTACCTGGATAACATAGAAAATGATTCATTGAAAATTTTATATGTCTGTTTAGTTCTTTAATTTTAAATGATTTTTGTAATTGTGTTCTAAAATTTTTAAGTTAGAGAAGCTATAGATTTATTTCCTCCCATGTGATCTGTGTCTCCTCTTCAATCTGCCCACCCAAATGGCACAGTTTTGCACTGTTAGTATGACTTCATTACTTCATAGAACATGTATCCTTAAAAATGTCAAATGTTAAATGAGTTTCTTTTACCCTGCTGCTTGTTTTCAATGAAAGAATTATTGTTTGTTTTATACATATTCAAATACTAAGAACTGATTTTGCAGCTAATCACATCAACTAATCAAATGTTTGATGAGCCTTTCATCATCCATGAAATACTGCCTCCTCCTGGGGCTTGGGGAGAGGCATTAACCTTTGAGGTTTAATCTCATCCTCTCTTATTTACCTATTTAGTTATTACCAGCTGAAACATATTTATGATCTATTTGGCTTTTTAGTTTGAACTTCTTCCTTTTATTGTTATCCCTTTATCTATTTATTTTTAAACTTCCTTTATGCTGGGAAAAGAAAACAGGGAGCTGGAAAGTCGCCTTAGGCCAGCGAGTGAGAACATAGAACATTCTTTCAACTCTTGCCAAAGAATTATAAGGATCTAGTATGTTGTAAGAGACATTGGAATGTCAATTACAGGCATGTGACTGAATTATCTGTTTAATTTTTTAAAATAAGTGTTTGAACAGCTGTACCACCTTCCTAGTGTATGTTCCTGACCGTGCTGTGTCCAGACTTCATGTTTCTGGTAATGCACATGCTTTATGGAAGGTCTGGAAGCTGATGCATTGATTTACCTAGAACTCTGCTGGAGTAGGAGGCTTGAAAATGAGCGTTATCTAACAAGATGTGAAATTCTCCTGGAATTGAGAGCGGGGTGTTAAATTCACAGACTTATGACCACTTTTACTTTTTTCCCTTCTTTTCTTCTTCTTTTTTTAAAACTCTAGAGAAACATTGAACTTTCATCAAAGAACTTTCATTTAAATGAGCTCAGTTGTTTTCAAAATGGCCCTTGCCTTTATCTCCTTTAAAAATTATAATCTTAAATGATCTGAGAAGTTAAATCCCTTTTCCATTTATTTGATGAGTACAAAAATAAGCTAAGAGGGTAAAGTGCATGAATGATAGCTTCCCAATACTAGTGTGCCTTTAACTGCTTGTGGAATATAACTCATCACAACTGAGACTTAATTGTGTATAGACCAGCTTTGAACCAATATTTCAAACATGCTATTTTCTGTCATTTATTACACATATTCTATGGCATTGTGTGAAAGGATATTGGGATAAAATAGGTAAAAAGCCTAAAGCAAAAAAACTGTAAGATAGAAAAATTAATCTACTGCAGATTAATTCAGTGGAAGGTATTTTTACTGGTTACCATGGCATTTCATTTTGATATACAGAACTCATTCAACTAGACAAGGATCCCTTTGCAGAACTAGGTGTCATTTTTAATCCCTGTTGATTTGGCAATGTAATGAAGAAAATCCTGTACAGCATTCTTGTACAAGGGACAAAGAGATTAAGACAATGAGATTCTTTATAAACCCTTTCTAGGCATCAGCAATTTTGAAAACGGAGCAGAATTTTTTCCCCCTAACACCTGTAATGTGTCTTTGAGCTTCCTCATTGTCTTGACATTCCTGGTTCTCTGGAGTGAGGCGGAAAATGCAGAGAGCAACAGGAGGGCTCCTCCAGAATCCTAGCCTCCGATCTTCAGGAGCCAGACACACCCATCTCCCTTGTTCTCCGAAATGCTGACAAGTACATTCTTCCCAGTCTGTCAGAAACCTTCCCAAGCATTACTGAGTGACGGTTCCTGTGTTAGGTGTTGGGAAACAAGGATGAATGGGACATGGTCTCTCTCCAGGGATGTGCAGTCAAGATGGAGTGATAGCCAGGAACTCACACTATTATAATTATGTGATAAATGCCGACATTGTGAGTTGATGGGGAGTGGTTGTCTGAATTAGGTAACTGAAGCTGGCTTGTTGTAGAAGATGATTTTAATTGAGATGACACTTTGTGAAGGAAGCTACATCAGCTCCATGGTGACTGTGAGGGCAAATTAAGCAATGCAGAATAGTGTAAAGGAGGAAATTAAGTGGAACTCGTGAAGAAATTGCATATGTTATCCAGTGGAAATAAAAGAATACATATTTGTGGGATATAAGTTGAAATTTCTGAGAATAAGTTTCTTTGTGCAAAATTCCAGTCATACTTGGCCCCCTCTCAGTTTTGGAAATGTAATTAATTGAATAACGCTTACTGAATACTTATTTTTCTAAAAGTGACATATACATGTCAGTATTGCTTTCTGATTTCCGTTTCAAAGTCAGAAAGTTTTAAGGAACAGTACAGAATTGGAATCACACATCCTACAGAGAAGAAACTCGATGCGAAACATCTCAAATATCAAACATAATTCAGGGAAATAGGAAAAAAATGTGAAGTCAATGTTAGAGAAATGTTTAAAGCTACTTATGTATTCAGTATTATTTTGGCCTGTCGTTAATGAAGTTTTTTGAATAAAGATTCTGCTGGATCAATTTTAAAGAGGCCATTTTCTAGAGTGGGTTGAATGTTCTTTAGTGACAACGGGCTTGTGGCTCCCCTACCCCAGCCATTGCTTTGGGTATTAAAAATGGAGACAAGCGGCTGCACAGGAGACACTGTGTTGATATCCCTTGATGCTCTGTTTTTCTCTAGTTATCATCCTGTATTTTATTCAAAAATATAAAATTAGCTGATCCCCACCCAGAATTCTTTATTCACAGTTTCGCTACCTTGAAATCAATTTTCACTTCACACATATAATTTCATTTCCTCTTGATTTTAAATGTCAAACATAACCTCCTTATTTAAATCACAAGTGCTACTACTTTCAGGAAGGCTCTGCCAAGTAATTGTCATTTCCTTTGGCAGAAAAACCATGTTTCATGTTGAAATTTTTTATATTTCTAGGACCTAGCCCAACAGTATTGCTCAGCGAAGCTTACTTTGACTATCCCTACTAACTCTGCATTGCTATCGAAATAAAATACATATAAAAATAAATATCTAAGGTACATTAGAAATAAAACAATAAGGATGTATCCTGGCTTGATGTTAATGAGGTTTCCCAAGCCTTTCCAATTACTTAGGAATATGATTGTGTTGTAATATTAAATATTTAGAAAGCAAGATAAAATGTATATTCTGAAATAGGGGCTGGGCTTATGAAATAATAAGATTTTGTAGTTTTAAGGGACTTAAAGTCTAACTGAGAAATATGTACTATATAAAGAGATCTATACTATGTGTCCAAAGAACCTGATGCGCGTGTGTGGTAGGATTTAGAGGAAGTGGAGGTTTGAAGCAACGGAACTTGATCTGTTCTTTAAAGGAAATATACGACTTAATGCTAGTGATGTCTGAAAAGATCTTCTTTCCTGGAAGAGGATATACGAAAGGAAGATGTTCCATACAAATGTGTGTGATTTGCTGAGAAATAATGATTCGAAACAGAGTGTATTGGAAATGGCTCTTAGAAAGCACTTTATGAATGGCCTGTGAGACTTCATTCTGTAAATAGTAGAGAAATTGTTGAAGGGTTTCGAGAAATACCATTGCATTATTTTTTAGACTAGCTATTATTCTTCTATTTGGTCCCAGTCTAACTTATAGAAGACATTCTTATTCTTTTCCCGTATGGAAACACATATGGCTAAAGCATATTATTCTTTTTTAAATTAAATTTTATTCTTTATTTTATTTTTTAAAGCATATTATTCTTAATAAAGTGCAGCCTGCTTCTCTGTCTCTTTTGTGTAATGGACATAATTGAATAATTTTTGTCTCAAAAAAGTGTTTATTAAGGTTTAACTATTCTGTATAAAAGTTACTAGACATATTTGGAAGGTCTTAAGAAAAATACTCATCTACCTAATAATTCAGTGAAATTCTATGAACTTGACTCCTCTAATACTTACATGAGTTATAAATAGTGTTAGTTTTAACTCTTAGGTCACTGAACCTTTATTATATTACTTTTTGTAGCATAAGACATCAAAATCAGAAAGCTCATCTTCTTTCCAGAATTCCCAGTTGCCTGTGCTGTCTCCCCTCTTTGTGGCAGACAGTGATGGCCTTAACTACATGCTGAGTCTTCATGTTATTGGCCAAGGGCTTGTTAGGAATAGTCCAGGCTAAGAGATGCATTTTGATGCACCTTTTTTGAGGCCACAGATACTTGGGACAGTTCCTGGCTCTGTCTTTTGAGTAAGTGTGGCCTGAGCAGGTTTCCTTCACTTAGCCTCAGTCTTCATATTTGAAGGCTGGGACACTCCTGTGACTTTGTATGGTTTAAATAAGAAAATACAGAAACTTACAAAACGCGTGTAAAATTCCTTTAGTGAGGTATTTGGCAGTGGCAGCTAATATAATAAGAATGGTGTTGACATTTCACCTTCCACTTATCTACCTGTAATGTGCTTTAAGATTACCTCCAAATGCTGGGTGTTCTGGTTGTCTCAGTTCAGTTCAGTTCAGTCACTCAATCGTGTCTGACTCTTTGCAACCCCATGAACTGCAGCACGCTAGGCCTCCCTGTCCGTCACCAACTCCTGGAGTTCACCCAAACTCATGTGCATCGAGTCGTATTGCCATCCAACCATCTCTCTGTCATCCCCTTCTTGTCTTGCCCCCAATCGCTCCCAGCATCAGGGTCTTTTCCAATGAGTCAGCTCTTCGCATCAGATGGTCAAAGTATTGGAGTTGTAGCTTCAGCATCAGTCCTTCCAGTGAACACCCAGGACTGATCTCCTTTAGGATGGACTGGTTGGATCTCCTTGCAGTCCAAGGGACTCTCAAGAGTCTTCTCCAACACCACAGTTCAAAAGCATCAATTCTTTGGGTCTGGTTGTCTAGGCAAGTGCTAATGAGACTGTATAATAGTGGAATATGATTTCAAAATGATCTCTTCTATCATGAATATGGGATGAAAATTTACTCTTACATCCTAAGTTTGAGAATTTCAGTACACACTTATTTAGGTAGTTAGGTGTATTTGTTAATGAAGAATTACAGCCGATTTGAATTTCATGGAGACAGCTCAGGTGTTAAGAATAACTTTATTTGAGGCTTGTATGTTTCAGTTCACTTTAGAGTTTTTAAGTTGAATATTCACTTTTAAAAGAATAAATATCCTCTTGCACTTTGAGTACTCTATTTCCATTCATCTCCCCAAAAATACAATTTATTTACTGAATCTGTATCCTTTTGTCTGGAAGACTTCAGTTGTTCATTCTCAGCTGCAGATTCATTTTGTTCAGATCAAGGGGACATATTAAATGCATTTGTTTTAGAGAGAAAAGTTGTATTTTACATTTAGATAAAACTTGCTTTTTAAAATGTAGTAGTATGATGCCTATTATTTCTGCCCTTATTTTAAGGAATTCTCTATTTTCACTTTACCATGTTTTGGTCCACTTTATCTCATCCACTAAAGGCTATATTAACTTGGAGTTCTTACTGTGGTTCTGAGGGATTGAATGTAGGTCATTGCCAGCCCATTGTCCCGGGCTCAGTGAGGGGAGAGGGTCCTGCTGCTGGGAGCTCATTCTGCTCATGCCTTCTCTGCTTTTGCTGTAGTTGTGGTGTTTACACTGTGTCAGCTTTTATTAAGATGAATTATGATCATTTCCATACAGCTGGGTGGCAGTTGTGGGAGTTTACGTTATCAAAGCAAAACTCACACTTACTCAGCCAATTTAGATGTCAATAAAACATTTGTTACTTATTTTCAGTTTTATCATTGGCTGTAATTTATACTTAGGATTGAAAATGTTAACATGTGTGACTGAGTTTGTTTTAATTAAGTGTATAATTAGGCTAATGAACCTTGTAAAAATGTAGTGGTGCAATCCTTAATATAATCTAAGCAGTTAAATTTCTAATTATGCATCCAAAATCATGTACAGAGATGCTGCCTTTCCATGGCTGGCTCTCTGGGGCTGTGTTCTCCTTCTTTGCCCCCTTTGGGGGTAAGAAACATTGTACAGAAGCCATGGTGAAAGACTTCAAAGAAATATGTGTGTATTTACATATTTTTTAATGTAGGAAATTCATTCAGAAGTGGGATTTGTACATAGCAGACATAGTGTGTTTTCCCCTAAATTTTTGAAAAGATAGAGGGACCAGGGAAGGGCGGTAGTTTTGGGGATGTTTTCAGTTTACCAGAAGAAATCCACTTGCCCAGAAAGCATCTTGCCAAGTCGGGTTCACATTAAATTCATGCAGGAGGTGGAGAGGTGCTGCCCTGTGTAGCCGGGAGCCCTGATGTTGTGGCTTCCCAGCGCTGACCTCCCTGCTGTGTTACTCATGACCTGCTGGTCCTCCTGCACCTGCCAGCACAGTCAGGCTGGTGCTTTGCCCCTGGTCCTTTCCCCAAGCGACCTCCCCTCCCCACTGCCCGGCTCCTCTTCTCCCTCTCCTGACTCTTCTGTCTTTCGCAAAGCGGTTTCTTCTGATGAAAAGTGGTTGCCCCTAACAAGGAATTCTGGTACTGACTGCCAAGAAGGAAAACCACTCTCTACTCTGGCACAGAGTCATGCCAAAACGCTCTGACCTTCACGACCTTTAATTATTCTCTCTAATAAGAGTGTTAAGGGAAACACAACAGCATCGGCACTCACTTCTTTATTCCTTTAGAGGGAATTCTAGTTGCTGGTTGAATTTGCAAACCAGACTCCTAAAATTTGTTTCTAATTATGAATACTATCTGGGCTGCCTTTTCGTGGGCAGGAGGGGGTGGAGACGTCTCTGCTAGCAGACACAACTTTCCAGGAAGATGAAAATCTCTGTTATTACTTCCCATTGATTTCCCTTCAGAGGGTCCTCTTCATTCTGTTTGGCTTTCATGTTATCAGTTCAGTTTTCCTGCGAAGTTTTTTTGATCATTCCTTCCCATTCCTTTTGTAATCATTTTCACCTAGTGAACCAAATGGCATAATTTTGCGGATTGTACCATTTTCCTTTTCAGTTAATCCATTCTTTTGAAGAGAATGATTCTAATAGTGTGGTCAAGTACTTAGAAATCAGCAGGCTACTAACGTCTCCTTAATTCAGTCTGTTCTGTTGCTTCCCTGATCACTTGCTGTGTCACTCAGGGTGAAATTTTTCCCTTTCTGCTCCTCTACCCCCAACCCTCAACCACCCCATCAGCTCTCTAGTCTCTAGTGCTGTGAAAGAGGATTCTGAGGTTTCTGCGACTACTTTAATAGTGTTGGATTCTAAAACCTCATTTAATAAACTTTGGCAGTATTTCATGTAAATATGATAGCATACTTGTTTTTGATTTGTAGCATTTTTACTGTATGTGAGGATTACTGATGCAATTGGTTGTATAAGAGGGCTTATATAGAAAGACAAGCGATTCCATGAATGAAGCATGTCAGGCCTTTTTACTGTATGTTATTATCCTGGAATGATTCCCATGGGGCAGGGGTGGGGGGGAAGCAGATTTAAGAAAAGAAAAATGATTATCTAGATGAATATAAATCCATGGACCTATTCATCTAAAGAATATTAATGCCACTTGTAGAATTAAATTACAGATTTCCAAGTTAGATTATTTAAACTGTTATAGATACTGAAAGGTTTTATTGGAAATAAATTCATAAATTTAAACAAATGACTGATACTAGCTACCTGCTAAGTAATTTCCATTAAACTTGGTCTGACTTTCTCCATTTCCCTAAAAATATTCTATTTCAGAAAACACAAAGTATTTCAGAATATATAAAAACATAATAATTTTTAGACACTTGAGATCACAGCAATGTTGTAACTGTATTGAGAAATTGCTCATGATCTCACTGATTAAAAACTAATTAACTGGAGTGACTCTTGGTAGGCCATGCTTTTACTCAGGGGCTGAACACACGAACTTGAAAGAACTGTTGTTGGTCCTTTGAGGCAGCTTTTAGCAACAGAAGTGGTACCAAGTCGTGGTTCTGTTAGGATTGCGTGTGGGTGGCTGAGTCATCTTTTCTCTCTGCTGTGCTCTCAGGTGGGTGCTTGGATGGCAAAGTGGCCTCGTGTCTGCTCCTGGCTCCACTATTACCAATAACTGTGATTCGGTTTGATTTCTCTTGTTATTTTGTCCCACTCAACAGAGACATGGGTATATCTTGATGACGTGATGCCTCTGGATAGAACACTTTGTTCACTTGCCCATGCGTGTGTGTGTGCTCAGTCACTCTTTCAGAGCTGACTCTGTGGCCTCATGGACTGTATCCTGCCAGTCTCCTCTGTCTGTGGGATTTCCCAGACAAGAATATTGGAGTGGGTTGCCATTAACTCAGGGACCAAACTTGTGTCTCCTGCATTGGCAGGTAGATTCTTGACCACTGAGCCACCTGGGAAGCCCATAGACACTGACAAATCATAGGGAAGCTTAGGAAGGTACACTGTGGGCTTGAGTGCATTTTAGGAGTCACTTTACATTTACTGTGCACTTTGGTTAGCCCAGTAAGATATCACTTCCTGCCAAGCAGGGACTCTGACAGCTCTAGTCTCATGCAGCTGGGTCAGTATATTCTTACCTTTGAGCTTAGAGGATTTTTATATTGATTTAGTTCCAATATATGATGGCAAGTAACTAACAATGACCCACGCCATATTTTTCACTAGTCACCAAGTTTCTTAGACTCTTACACTAGTGGATGTTAATCCCCTATTATTAACATGACCAAAAGGCAATTTAAACGTCATCTCCTCTTAATTCTTGCGGTAGGTATACTTAACCATAGTAAGACACTGTGCCTCTTCAGTATATTTAATAATAAAAATTAGAATGACATCAATAGTGACTCAGTAAATATTCATCAAAGAAACAGGGTTAAACTGTAGAATAACACCCAAAAAACAAAAGGGCCTTCACCTCAGTGAATTTCAGCTCAGTCCTGTATTTGGTATAAATGATACCATCATGAAAAAGAGGATCTGATTCTGCATTTTGTTTCATTTATTCTATTTTGCAAAAACTTGTTAGGAGACTTGTTTGCCTCAGATAAACCTAAGCACCTATTCATTCAGTTTTCGGTTGTCAAGACCTTACTACAAGCTCAGGCCCATGTTCCCCACTTTCTAGGAGCTGACAGGGCAACAGTAGAGATAAGATGTGTGTATAAGTGACAGTGACAGGACAATGAGATCAACAGCAACAATTACCTCAAAGGTTTAAAAGAAGGATGCAATCTATTGGAGCATCTACACACAGTATCTACATATAGTAGGTTGTACAGTACATACTGCAGATTGTATTCCGTTGGAAAATACAGATAGGTGATTGGAAATTTGGTGTCTTCAACTTTATGCAGGATTCTAAATGCTAGTCTCCATATGGGTATTTTTTGTGTCTCTAAATACTAGGATTATGAAAGAAAATCTAAGCTGGGGACAAACCGAGAGTAAATTCATAAAAATTTTAACATGATCATGATACAGAATAGATGCTAACCGTCAAGTAAATCAGAGCATCAGAACTAGGTGAGGATTCCTGTTACTTATGAAGCTGTGATCATATGTAGTGTTTGCTATTTCTATGGGGTATATGGAATGTCCATCCTGTCAGTCAAGGAGTTGGTGCTCCAGACCGAGTATGTTTGCAGTAGTGTCCCCCATCCCCATCTTGGTCTCTAAAAGTTCACTCAGGCTTTTCTTTCTACTTCAAGTTTGACTTAACTCTGAGAGCTGAATGGTGACTGCCAAGATTGGAACTTGTCCCTGGCTTCCTATTTTCTTCCGAAGGGAATAATGGCAACAAATTACGTACTTCTGGGAGACCTAACAAGTTTTGAAATTCAGAACATGAGGCAATATCAAATTCAGATGCCAGGAATGGAAACTCTTCTATTTTTGAAATCTTCCCAATTCTCCTTCTCAAATGTGCAATGCACCAGGGTGAGCTTCTCCTCCTTACCTTTCCTTTCATGGAAAGATGGGTTTGCCATCAGCACTGTACCAGCTGGCTTGAAACAGGAAACTGCCAGACTGCTCACAAATCCATGCTCATTCACTCTCCCCACTGCCTCAGCCACCGAGCCGTTAGGCCGGCTCTGTTGGGAGCATTTGTAAGCATAGAGAGAAGTGTACACTTTACTTCAGAAGCATGACTCTGACACGCCAGAAACAATTGCTCATATTTATTGAAAAGATCCCTTTCTATGCACCATTTATGCCATTATGATTTTTGTATTGGTGTTATTTTAAAATGTCTGAATAGTGATTTAATGCACCCCTTTATTAGGCAGTCTTTGTAAATATAATACCAACATTAAAGCAGTAGGGTATTGTGCATAGTGGCAATATTACATGTGTAACAATTTGCATTCTTAATGTTCCAGAACCCTGGGGTTATTAGTAAAACGATTGGAGAAAGGTGGTAAAGCTGAACAAGAAAACCTTTTTCATGAGAATGATTGCATTGTCAGGATTAATGATGGCGACCTTCGAAATAGAAGATTTGAACAGTAAGTGTGGGCTGCCTCATTGCTGCTCTTTTCTGTGTCAGGCATGACAGAGTGCAGGCGATGGGAGTGCCTTGGACCACGTGTCTGTGGTCTTTGCCTTCCTGCTGGAAAGGGGAATTTTCTGCCATTCTCTAGCTTCTAAAAATTTCATCAAACTCCAGGTAATCACTACCATTAGACTATAGTCTAACAGCACTTCTTCAGATATTATGGGCCCAGTTTAGGCTTTACAATTTGGCAACTTCCTCACCTTCTAGAAAATTCACCAGGTTGCAAGTTTTTATTACACTTTTAGCTCACACTACCAACTTTTTCACACATAACATGACAAGCAGGCAGATTTTCCTTATCTTGATTCAAGCCCTTATTCAATTAAAAAGCTACAAATTCTCCATTTCCTATCAAGTAAGGCAAGAATGAGCAGGAATCATGAGGACCCAGTTTAAGACCTGACTAGGGATTCAGATGAAACAGAGGAGCTTCTTGTCCTGGTCTTGGAGTTGCACTGCAACCAACTGCTCTGCATGTAGAGACTTGGCTTAATTTTTCTGATAAATAAATAGTCACTTTATATAGTTTTCTAAGTGTATTTTTAAGTATGTTTCTTTAAAAACGCGATTGGTCTCCTTGCAAGGAAGTACTTAATAATGATTTTTAAAAGTCCTATTGGATAATGTTGTAGAGAGGCTATATTTAATTTCTCTTAATATTGAAATGATAATACCTCTTATGCTTAAAGCTACAGTGTAACCGAATGATTGCCAGTGCAGGACCCAGCATTTCAACAGTAGTTGTAGACAGTTTTGTCATTTTTGAGAATGAAAATTTATATTGGGGTTGTTTTTAGTTTCGACAAAGTCTGTCCATCCTCATTGCTTAATGCATATACTTAATTAAGTTCATAATACCTTCGAGTCCATCAGTCTCTTTTTGCTAACTTTCCATTCTTCCTCAAACCCAGAGCACAACATATGTTTCGCCAAGCCATGCGGACATCCATCATTTGGTTCCATGTGGTTCCCGCAGCCAATAAAGAGCAGTACGAACAACTGTCCCAAAGTGAGAGGAACAATTACTACTCGAGCCGCTTCAGCCCCGACAGCCAGCATGTGGATCACAGGGGCGTGGCCAGCACAGGGCCACAGGCTCTGCCCAGGGCGTCCCGGCTGAATCCCCCACCCGAGCACGCGGACCCTCACCCCCGACTCCTACCTCAGAGCGCACAGCCCTCGGGAAAGCCGCCTGCCGCTCCGGCCCTGGCAGCACACCCTGTGTTCAGTCCCAGCAGTGGTTACAACACCAAAAAAATCGGCAAGAAGCTTAACATCCAGCTCAAGAAAGGTACAACTGATCTTCCCACTAAGTCAGCTTTCTGTCAACTAACCCCAAGCACCTGAAGTCTTATCTCATTATTACAACTGACATAACTTTTAAAGAAAAAGTATTTCAAATTGTGTTGTTTTATGCTTTTCAGATTCCCTTTGCTGTATAAACATTTACATCTACAAGTTCAGAGGATAAGGCTTTAAACCTGATGTTTCTAGGAAAGAGGTAGTGGTTATGACTGCAGTACAATTGTTGACAGTGAAGGAAATGGGATTTAGGATGTTACCATCAAGCCCAAAGCAACAGGGAGGCTGTGACTGCTTTGAGTGCCCCATTTGATGTCCAGGAGAACTAGAGGCCCTTCTTCCACTTTGGGTCTGTCTTGCGGCGATGAGAAGGGACTGATTCCTTTGGAGCTATGGGCGATTCCTGGTGGAATGCTGGAGGCCCCTGGCCCCTTGTCTTCTGTTCTTCTGGAATATCCTGTGGCTTCCCTTTCTTAATGTGCCAGGGAGAGTTGGAGTGGCCCTGGCTAATACTTCACCCATGCCGTATATCAGTGCGTTTTGTAAGGATCTCCACCTGCAGATGAGGAAATCCTGCATGCTGGGTGACGTGTGTGTCTGCTCTGGCCTTCTCCATGACTCAGAGCAAGCAAACTGCTAGGCTCTTTTCTGACTCCCTGTCACTGTCCCCTCCAGACACTGCCATTAATCATCCCTTCTAGCTGAGCATTTTTATGTGTTTTTAAATCATGTCCCTCAAAATGGTGTCACTATAAAGAATGTTTCTCCTTTTATGAGGTCAACCATCTCCCACGGTTAGTTGGAAAGGAACCCAAGAGAGGTTGAGTGATTGCTGCAAGTCATGTGGCCATTGGTGGCAGAGTCTTACTAGAACCTTTTCCCTATCCGGACACTGAGACCATGCTTCTTTCCATCTGGTGTAGGGTTTCTAATGCTGTAAACTCTGAGATTCCTATTTCCTTCCTAAATCATACTCTTTAATTGGACTTTATGAGAACCACAAAAGCCTTTTTTCTGGTGACTGGCTTTTTTAACCTCCAAATACTTGGTTGACCTGATCAGGAATTGACAGTCTCACTCCACTTTTGAAGCCCCTTGCAAATACAGAATCATATCAGCTTAAACCTTTTTCCTCCTGTTAATATAGGAATATCAGGTAAATGACACTAATATAGGAATATCAGGTAAATGACAGGACTTGGTTTTTAAGCAAAAGCATATCAAGGAACACGAATAGAGTTGCATACAACATAAAATTCTGCTTGGGGTCTCTCAACTGAGGAAGAATATTTTCCATCGTCAGAGAGATGTTAGTTCATCAGCATCTCTGCCTTTTTACTCTGATATAGGCATATTCATTGTTTAATTATAGTTTCCCATACAATTATTATATTACCACCTTGTGATCTAGTATGAACTTTTTAAATGAAGTGAAATTTTATTTGCCATTAAAAGAATCACTCTTTTGAATACAGAAATGAATATTTTGATAATATTTAAAAGTAAATGATCACATGTATTACAGAAGCTAATTACATATGTTACAGAAGATAATTTAGAAAGATTATGCTCGATCAACATAAAATAGAAATAATGGTTTTCTTTTAAACATTTTTCTGACCTTGAGTTATATAATTGATATGGAGCCTCATAGAATCTGGCTTGATTTTAATTTATTAAATATGAAAATGTATGGCAAAAGGCAGAAACTGCCTGTGCATTCTGCCAGTACTTACAAATATTTTATTAAAAAAAAAAAAGCTATGTTCACTCTAAACAACAGTGACAAAGAATGCTCATTGTCTTAGATTAGTACTACATACAGATGCTTCAATGATTTAAGTTGAACAAGCTTTCATTCTAGTTAACAGATACTATTTTTTCTGATTATTATTGTTGCATTTAACATTTTTAAGGAAGTGCATCTAAAACATAGTGTCTGTCAGTGTTAAACTTCAAATTCAGTTCAGAGTTAACTGATATAATTTGAATGACAGAAGCTCTTTATAAACTGAGGTCAATCCTAAGGAAAGGCTTCATTATAATGATTCTTTGGCATAATTCTGGAACTATGTCATACAACATGTCAAAAGAGAATAGACCCTGTGTACTTCCTTCCATAATTATGATTTCTTAATATTTATTGTCATTTTGGCATTCTCAAGTACCCTGCTCTTTTGTAGAAATTAGCTTTTTAATAAAGTCAGAGGAGAAGGTCAGTAATCTATTTCAGTCAGTGCAAAATGTTTTGTTGGCTTTGCTAAATGAAAATTGATATCTATTTATCTTTGTTTGAAAGGTCATTGTCTGAACTTTTGGCTTACAGATTTAGGAGTTATTGCTGATATTTTAATAGTATTGCGGTTCATATAACAATCAGTCTTTGTAGTTCATAGAAATTAATATTACCGAAGGAGAATCATTTAGAATTTTCTTAATAAATGTTATTGCAAGTCATTAGAGTTTCATGAAAGCACAGAGACATATGGAAAGTCCCAGCAGAATAATTAGGAAAATTTCATGTAGACAATATGCCATTCAACTCTTCACAAAAGACTTAAGAAATTAACAGCCCAGGCACATTAAAGTGATTTCAGACTTGAAGTAAATGAATGTTTTGTTTGAATTTGAGAATATTTACAGTAGGTTTTGTTATAAGTACCATGTTTTTTTCTCATTTCTACTTTGTTTCTTCTTTAACCCACATTTTTATTCTTACTTATTTCCCCATGGATGTTTGTTTACCTAGAGATTCAAACCCTTACTTCCCATTTTTTACTGAGTGCTACATCCAATTAATGAATTCTTCTATAAAGATTTTTCACCCCTTTACACATCTCTTTATTCTTCCTTTATGAAGAAGTATTTGTCCTCATGTCAGTTTAACTGGAATTGAACCCGATACCTTAAAAAGTAACTCTTTAAGAAACTCTGGTAGAAATTAATCATCATTGGAAGAGATAAAAATTCTGTGAATCATTAGAAATTTGTCATTATCTCTACACTTTATCCTGAGTTATTCTGACTCGCTGCATTGTTGGTTTCTTTGATATTAAACTTATTGCATTGAACTTTTCACTGTGTTGAACTTACAAGGGTGCCTTTTGAGAAAGCTGCCAAAGAGCCTGGAATTGAAATTATACAAACCAGCACAGTGATGGGTAATTGTGTCATTGGTTTCAGTACCTTTAAGCATTAGATAGTGATCCTCAGACCTGGTAGCTATGATGTCAGATGGGCAATTTGCTTTTGTTGTTTTAAAGAAATATACATGGTAAGATTTAGGTGAATTAGCAAAGAATGAGGCAAAGATAATATGGTTTATCCTGTCAGTTTGGGGAGGTCCTGTTATCCATATCTAGAAACATTTCACTGTTTCTTTTCCATCTCCCTGGACTTGTTCTCTTCCTTTTCTTTACTGCCTGCCCTTCAAATCTGAATACCATTATTGCACAATAACACTTGATATTTGAGATGCTATGAATTTTAACAGAAGGGTTTGTTTTCTGTGTGTATGTGTGTAGAGAAATTGTTTATTTTCATAATCAAGGATTTAAAAACATTCAGCAGGCATATTTGTATATTATTTTCACCTGTCTGACTATGTTCCCATTTCTTCTTAGACTAATGAATCTTCATATATGTACCACTTAAACCTGCTACAATTTAGTCTATTTTGAAAATCTATTAAAATTTTTAAAGTATTAAAAGGAATGGATACCTGAGTGAAAATTACAAAATGTCAAGATGAAGTAGAGAATAATAGCAAATCCTTTATGTGTATTTACCTGTGAAATCTCGCCTTTTTTTTTTTTTTGCCTGTTATACATTCAGGTACAGAAGGTTTGGGATTCAGCATCACTTCCAGGGATGTAACAATAGGTGGCTCAGCACCAATTTATGTGAAAAACATCCTCCCAAGGGGTGCTGCCATCCAAGATGGCCGACTGAAGGCTGGTGATAGACTCATAGAGGTGAGTGGCTTCTCTGCATCCCAAGTTCCATAATTCTTGAAAAGCTCTCTTTTTAACAGTCAAGGTTTTCCTAACATTGTCATAAAATTTGAAATTAAATTATATATTTTAGAAGTACTATGCATCTTAAAACAACGTCTTTCCGCTTCAGTTTTACATTTCTCCTTGTTATTTGATGAGAAATGTCTTTCATTTAGTTCACTCATAAATTTTTAGTTACTTGGACATTTGGTTTATGAGATAACATAACATTTGTCATTATGTAAGTACAGTGTCTGTTAGGTTATATTTCTGGATGACTTTAAATTTATGTCTGGCAGTATAGAAATGTTATCTCCTCTGGAATCAGAGCAGAGACAAATGAAGTAAATGAAAACAGTGTGTCTTGATGAGAAGAACAAGGAAATTTGGAAATGTCAGCGTGGAGAATGAATTGAGACATAAAAATCAAATGTCAGGGGGAAAAAAAAGATAGTTTTTCAAAGTTTCCTTTCTGTACCTCAACGGTTTCGGTTCATTGGTCTTTGAGGCTCTCTTTGACATACGTAGGATGGCTAATTTCTGTTTGCCTGAGTTTTGTGCATGTAGAAATTAAGGTGAAGATGATTGAGAAAGAGGGCCCCTTATTAGTGGTTTTTCTTAGTGTTTTCCTTAGAAAACAGTCTGTATTTTTAGTGGTAAGTGCTGTGTTTTGTAATTATTAACTAGCATTCAAGAACTAACGTTAAATATATGGAAGGGGTAAACAGCAAGGTCCTACTGTACAACACAGAGAACTCTATTCAATATCTTATGATAAACTATAATGGAAAAGAGTATTTATTTTATTATTTTAAAAAAATTTTCATTGGAATTTAGTTGCTTTACACTGTTACGTTAATGTCTACTGTATATCAAAGTGAAACAACTGTACGTATCCATATATGCCCTCTTTGGAAAAGAGTATTTTCTTTTTTTGGCTGTGCTGTGCACAGGTAGGATCTTAGTTCCCCAACCAGGGATTGAACCTGTGCCTTCTGCATGGGGAGCATGGCGTTGAAAAAGGTTATTTAAAAAAATAAGGTATATATCTGTATAACTAACTCACTTTGCTGTACATCAGAAATTAATACAACATTGTAATTTAACTATACTTTAAAAATATGCTAATGTTAAGGTAAATGTTTATGATGTTTTCCTTTTTCCTTAACTTGTAGTCTCATATGTCGCTTGAATCTCTCCAGCTCTAGCTCTCCTCCTAAAAATTTTTTGAAAGGTAATGAAACCAAGGAATAGCTTCCAGATTTTTTCCCACATATGCATTTTAGGCCTAGATTCCTTCAATCTCCCTTTTTCCTCTTTGTCTGTTAGTGTGACACCATGTTTTAAAGGGATACAGATAGAAGCCCAATAAAAAGAAAGGTTTGAGTACAAATAGGTATTGTTTGCTGAAAGAACCTCCTGTCCTCAGGCTATGAGTAAGGGTGCATATTAGTCCCCATTTGTAGTTGTAGCTTGTTTCATTTAGAAAGTGTCTCATCTGGGACATGAGCCAGTTATTTTTTGCCCCTAAAAAAAAAAAAAAAAACAGTCTGTTTCCCTGTCCCCCTTTTCCCCCTCTCTCCCTGCACCTCCCCACCACCCCGCCCCCACCCCACCCCACTGCCGCCTTCTTCTTTGCAGAAGGTAATCACTTTATTTTTGTGTCTCCCTTTCATCGTGTAATCACTTTACTTGTGACACATTAGAGAGGCTTTTGCTCTACCTTTTGAGGAATGGAAGGGCCTGCGAGCTGTACCTCTTCAGAATTAGGCTTTCTTTTCTCTAGCTGTCAAGCATATTTTAACGTAACTTTATAGTATCTGTAGTTATATCTACAGAATACCAACAGTTCCATGGGCAAAAAGTTTTCTGAGTATCTGGATATTTTTAAGCCTGTACATTTAAAACAAGTATCATGTGATTAATTTTTAAAAATGATCTAGAAAATTTTTGCTTTCTTTAAACCTGTTACTATGGAAAGGTTCCAAAACATATTTTAACTACAGAAAAGTTTTGATGTTACTATTTAAGTGATACACTTAATTGCCTTAACTCAATGTTATTTCTGTCTAAAAAGAGTAGTATTGGATACTTTTTAAAAGAAATTTCCATTCTCATTTCTGTTAGCTATGTCCTGTTGCTGGTAATGTTATTATAATTTCTACAATGATGAGACTCCCCAGGATGTAGTTGTTTAAAATCTATCTCTGTCTTTATTGTTTTCCTGGTAGAATTCTCTTAAAACATTGAAAAATCTTGAGATGAAATACTGCTTGCCCTCTTTTTATTTTGTAGAGATTCTTCTGTGTTTGCTATTTAGTGATAAAAAGTTATTGCCATAATTTTCAATAACATTTCAATGAAAGCTAAGATGCTTTTACCAAAATATTTTTAGTGTGTTTTACTACCCCTGTAAGGGTGGCACTTTTAAATTTTGATATAAGAAAATCTGTGATGAATAAGGGCATCATGGAATCTGAGTTCAACAATAGGAAGTTTTGTGTCAATGTGGCATTGTAGCGATATTTGTATCTCTGGTTACTTGTTAATGTGCTAGTGGCTATGCTTTTGATTTATTGATGAGATCTGAAAGATTGACTGTTTCCTGCCTTGCTTCAAGATAGCTGGTATGCCTTTCATTGTTAGCCCGAGCAGCCTGGTGGTTACCAGATCAGGGCAGAATATGTCATGTAATGAGCCTTGTTCCATGGCAGACATGGTCAGTCTAGAATGTGTCTCGTCTCCTGTTAATCTGTTTGCGTGGTATCATTGCTGAAAACTTTTTGTTTGTTTTAGGTTAATGGAGTCGATCTAGCAGGCAAATCCCAGGAGGAAGTTGTTTCCTTGTTGAGAAGCACCAAGATGGAAGGGACTGTGAGCCTTCTGGTCTTTCGCCAAGAAGATGCCTTCCACCCAAGGGAACTGGTGTGTAACTTCAGAGCAGATGAATGGTTTCCGACACACATGAGTCAGGGATCTGGGCTAGCTACCTGCTAGCCAATGTTTATTAAAGCATTTTCCAAGCCATTTCTACATTTTATGTATCTTTCAGTCTTAACGTAATATAAGCATTCTTTACTCACATTTCCTCCCTTTTGGAAATAAATATCCACAATGTTGCATGCAGAAATATTTGAAAATCAAATTGCAGGAATATTTTCTGGGACAGCAAATGTTTATTACTGAACACTTTTAGATGAACTGATTGAATACAGAGATGTCGATTATTCCATAACTGTCACTTCAAAGGCTGTTGTTGAAAGCTTGCCATATTCTCCACTACATATGACAAATTTTCATATTTCAAGTTTTCATGGTACATGTAGCTAAGCCAAATAAAGATGCTTGCTTACTGTTGTATGAAAAAGAGGGCCTTAATTAAATAGTCTTACTGAAAGTAAAAAGACCTGAGATGCAAGAAGCCCTGGGGGCATTAATTCCTAATATAGACATTATTTGGAATGACATAAAAGAAAAGGGGTTTGTTTGCAAACTATTTATTTCACTTTTTATACATATGTCAATGTATCTAAATATTAGATACTGGTATTTGTGCAGTATCGGTGTGAGTGAAATATGTATATTAAATTGACATGGTTCTTGGTAATATAAGTAATCACCTTAATTTTTTTTATTTTGATGTTGTAGGAAAATCAATTTACTTCAAAAACAAGTGATATTTGGTATATTTCAAAAGATATTCTAGTTGGGTCATTTTAGGGCATTTAATCTGTCTTTCAGATAGCTTTTAGCTTTATCTAAACAATAATTAATCCATATATACTAGAGTGGGTAGGTTTTAGGGATGCAGTTTCAAAATTCTTCTGATTACCCTAATTCTCTTAGGCTAATCCTTCAAATATAGATGTGTCATGGTTAGTAAAAATTCCCCTTTATTATAAAACAAATACCTTTTAGTCATGGAAATATCTCATCCCTTGGTGACACACACATTGACAATTTACTGTGATTTCATGGAAATTTCAGATTGTGATAGGGCTGAAAACTGAACACTTGTGTTTTAAATAGATTTTAAGAAATGACAAAAACTTCTTTATTTCTGTTTAAAAATGTTTAATGCATTATTTCTCAATTTAAATTCAGTTTTCCATTTCCCCCCACTGTTATCCAATTTTGTGCTTAAAATGCCACCTGATCCTAAATCTGGAGTTGTCTCTATTAAATTGTAAATGAGCACTTAAAAAAAAAAAGACTGAACTTTCTATGCAATGAAGCTTTAGTCCTTCCTCAGTGTGTCTGAGCCTGGGTGATAGTTGGCATTATTAGGTTGCCAAAGCTTAACTGCTGCTCTTACAGCCTTTCCTGAGTTCCTGCCAGCATAGACCAGCTTAAGGTTAGTCAGGTTCTCCTGGCCCAAGTTTGATCTGCCAGGCTTCTGTTTTCCCCTTCTGCTGCCTTCTTTTTTTTTTTTTTTCTTGGTTATTTAATTTATTGCTTGTGAGCTTTTCATTAAGGAGTGAGCCAGTAGGCCGTCAGTTTATTATTCACATTGCAGCTGCTATACAAGATTTAAAAAAAGAAAATTCTGAAAACTTAAAGGTGGGGGGTGGTGTTTAAAATGATACAGAACACTTTTCCTTTCTTTGGGGTGTTTGTATTTAAATTCTATGTCTAAAGCAAAATTTATCAATAGGTACCTTTTTAGTAAGTCAACCATATAACTATATTAATTAAATTGACTCTATAGTATATGAAAACCATATCACATTTATAACCTGTGTAATATTATAAAGTATAATGCTTGCGGTTCAGACTGTGGTTCAGACTGTTACTATCTGGCCTAGCTATCAAATTACAATATACTTTATAATTTAGACTTAGTTAGGAAAATTAGAAAACAAAATTAGAAACAGTGCCAGGAATAGAGAAGCAGTTTTGTGGGATTTGTTTTCCTCCCAGTAATAAATTCATGATGTACTCCAAATGAGCAACTAAAAATTTACATCTAGAGAAAAAATTTTAAAGAACCACCCTCCACAGCACACACACACACACACACAAGATAACATAACCATATCAATGAAACTTTGCAAGACAGAGTAATATATCAACCATAATTTGATCACCTTCTATATATTTTGTTGATTTTAAGAAAAAACAATTTTTCCTTGAAAGTAAAGCTTTGTCTCCCTGTGTGTTGAAGATGGCTTTGGTCAGTCTGTATTTATGTTTTTCTTCAATTCTTCTAGAATGCAGAGCCAAGCCAGATGCAGATTCCAAAAGAAACGGTAAGAGCTTTGTCTTTTGCAGGATGCAGAGATGTTGGAAAGATAAATTGAACTAACTTCTTACTAATTAATTATGAAGTTACTTGTCCTCTCTTTTCCTGGCTCATAATAGATCCTACATAGATTTATTAAATCATAAACTGATCTTGCTCTAAGTGACTTATTGCTACTACCCCAAATGAAGACTATTTCATGATTATTTTTGATCAGACAGGGCTAAAAAATGGATGTTAAAGGCTCTCCTATTCACCTGCGTAATAAGAGGGACTAAAATTGGTGAGCTTCGTAATTTCATATACACACACCCACACACACATGCACATATAAGACACACACATACACACACATATATGTATATGACACATACATACATACATACATATATATATATGTAAAGTATTTTATGAGTTGTGAAGTGCTATATTATAACTGGCTACAAAAATGAAAAAAAGAAAACTCAAGTAAAAAAAATAGGACTATAAGGCATAAAAATGTGTCATAAATAGGAAAAGTAAAATATGTCAGCAGTTAGACTAAACATATTGTCATAATAACATATTTAATAATTTTTTAATTTATTATCAGTTATTATGACATTTTATATGGGACTAAAAATTCTCCTAACAGAAGTAAGTTTTCACAGCTTTGATTAAAATGCAAAAATAGGTGTTTAGAAGACAAATCTTAATATAGGCTGAAAATAAAATAATAGGCAGGCAGTACTAACATAATGAAAGAGAAAGAATTGCCATATTAGTTTCTAAGCTTATCTTTTTGTATATGTGAATGCACTACATGGGGAAAAAAAGAGAGGGTATTTTATATTGACACATGATATCATCCAGTAGAAAATCTAACAGACAGGATAGTTTATCCATTAAACATCACAGCACAAAAACATGTCATTGTCAAACCCTTGTGAAGAAAATGAAAATTTGCAAAACCATATCTACAGTGGGTATGTATTTTTCCAAATTTGGCATGCTAGACAAATAATATGTCTAACATGAATATTTGAATCTGGATGACATAATTAGCACTATTAAAATATAGTATAATTTAATTTTCATTGACACATAGCCAGACAGCTTTGAACCTAATAAAAAAGCAAAATATCATTTTCAAATATTCCATTGTTACAAAAAATGGATGAATAATCAGACTTTTGACAAAGGTCAGGAAACAAGCTGGAGAATATTACACGTTTATAAGTATAGGTTATAGGAAATTCATAGCCTCCATTTTTTATCCATTAAATCAATAGGTCTGTGATAGTTAATCAAAATCACAGTAGTGTGTGTGTGTGTGTGTGTGTGTGTGTGGTTGTGGGTGGGGTAGGTTGAGGCAAAATCAGACAGATTAATTCTAAAGAATCAAGTAGGGCTTAAGAATGTCTTTTTTATTTCCTATTTTAACAAACAACAATGCTAGCAAAATGCATTATAAAGCTAAGCATTGAAATAGCATGATGTTGTTGTAGGAACAGACAAGTAGATAATTTAAACACATTGATGATGGAAGCGGTCCCAGTGTTTACATGTGTGCACATGTTTGTTAAAGGAGGCATTTCAAAATAGTGGTAAAGAGTGGTTTATTTAGTATTTAGAACAATTGGCCATTGACTTTAAAAAGTTAGATTCCTTTGTAAAAAAAAAAATTTAGATTCCTTTTTATTCACCATAAAAAATAAATCTCAATTGATTATTGAATTAAATCTAAAAACATACCAAAAAGTATTAAGGAAATATGTGAAAAATTTCTGTTAAATTTGGCTAGTGAATGGTTGTCCTGGCATGACAAAGTCAAAATGTCCTAAGAGAGCAGACTGATGGGTCTGATTAATATGTATTAAAAAACTTGTATAGCAATAACTGCACCATGAAAGAGTTGCAAGATAGATACTAAAAGCAGGAAGTATTTTGCAGTGTGTTCCTTGGGTGAAGAACCACTGTTTGGTGTTTGGAACCTTAATATCATAGAACTTTTTGGAAAAGTGAATGGCGTCACAAATAAGCTGTATCTGTTAATGCCTAAGATGATCTGAGATGGAGAACGATACCATAAGATCAGCGTGTTCTTTTGAAACATGTAATCAGTCCTGGTGAGGAAACTGAGGATTAGCTCTGAAGTTTTCGATCACCACTGGGAAGAAGTGGCCTTGGCTTTAAAGGTGGTATTCCATTGAGAATGCCCAGGTGCCTTCTATTCTGTGCCTCACCCCAAACCTTTTGTGGTCATGATAGATGCCAGAGCCAATACCCATTCAGGCCCCTGAACGAAAGAGATGGTATGTGCGTATGTGAATCGGACTTGAGATGGAAATGGAAATGGTTTCTGATAAGGGTTTTTCCAAGCTAGGTAAAGAAAGGTAAAGGGTTGGTTTTTTTTTTTTTTTGGTCTAAATGTTTTGTTTTCGGTTTATTGTTCTTTCTTTGGTCGTCTCACACCTGGGTCTCTCTTTCTACTTTTGATAGGCAAAACCATTTGGGGCTGTTAGAGATTTTATGTTAAAATTACAGTTTAAAAATTGGCTTTCAGGGTCTCTCTCTACCTTTTGGTGGCAAGTCTTAAATTCATTCACGTAGTGAAGTTCTCTGACATTATATTCGTTAAACTTTCAGGTGTTTGTGAGCACCTTGAGAATGGAATGCCCTAAAGCCCAATTAGTTGATTATAATGACTCCCAGAACCGATTAAGTCTTAGAAATTGTAAAAAAGGTCATTTAGGTAGATGAGCCAAGCTGTACCAATGGCTGATAGACCTTTTAAATGTCTGAGACTTGGGATTCTTGTACATCTTCTAAATTTTGTCTTAATTAGCCAGAATGGGTAGCTAGAAACCCTACTGAGTTTTAGGTTATCCATTCAAAGTTGGATGAAAAGCTGAATTATTTAGCGTAGGCTCAAGGTCACTTGGAGAAGGCAATGGCATCCCACTCTAGTACTCTTGCCTGGAAAATCCCATGGATGGAGGAGCCTGGTGGGCTGCAGTCCATGGGGTCGTGGAGGGTCAGACATGACTGAGCGACTTCACTTTCACGCTTTGGAGAAGGAAATGGCAACCCACTCCAGTGTTCTTGCCTGGAGAATCCCAGGGACGGGGGAGCCTGGTGGGCTGCTGTCTATGGGGTCACACAGAGTTGGACACAACTGAAGTGACTTAGCAGCAGTAGCAGCAGCAGCAAGGTCACTTATTCCATGACTTGAACAAACTCCTTGCCTTTGGGAAGTTTCTTCACTTGACAGTTTAGTTTTGTGCTCATCCAGGTTGGACAAGATAATACACGTATGTATTAGCCAGGGTTCTCCAGAGAAACAGTACCAATGGGATGTATAGATAGTTATAGAGAGACTCATTATAAGATATGGGTTTGTGTGATTATGAAGGCTGGGAAGTCAAAGTCTGCATTGTGGGCCAGCAGAGACCTAGGAGAGTCCACAGCGTAGATGAAGTTCAGAGACAGTCTGCTTGAGCATCCCCCTTGCTCAGGCAGGCCTATCTTTCTGTTCTTCTTTAACTGATTAGATGATATGGAAGGTAATCTGTTTTATTCAGATTCACAAATTTAAATGTTAATCTTATCCCAAAACACCTTCCAAATAGACACAAAATTAAGCATCACAAGAAGTAGTGAATTTACCTGCAGGCTCTTAGGCCTTAACTTACCAAAGTACCAATTTCTTCCTTGGGCTTTAAAGGACAGTGCAAAACTGCTTTAGGAAGGCCCCCAAGAACTCTTCTTAAGATCATGTAAGAATATCATTGTATGTAAAACAAATTCAGAGCTACTGGATATAAGTAGGGCTTTAGAAAATAACAGTTTTTAGAGATGATACTAGAGCATATGGATAAGATATGAAACATGCTTAAAGGTCAAAAATTTAACATGCATGGAATCTCCACTTAGGATCCCTTGCAGAGCCAGGGGCATCTCCCTGTAGAAGCTGCAAGGATACACTGAGGAAATTTGAGGATAAGCTAACTGATAGGTTTTAATCTTGATCTGGAAAATTAATGAGCTTATCAGTAAGTCTGGCCATAGGCTTATTAATTAATGGTTGTGGTGGATCAAGTAGAGCCTACCATGTTGACCCCACTGTAAAGTAAGAAAATGATCCCATTTATAATAGGATCAAAAAAAAAATACTTAGGAAGAAATTTAACCGAGGAGATGAAAGACCTGCACACTGACAGAGATAAGCTGGCGGACTGGAGGATCAGGAGAGTGAGGGAAAGGAGATACTGGACAAAGGGTACAGACTTCTGCTGTTCATAGGATGAGTGAATTCTGGAGGTCTAATGTAGAGCATGGTGATCATAGCTGATAATACTCTGTTGTATGTTCTCACCACAAAACTGTAGTTTTGTGAGGTGATGGAGGTGTGTTAGCTAAACTATGCTGTTGATTGTTTTGCAATATATAAATGTATCAAATGAACACTTTGTACATCCTAAGTTTACAATGTTACATGTCAAATATATCTCAAGAAAGCTGGGGAAAAAATAGCCCAAAGTAAGACAAAGCACATAGCGAGCCTAATGGGGGTGGAATTATGGGTTAGTACTTCTTCATTCAAAGCCTTGTATAAATTCTTTGGGAGAAACTGATCATCAAACATGGCCTCTCCTGGCTAACACTGATGGAAGAATACAAAATTCTCTAATTTGAGTTTTTGTTGAAGATTTCTACAATCACACATTAATCATATGTTAACCTAATCATATGTTAATCATATGTTAAATTAATCATAATAGTTTGGCTTTGACCATCAAATGTTGCTATTATCACAAATAATTTTATAAAATATGTGCTATTTCTAGTGCTTTAAGTACTCAAGCTTTAAGTCATGATTCAGTAAAATACTTTTCAATTCAAATGATTCAAACTTACTTTAAAACAATCTTATTCCAAGATTGGGATAGAATGATATTTTCCTGATCTTACAAAAATAGTAATGATTTTGTATAATGAATCTGTATCTATTTTTAGGGGAGTCATTTGAAATTCCCTACTTTCACTAAAGTAAGTTAAAGGTTTCCTAATGTTTGGTGTATTTTCCCTTGGGAAATATATCTTAGCTATTTTTTATTGTCTTTCGTTAATGGTATAGTGATAAAAATTATCTTTGAAAGTTATTCTTTTTTTTTTTTTTTGCTATTGAACTCAGATCATTTTAAAGGTTATTTTGGTAGTAAAAATATGTTTGTTTTAAAAATGACTGTTTTAGATATAGCAATACTATTCTGGATTAATTACTATGTGTAATTTTTATTCTAAAACATCATTCTTTCAGAAAAGTTTCGAGAATAGCCTGAGGAGCACCAGTATATTTGTCTTTTTGTTAATATTTAACCACATTTGATATGTAATTTTCTTCCATTCTTCCCTCCCCCTCCCTCTAATATCTGCATCTTTCCTTTCCATTGTGTAATTTGTTTCAGAATTGAGATAAACTGTAGACGTAATTCCCCTTCATCTGTAAACCTTTCAGTGTGTGCATCCTAAAGAATGACATTTTGCATGTGACCAGGTTATAGTCATCAAGCCATGAAGTCAGCAGTGACTTAGCAGAGTCGTATCACCTGATGTCTCAGTTAGTGTCCTTCACGGTGTGCAGACGTGAACAAACGAATGGATACATATGCCTCAGATTCTGGTCCCGTTTCCACTGTACAATCACGCCTGGCATCTCGTTGTCATGTCTCTTTAGTCTTTCTTAATCAAGAGTGTTTCTTCAGTTTATCTTTGGTTTTCATTTTTGAAGAGCAAATTACTTTGAGAATGTCCCTCAATTTGGGTTTGTGGGGTTTCTTGGAGAAATGATTTTTCTGACTTCACATTACAGATTAACAACAGTACAAAACCTTTTTTTTTCCTTCCTCAGTATTTGTAGCATCAAGCAAAACATTAAAAAAATTTTTAAATGTTATTTATTTTAGGTCTACTGTTTGAATCAGAAAAGAGCACATAAAACCAGATGTGGCATTTTAACTTTGCTAATAAGAGGAATTAACCTTAAAGTATCAGCCCAAATATCATTCATAAACATTCATCTTGCATATGGGGTAAAATAAAATCTATAGCTTAAACTGTAGAGTTATTCCTTTGTGCAAAAAATATAAACACAGAACCATCTCTTACTTTAAAAAATCCTGCTCTTGATTAAAACTGTAAATGGTTATTATTATTTGTCTGCTATACTTGCATATTATTTAAACTCTAGATGTTGAATTAGTGTATTCTGTCTTTAACTTGTATGAAAACTCAAGTTAGGCATGAGAATATGATGCTGTACTTATTTTGTAAGATTCATCATAAAATTTTTGGCCCTGCCTGTCTTCCGCATCCTAGCGCTGATCGCTGCCCAATGATCATGTTTTGGCCACATAATATAATCAACTTCTACTTCCTTGCTAGCAAGTTTGCAAATTAACTGCAGGCTCAGAGTGGCCTGTGGGCCAGCTCTGTCCCCTCGGCTATTGGGACTGTTGTTTGGGGCAGAAAGGAAAACTAGGCTTTAGTGCAGATCTCTTGTGGCTATTTTTCTGTCTCGCTGCACATATGTGTGCATCTATTCTGCCATCCTGAGGATTAGTGGGAAAATAAATAGCCTTCATACTGCCTATACATTAAGTTTTCTGTTTCTAATATGCTTAGCAAAAATGCTCTCTTTTCCTGGGCATTAGAAGGCAAAAATGCCTATGGAGTAATGGCTGAGGGAAAACATGCCAGATTGTACTGATAGAAAAAAATCACGTGTGCATATGAGGGACATGATGTGTATTTGAGTGACATTCATGTCCAAATGGCTTAAGGAGCAAATTAAAGGGAAACAAAATATTTATTGTGTTTCTTTACGAAAAATCTTGACTCAAGAAACAGTTGATACAGTACAGAATCTGGATGGAGTAACAGTTGAAGATGATAGAAAATTAGCTTCTCCTTATATCAGAATGAAGAGATCCCATTACTAGTAAGATTTTTGGAAAAATTCTGTATAAAGTAGACTTTGAAATAGTTTTTGAAGAGCAAATTTTTAAAAAACATTTTGCTTCTGGAGAATTAAGTTCTAAAAACTGATGTTAATTTCAGTCTTATGTCAAGAGCGAAATGGATTAATAATACAGTATCAAATGAAAAGTACAATCTCTCACTTAAATGTTTTTAATGACAATAATGACTTAAGACTCGATAAGAAAGCTGGGAAAGAGTATTAAACTCCCATCCTGCAGTTTTCATAAGGAATGAAACTTATCCATGGAGAATACAGTCTCCTTTAAAACAGGTTCGGAGCAGGGCAACATGTCAGGAAATGATTTGAACTTGATTAAAATTTCTGTTCACGTATTCAGTCAGCTCCTTATCTTGATTTTTCGAGTAGAAGAAAAATGAAAATTTTAAGTCTTAGTAGAACATTATGGAAATGTCAATATATTAAGTAAACATTAAAAAATCAAACTGAAGCTACAAATCAGTAAGTGACAATTAAGAAGCTTCCAGATTTGAGGCAAATAAATGCAGTGAATGATCAGACTTAAAAGTGCCCTTGTAAGGGACTGTCTTTGGTTTCTGTGTCTTTTCAAATGCAATTTTCCCAGGAATGTAAGTACTGGTTCTGATTCACAAAGTGAATTTTATCTTTCAGTTTCCTCTGAATTTAAATTAGAAGGGCTCTATTGTGTTCTGGTATGATTTTGTATTTCAAACATCAGAAACATTTTATATTGAGGTAGCTATGTTCATTCATGCAAGGTTTTTATTTATGTTCTCCAATTGTTTTGAACCATATGGATGAAAATAAAATTTATAGAGCAAAACAAATATATAAAGATACTTTTGCATAGTAAATATGATGTCAGTATTTTAATAGAGTATAATGTTTATTTTTCCCCAATCCATTGATTTTTATTTGAGCTGTAATTATTCTCCGGGAATATTTTAAATGTAAGAAGGCTTTTATAATGCACAGGTATAGGATTTATTTTGATTTTGGTACTTTGTATAGTTAACATACTATCCCTCTATATCTTCTCAAGTTCTTTTAAAAATATTCTTTATTATATAATTTTCATATTTTTAACATATTAGGGTTTTTTTTTTAAACATACCTTGTCCTGATAACTTTGAGGCTGTCTTTCCAGATGGCACACAGAGTGTTAGCATTGACTATTAGTAAGTTAGAAACAACAAAAAAATCACATTATTGTGGATTTGGATAATGTACCTCTTGTATTATGATAATCTAAAAAAAGACTCTTACTGATTAACTCTGTACTTCAAAAATTATTTCATCTGATTGAGATATCTCAGATTGCATGTTAACTTTCCAAATGTCTTTTAACAATTATATTATTATGTTAATTTTGATAATTATTAGAAAATTTTAAAAAATTTGTTGAGATGCAAAGAAAAAAACTGAAGTCTACCCACAGTTCCATTGCTCTGCAGTAGGCTTACACATATGTAACTGAATAGTTCTTAAAAGTGCAATCCTCAAAGCATGCCTTATAGTCCAACCTCATTAAGTACCATTAGATGTTTAACCATTCTTCAAGCGTATTTTGATAATCTCAGTGTGAATGACTAGGTGGATGCAGGAGAAATATTCCAAAAGTACGAAAAGAGAAGGAGGAAAACTTGTAAGCTTAGATGAGGCATTTAGTTGTGATTCAGAGAACTTGTGCCCTATGTCTAGATGGCCAGCGTACAGTTGGGAACACTACCAAGGATTACAGAAGGCAGAGGACGTTCTCTCCCAGTGTCCAAATACTTATATGTCATCACACTGCCTTTAATCAGGTTATACCTAAAGCATTCACTTGCTCCTTGCTTTTGGGGAGGAGCTGGGCAAAGTTTGTGCATCTGCAATGTGTTGGGTTCTGCAGCAGTCTTCTTATGCACTTGATGTCTACTATTACAAAATCAAGGTCGGCATATACAACTCTTTAATTAAATAATATTGCTTGAATACTATCCACCAGCTGCAGTATGTATCATACAGTACTGTGGAAAAAAAAATCTCTCTAAAGTTGTTTATCTCTACTTTGTCTCACAAATGTTGAAGGTTAAAACTCTCTAGCAACTCTCTGAAAATGAACCCCTTTTTCTGCTGACTGTATTATCAGGATTTGTTGTTGTTTGAGAATAAAATGATACACCCTTAATGAACATTAATCTATTAATAACACTGAAAATTCCTAGTGAAAAACAAAGAGACAAATGAGTTATGTTTATTTATTTTGATTGCCTGCTGTTTCTGTTTTTCTCCTGTGGTTTAGAATATATAAACAGATGAAAACCCCCCACGAAAAAGAAAAACAGACCAAAACTCTAAGGGTCTACATGTCTTTAGTCCTTCTGCTTCATTTTTTCTCCTGTATTTCTCAGAATCTGGTTTAGGTTTGTTTCGATATTGAAACAAGTGTCACATAAAAATATTAGCAGCTGGCTCCAGGAATCATCTGGAGGGGGTGCAGTGTGTGCTGTTATGCATCCTGTTGTGGAACTTCCGTGGAAATACTGTGCCTGTTACAATTAAAGAACTGCTCATTAGCAGTCCTTCAAAAGAACAGAAACATTGGAATATAACTGTGCAATTTTGTTTCCTGTTAGAAAGCAGAAGATGAGGATACTGTTCTCACGCCTGACGGCACCCGGGAATTTCTGACGTTTGAAGTTCCGCTGAATGACTCAGGATCTGCTGGTCTTGGCGTCAGTGTCAAAGGTAACCGGTCGAAAGAGAACCACGCAGATTTGGGAATCTTCGTCAAGTCCATTATCAATGGAGGAGCAGCATCGAAAGTAAGCCAATGTCAGTCTTATCAAGCTTGTGCGCACTCACAAAAGTGTTTAATTTATAGCCCTATTCCTTGGAAACATTTAAGTGGTTGGGGTGAAATCATTCCTCTTCCCTATATATGTTCATTTCTGTGGCCTGTGAAGTAAACCGATAAAAAACAGATTAACAGAAGAAAAAGTTTACAAATTTTACTGATGGTAAAATTTCCAATTTTATGTGTATGGGACTCCCCAGGAAGAAGTGAAAACCTAAGGAAGCGTTAGATTTAGAAGCTTGTATACCATTTTAGCTTCCATTTAATACCATTTGGGCTTCCTAGTGGCTCAGAGGTTAAAGCATCTGCCCGCAATGCGGGAGACCTGGGTTCGATCCCTGGGTTGGGGAGATCCCCTGGAGAAGGAAATCACAACCCTCTCCAGTATTCTTGCCTGGAGAATCCCATGGGTGGAGGAGCGTGGTGGGCTACAGTCCACGGGGTCGCAAAGAGTCGGACACGACTGAGCGACTTCACTCACTCACTCTCATACCATTTTAGCAAATGGTGGTAAGTTTTAGAGTAGGGATTAGAAAGACGGATTGGGCTTCCAGCTGCAGTCAGCTGTGGGATGGTAAACCTCTGAAGGGAACCCCTGGAAGAAAAGTCTCCTTTTATAGGTTTGTTTCTGAGGACTCATCTCAGTAAGTCTCTGTCTCTGTGTGAGGGTCGCCCTCCACTTCCAGGTGAGAGAGAAGAGACCTGGCATCTTCACAGCAAGGACCTTCTCCCCTGGGTTCAGCCAGAGGCAGCGAGGACAGAGCCCTTTCTCTGTGTCTGACATTTCTCACTTGCCTTCCACTGAGAATAATCCTTATGCCAAAGTGGTGTGTGTTGGGGTGGCGTATTCTGATCCCCTGTAACACTTAAATGTTTTCTGGGTTTTTGCCTAATAACCTAAACAGGATCAAACAACAGGTGAAATCTCAGTGATGTGCCATTTGGGGATGAAAGTCTTATCTTCAGCTCCTCATTTTTGATCTCCGAGTTCACAGCCCAGGTTCATGCTAGTGAAATGAAGATTATCTTTGCAGAGACTTAGCTCAGGTTCTGGCACAGACCTGCCTGACGGGAAAGGTTAATCCCTCCCTCTTCTCTCCCTTCGCTTCTCGTGGGTCACTTCTGTTTCCCAGAGGAGAGAAAATGTCCTGGCTGTCTGTTCGGGGGGGTTGCTGCTCTTCTCTGCAATTGTCTAATAGCCTGGAGCTTTTGCATGTCTTGGGTTGTAAATAACCTCTCTGGGTGTCTGTGGAAGCAGGAAAGTAATCACTTTGTGTCCTTTGAATTAGTATGCTATTTTGGTAAACAGATTATGATAATGACTTGATTTACAAATGTATAAATGATTGAAGTAGACACAGGCTGCAAGGGCTGCTTACACATTATTATGCTAGTGTTCAATTGGGCATAATCCATTAGTGTTAAAGCGCACCCCCCCCCCACTTTTTTTTTTTTTTTTGCCTTTTTGCTTTGTTTTCATTTTATTTTTTTAACGAAGGGGAAAGCAGCTTCTTTTATCACAGACTATTTAATGGCACTTATTTTTACCTGCTCCCTTCCCAGGATGGGAGGCTTCGGGTGAATGATCAACTGATAGCAGTGAATGGAGAATCCCTGTTGGGCAAGACAAACCAGGATGCCATGGAAACCCTCCGGAGGTCCATGTCCACTGAAGGGAACAAGCGAGGAATGATCCAGCTCATTGTGGCGAGGAGAATAAGCAAATGCACTGAGGTAAAGGATGAGAAAGACAAAAGGCATCTGAAATGGCCACAGGACCAAGTTCTGTCCTAACACTGGACGAAGAATTACAGGTCCCTGGGCTTTGCCTCAAAAGAGTCTCAATTATCTCTGGTGGCTAGAGTTTATTTCATTGTCGTTAGATTGTGATTTATTTTCTTCATTCTGTGATCAAAATATTCCTGAGCATGCTGTAATATTTCTATTGCCACCTCAACAGTTACTGCCGGGATCTGGAAGGCGCCTTTGTTTAGTAGGATTCACACCTTGAAAACAGAGCCGCACACTCCTGCTCAGAGTGCAGTTTCTCTGCTGTTCAGCAGTGTTGAACCAGGAGGGAGAAACGTCAAAGCAACGATTGCTTGTTCCCTTGCTTATCTAGACTGGGTGCCTCTTGCAAAGTCCCTCAAGGGGGAGAGTCTGTTTCTCTTGTGACGTGGTCAGAAGTGGGAGCCTCCCTTCCCACGCCTGGCCTGCTTCGTCCTTTACTTATAGGGCTGGGCATTTTCCTCTGGAGAACCTGCTTTTCAGTGATATCTGCTACATGAAACCATGGTGGGTTCTGCACCTGTGCTGTGTCTAACCAGGTGTGAGTGGGAAGGTTTTCTTTCCCGAAGGACGTGAGCTTTTGTTTTCCCAGATAGCAAAAACATACCAAGTAGAAACATACTACTTATGTTTCAGTAGCAGAGCATTTGAAAATTTAAAGGGAATTAAATATAGGTTTGTTAATAAATATTAGAACCTGAAAAAAAACCAAATGATTTTTTAAAGACATTTTATGAAGTATGTGCCATCTATAGGAAAGAGGTGGGACCTGCTTGCTGAAAGTATTGTTTGTTGTTTTTCTCTTTACTGATGTTCAACTCCCCATACTTTTAAATCAGCTAAGAGAAAATGTTTAGCAAATCGCACAAACTGGAAAGTATACCTAAGCTGCTTAGGTGTTTTTCTTAATTTTAAAATCTGTATTTAATATATAAAGAAAGCTTTTCAGGTCATGATGATGGCTCATCCAGTCAGTTAACACAACTGGATTTTGCAACATACCTTTGAGCTCAGGGGGTAGTTAGTGGAGAGGTGACCAATTTTTGAAAAATTATCGACCATAGACTTACTTTTACATTTTTATTTTCCAAATGAAGAATGACTTAATGTTAATTAACAAGTTAATTTCCACGACAGCAAGAGAAGAGTGTCACCTTAACTAGAAACCTCATAGTGGAAAACTATGAAAGTAAAACATTAGCTTTTTTATGATGAATATAAATGCTGCTGCTAAGTCGCTTCAGTTGTGTCCAACTCTGTGCAAACCCATAGACGGCAGAGCGCTCTGCCGTTCCTGGGATTCTCCAGGCAAGAGCGCTGGAGTGGGTTGCCATTGAGTGAAGTCGCTCAGTCGTGTCCGACTCTTAGCGACCCCATGGACCGCAGCCTACCAGGCTCCTCCGTCCATGGGATTTTCCAGGCAAGAGTACTGGAGTGGGTTGCCATTGCCTTCTCCGATATAAATGCGAGGCTACTGGATTGATTTTCTTGAATGGTAATTTTTATTGGTTTCCAAATCATTCCCTGATGTTTTAAAGGTAAGTCCTGTAAAGAGCTATCTCCACAGTTAGTTCACAAGATACATTGTTCTTTATTAGGTCTTTTTCAAAAATGGAAGAATTTGATTTTCCCTAAGACTGTATCCATTAGACAGATGCTCACTGAGAAAATGTGTTAGGTCCTGGGGGTATAGCGGTGAATAAAAACCCTGGGGGACTTCCCTGGTGGTCCAGTGACTGAGACTCCAGTCTCCCAGCACAGGGGGTCTGGGTTCAATTCCTGGTCAGGGAACTAGATCCTACGTGCCGCAACTAAGACCCAGTGCAAATAACAAACAAACAGAACTGATGGGGGTTCCATCCCTGGATGTTCTCCTGGTCAATATATCATATTGTTATCATCTTCTCAAAATTTTCCTTCAGAGAAAAGCATTGAAATATTCCATGGGCACTTTGACTGTAAGAAACAGACCCAAGGTCAGCATCCTGAATCTAGACATGCTTTCGTCTGGTTCAGGTGATTCCCTCTTGTTCCCCAAACAAACCTGTACTAGCCTGAAAATATTTTGATAAAGGCACTGATTTGATCCCCTGTCTCCCTGTAAGATGCATGGAATTGAAATCCCACCGCAATATCTTTGTGTCTCATTCACTTCTGCATATGAATTTATGTGAATGAAAATGATTTAAGTAAGGGAACAGTGGCAGTATGCAGTAATAGACTTTAATATTCAATATTCTTTATGGTATCACTTTCATACATTGCTGGTTATTACTATTTCTTAGGATAGAGTAAGCTTATAAAGCAATTAGATAAAAAAAAATCTTATCACGAGTGCTGTGTTCTCTTTGTAATACCAGTGAAAAGCCTTTTGTACTGACAGGATTTAACTAAAGAATTATATGAAGACAGAAGAGCTCATTTCAGCTTCCCATAAGTCTTAAGACACGATTTTGCTGCTGTTGTACTTATATTATATATTACCTTTGGAGAAACATCTCCCTGAATTACTGAGAGGGTTTGTGTAAATTATGTTACCGTAAATATTGATGTAACCAGAGCGTGTCTTGTCATGCATGAACCTCAACCCAGAATAATGTGCTAAGTTCCCTCCTTCTGGGTCTATCCATCAGCTGTGTAGTCCGGCCTTGGACAGTATCACAGAACTTTATTTCACTGACTCATCTTTAAATCAAGGGTTTGCATACTTAATTTCAAGCTAGAGAAGATGAAAATTTGCAAAAAGCTCATCTTTTGTGCTTTGGCACATCTTTCCTTGCCCTCTCTTATATGTGGGAAGTGCTGTGTGCTATCTCAATATGTTTTCTTTACAAATTAGCAACTCTGCGGAATTCCCTGGGAGTCCTGTGATTAAGATTTGGGGCTTCCAAAGCAGGCGGTGCAGGTTTGATCCCTGGTCAGGGAACTAAGATCTCACGTTCTATGTGGTATGGCCAAAGATTAAAAAAAAAAAAAAAATCGGCAACTCGTTGCCCTAGGTACATCTTCCCCTGCACTTCTCTGTTCTTTGTTTCTGTACAGCACATTTGAGATATTTTCTAGATGTTCCTCAGTCTCTTCCTCTTGACTTCTCAGGAGTCTGTGAATGCTGCCTCGTTCTTGAATCCTTTCCTGTCAATTCTCTCCGTTTTTCTCCTACTTCAGTCTGGCTCTTCTGTCTCCTCTAAGGTTGCTCTCTTCTGCCTATTCCTTTATTGGTTAGTAGTCTTCAGGGCGTTTCCTAGGCTGTGTCTTCTGCACACGCTCCGTGGGAGACCTTTGTTCCCTGGTGTTCGGGTACTGTGTTCGTTGTGATGAATCCTGTGATCGCGTTACCATCTCAGGGCCCTATTCTAGTTCCAGACCCCCTCTTCAGTGGAGACGTCTACTGGTGCGTCTCTGAGGCACCTCTGCTTTTTCCTCCTTGAGTTCCTCCTCGAGCTCTTCACCTACCTTTGTCCTTCCCCGAAGAAACAGCTCTACTGTTTCTTCAATTGAAGCTGGGGATCTGGGGTGACCCTGACCTCTCAGATGCCTTTCTTGTCTCTGTCACCTCCTCCTCTGGAATCTCTCCTCCCTGACTCTCCTCCATCCCCTGCAGTTGCCCAGTCACCTAGCAGGCCTCTGTGCTGCCGCTCCCTGAAGGATCTCCTCCTCAACCCGTTTTGTTTACACTGCAGTAAAGCCTGTCTTCCCACAAAGCAAGCTGATCCTGTTCTATGTATCAAAAACTGTAAAATACTTTGGGATGAATTGAACAATGCAGATAGTCTCTGTACTCATAATTCTATAAAACATTGCTGAAGAATTAAGTTAGATCGAAATTAGTGGAGTGATACATGATTAGCAGATTCAGTATCATTGAAGTATCAGTTCTCTCAACTTGGCCTATAGATTTAATAAGCTCTTGTTAATCATCCCAGCAGGCATTTTTACAGCAATGAATAAGCTGATATCAATTGGGATTATTAATTTTTCATACTGTTACTAATATTATTATTATTATCAACATTATTTAATTTATATGGAAATCTAGAACTGGGAAAACTAGGATGAAAATATCATTGGTTGCTTTTGAGCAAGTTGGGATTGAGTGGGAAATAATAGGGAGGAATTTACTAAGGTAATGGGAATGCCTTTTATCCAAAGAGAGGTGTATGTTACATGGATTTATCAATTTGTCAAAACTTACTGAACTGACCAAGGACTACTTTAAAATGAATTCTCTCTTGCAGTTTAATCCTCTTAGAATTAGAAAGCTATATTAGAATAGAAAGGAGCCTAAGGTATCATTTATGATTCTCTTTATGTGTGAAGAAATAAACACAGGGAGGTCAAATGATGTGCTTAATGCCAGCAAGTAATTTAAGAAACCGAGAAGCAAGGTGTCCATCCCTCTTGGGCGCACGAGAGGGTCTGATGGCGTGTGCGTTGTTTGGGCAGGTGATGCTCTGGCTGTGTTGGGAAGTGTGGACAGTAACCCTGAGTCAGGTAGGCCGTCTGTTCTGCGTCTGCCACGTCCAGGCTTGCTTTACACTCTGGTCCTTGCTCTCGACCACATGGAGACGTGACGGTCGTTAGCAATGGTTCTTCATAAAAGCAGAACCCGGAACTGTGCCCTGAAACTCTGGTCACTCTTTTCCAAAGTTAAACCCCATCTTTTTATCCATCGTTTTGTGTTAACTTGTCCTTTGGATATTAGTATTGAGTTGTCCAAGAAGTTCGTTTGGATTTTCCCTTTAAGAGGCATGGAGAACCCGAACGAACTTTTTGACCAAACCAGTATTTTCTACAGTGTGTGATTTTTTTATCTCAGTCAACTTTCTTTTACTTCCAGTGTTGTGCAGTGTCCTCAGCTTTAAGGGCCTGCTTCCGCATGGCCTATAAGTATGATCTCTCGAAACCATTTTAAGGAAACTCTGAGTCATTCACTCAGAAATGAATTTATTCATCCAATTATTCACCCAGTGCCTGCTCTGTGCCAGGAATTGGGGATAAAACAGAATAAGCTTATAAAGACTGAAATATCAGATAATGAGATTGTGCCAATTACTAACTCGGACCCAGATTTAGGCTTGCTGAAGGGGATTAGGGCAGTTTCTGTGCCAGCTTTTCACTGTTTATAGTTGAGATGGTGGGATACATTCTCTTTATGGGAAAGACATGATTTGACCTGCTAATGCACACTTACAACAACATGAGATTTTACAAAAAGCCCTATAGATACTGTATTCATTTTTAAAAAGGAACCAATCTTTCACCTTTTCCCAGGAAGAGTAGGCCAAGTGTATAATATAAAGCATATTCATTGGACAGTATCCAGCTTTTTGTTATTAAATAGCACTTATTATTTCCTGATTATAAAAGCCACATATGATCATTTGAATATGTTTTTAAGAGAATGCTGTATTTCCATTGTTTTTAGGTATGGAGTAATTCCCAATGTTTATGCCTTCGTAAATGAAGTTCTGATATTATTGATTGGCATGAATCTTTGTTATTCACTTAGCTTCTTACTTTGTGAGGATAGCAACTGGAAAATGAAATAAATGGACTGGTCAAAGAGTATAGGCTATTTCTTGGCCCGTGACATGCACTTGCACATTCCTTTGGGAAAAGACTGTATCGCTTCATGCTGACCTCCAGTATAGGTTATCTTGTTGCAGCCTAGAGCTGAATTCTCTTTAATGGGTGAAAAGGCATTCCTATTTTCCTAGCACTGGAGTTGATGGGGTCCCAAACTTCTGCTCCTACTTGGGACTGAATTGTGTTGCATGGAAGAACATTTTTTTTGCAGCTGAAAAGACAAAGTGAAAATTGCAGTCCTTTTATTTTGGTGTCCTCTTGGAATTAAGCTTAATTTGATAAGAGTTTCATATAAGGAAAATATATGGTCTGCCTGGGAGCAAACCATATTGCAGGAAGGCCACCCACTCTTCTAGGAGCATCTTCCTTGGAGCGGCCACTCCCACACTCCAATGTGATACACTCTTCTTTCTTAAACTCTTTGCTTGCAACAACAAAAAGAATCATCAAAAGATTTAAAACAAAACTCTGTACGCCAATCCTTTTTTTTTTTTTTTAAGAAATTAAAAGGCATTGTATCTTCTGTTAAATATTTATAGGAGGCCATTGATGTCTTCATTTAAATCTGTCTTTTGAGATGCAAATTAGACACAGTTAGGGAGGTGGGGAGGTGCAGATGCTTTCCCAGGAAAGTGCTCAAGTATGACTTTCCTAATGAATAGGCATCTTATTGTTTTTCTCTGGAAAGCCTGCGTGTACTATTCTTTAAATGGAATTTTTACTTGACTTTATAAAATTCTAAAATAGCCTCTCGGGATATTTAGGGGTTTCTCATAAAGGTGCTTTATAAAGAGTTTATTATCTAAAAAATTTGCAGTTATGTAGTTCAATTAAATGTATTTGTTAAGCAAACTCACGGATGTGTTGTCTGTCTTATGATAAAATAAATTATTGTGTAGGATGCAGGTTTTGCACGTTGAGACGTATAGCAAGTCTCTTTAATATTGTGCTCATTAAAAATACTCATGCATGTCTATTTTTAAAGATATCAGGTATTTGTTGTGTTTATTTTTGTTTTTACTTCCCCAGAGTCCCTTGGAATTACGGCATCATGTCCTTTCAGAAAATATTTTTTTATTTTTTTTATATCCAAGACCTTGAGTATTTAATTTTCTTTTCAGTAAAGCTGTCAGTTGTAATCTGCAATTAAAAAAAAGAAACTAATAAAACAAATCCTCATTTCACAAATTAAACCTTATTGAGTCTAATTCACCAGCACTGCACGTTTATTATTCTCCTGCAGTTTGACGTGCCTCCAGTTGTAATTGTGTTGACCCTTCAATGCATTAAATCTCCCCAGTGCTTATCAAACTGGGCGAGATAAGTCTACAATTCAGAACTTCATTAAATATCTCATTTATATTAAACAGATGATAGCTTCTAACAGAAATAAGAATTTGTTCCAATGGAGAAGCCACAGTTGTGGTTTCCTCCGTGTTGGATCATGCACTGTTCCCTTTGCTGTGCTGGCGCCCCTGCCTCCATGCCGCCCCCACTACCTAAGTCCTCCCTGCCTCTGGCTATAGGTAGGCCTTTGCCAAAGCATCAGGTGATGTTAACGTTGGAGCCCCCATTGGGAGGATTTGTATTTATATGTTCTGTTCCCTATTGTTTCATGGCCTTACTAGCATAGATTTCTCTCTCCTATTATTTTTATGAAGTTCATAACTTAAAAGGCACAACTGTTACGCCACTCACTATTTTAATTCTTGGTGATGGGAGTCAACCTATATTGTCTACTTATCTAGCAGATTGTATGTTTGTAAATAGGCATCTTTGTCTGCTTCATTAGAATACTTAATCTTTACTTCTGTATTGTCAATATCCTAAATAGCTTTTTGTTGTCGTCGTTGTTTTTTAAGTCTTTATTGAATTTGTGACAGTATTACTTCTGTTTTATGTTTTGGCTTTTTTTGGCCACGAGGTATGTGGGATCTTAGTTCCCTGACCAGGAATTGAACCCACACCTCCTGCATTGGAAGGCAAAATCTTAACCACTGGGCCACCAGGGAGGTCCCTATCCTATGGTTTATTTTCTCTCTTACTTAGGATTACAATGAGAGAATAGAATTTGTTTCTAATTTCAGCAGAAAAAACGGAGGCTCAGTGTGTTGTTGAAGACACCTGAGCTAACAAGTGGCCTTTAGGTCTTAGATTGTAGGTGGTCATACTCCCCTGCACACACACCATGGTGTGCTAATGGTTAGTTGTATTTACACACTCTAAATGTAAAAAGCAGAGTTAAATTTCAGCTTCCATTCTGATAATGATAAAGCATGTGTTGCACAGGGCAGCATGTCATAAAAAAGTTCTGAATTAAACCATAACTTAAATTGACTTCAACAGATACTTAACCGTCAAACTGAAAAAATAAGCAACACGATAAGTTTGGAAAAAAGCCTTTAATATACATATTTTTCCTCCAGTGCTTGAAATCTGACAGAACTTCATGGGAGGCACAGTGTAAAGTGGCACAGAAAGTTGGTCATTAGGCAGAGCTGTCATCACAAATTATTTTGGTACAGGGTGAAAAGTTCTAGTTCATTTGGTACTCAGTTGGATGCAGGCCTTGGGCAAGTTGTTATAATTCCCCCATGCTGCTCCTGGGCCTCCACTTCTGACTTTGCCTTTCTCCATCTTTTTCTGCAGCTGAAGTCACCTGGGAGCCCCTCTGGACCCGAGCTGCCCATTGAAACAGTGTTGGATGATAGAGAACGAAGGATTTCCCACTCCCTCTACAGCGGGCTCGAGGGTCTTGATGAATCACCCACAAGAAATGCTGCACTCAGTAGGATAATGGGTGAGTCAGGTACAACCCTGTTGGTCCCATCTTATGTTTATGCTTTTACTGGTTCACGGAGAGGTTATTAATGTAATATTAATGTAAAGGAGTCCCATGTTTTCAAGAGGAAAAGGAGCATGTTTGTTATAATTATTCAGGAAGTGTTAATGCTGAGAGAGGCAATCAATACATTGATTTTGTTAAGTGAGGTTTGGATCCTATAACACGTGGAAAAGGAGAAAAAAGAAGGGGATCACACAGAAGTGCTTTCCAGTGATCAAGATATTCTTAGTGTGTCTGAGATGTTAAATGAAACTGTGTTGTTGTTTTTTTTAATCAAAATTTAGAGGTTTATGGCATGATTTCAAAGTCATATTTTTATAATAGCACTGTTTACAGGGAAAGGAAAAATATGTAAATATGTGTATATGAAATATTCACATTTTGTGGTTGTTATGGACTAAAGTGTTACCCTGTTTTAATTGCATCTCAACTTTTTCAAAGGCTTCATTTGAAAATCCTGAAACCAGAGTTTTGCGTCCTTTGTTTGCATTCAGCACCATTCTGTCTGTGTGGCCCCCAGTGGGTAATGACGTTATTAGCACTTGCTCTGCAGCCGTTCAGCTCTCTGCTAACAGATCTGGTTAATAAAGACTTGCTCTGCCACCAGAGTGGTTGGATTTACTGAGTTGCTCATCTTGGGATTAGCTTGTGAGAGTTGTCAAATTTAAAATGTAAGATGCTGTTTTGATTAAAATAGCACATGACCTAAAATGCTTTGATTGGTGGTGTGTTTTGCAAGCCTCTAATCTGAAGTACAAGCCTAAATTTAACTCCATTCTCAGCACATTTAATGGAGATTGAATACAGTCCATGTCTCCATTAGGAAGCTTCACTGGGACAGGAATTTGTTTCCTTCATCAGTGTATGTTTATGGAAAGCCTGCTGTTGGCAAGACACTGTATTTACTTTTGCTGTAGATGCAAAGAGGAGTGAGAAACAGTCTGCCTTCAAAGAACTTTCTACCAGGCATGATCAGAAAAATATGTGAACATGACTAGTAGAATTTTCTGTTGTTCTTCCTCTAATCCTTCTAGCTTTCTTATTTGGTTATAGTGCTAAATTCCCCATTTCTAGTTTTATTACACGTAGAATAAAGACATGCCAGCTCTCTGGTTTAATTTTGTCACCATTTTTGTTTGATCGTCTTGGTGGAGTGTGAGCAGGGGAAGAATGCTGAAGGTGCTGCACACCTGTCAGACGACAGGCATTGCACATGGTGTGTTAGATTAACCTTCATTTGTTAATAGTCACTCTCCTCACTGCTGTGAGGTTTCCCCTACTTTTCCAGTTTTGGTGTGTCACTTGATCTTCATTAAGCGCTTTTTTTACTGTTGAAAATTCAGACCTCTTAAGAGAGAAAGAGAGTATATGTGTCCCTGGATCTGTATGCATACAAAGTGATTCGCTGTAATTTCCCCTCTATTATAGGAACATAGGACTTGCCATACTGAATCAGACCATTGGTCCACCAGTTCCTGTAACCTGCATCCTGCCTCCAATCCCTGATGCTTCAGAGGAAGGCGAAAAACTAAACCTAAAACACAAACCAAAAGCCCCCAGTTCACCTAGTGACCTTTGGAAATGCTGTATATATGGGCTGAGGATTCCTTCTTTTTCTTCCGTCTCGTGCCCTGCCTTTGTTAGTAATGACCTCATTAGCCCTAAGTTTGCTTTAGAGTTGGCATTGTTTTCCTTTCCCTCTGCTGGAGATGTAATGGACTTTAAAATTCCAGATGCTTCTGCTGGGGTAGTAGCCTCCCTTTCAGCTCTGTGCTTTGTAATGTACTGTGGGCTCTGTTTTGGGCTGGGGGTGACAGACTGCTATTATGGTAGGCCAAACTGATATTGTATGATTTGGATATTTTAAGACTTTTTTTTACAAGTTAGTTGTACTAGAAACTAGGAGTCTCATATATTTTACTCTGAGAAATGTATGTGCTGAATTTGAGTTTTTATCTTGAGTTTTAAAAATTTGAGAATCCTTTAGTCTTTGTCAGTCCCTGTTTCAGCATCATTGACCCTAAGAAACAAGCAGTATTCATAATGCCACTTCCCACTTAAGAGTTAGAAATCTTGCAAAAGATAGTGTTTTACCAAAAGATACCAAAGCAAGGTACCAAATATAAGAAATTAAAGCACTGAATTTCAGTTAAGCTAAACCCGGTAGCACCATCATTTACTAATGGGCGCAGTATTTGGGTGCATGAGAATTTCTCAGACAGATCTTGTTTGGTTAGTGGTTGTCTTCTATCCGTTTTACCCCTGTTTGGACACCCGTGGAGGTGGTGGTATCTGCTTCATGATCTGCTATGATTCAGACAGAACTTTGTATTGAAATTCCAGATGACTACATTAAGAAATGATTAATTTCATGTGGACAGGGTATACTTTCACATAGAATATTCCTCCTGTGGAACTCTAGGTCCGAAAGGAGCTTTGAAGCTGACTCATTTCTATGGGAGCATAACTCAGGAGAGAAGCTTCCAAACAATAGACCAAAAAAGGGAGAGATTCTAGAGCTGGGGACATGTCAGATGTCACCAGCCACACTTTCCCACTTAACAAATAAAAGAGCTAAGCCCCAAGATCCCATGATGATTTTAGTTTTATTTTGTTCTTGGCTATTTCCTCTTTCTAAAAATAGCCCTCTCTGAGGATTAGTGGGATCACACAGTAAGTATTAGTGACATTTAACCTTTATTAACATCCATTTTTAAGTATCCACATTTTCAAGCAACTGGCATTACACAGTCTGCAGAATCTTCCGTCCTGGCCAACACTATGATTTAAATCAGATAAGTTGTTTCAGAGGAAACCACCTTACAAACCATGTGCCCCCGCCTACTTAACATCTGTGCAGGGGAATTTTGGACTAAAGAAATTAAGTGACAGGTCTGAAGCCCCAGAATTCCGTGTTCCTGAACCAAAATTATGATGTATATTTTTCTGAGTCATGAATCCCATGTTATTGGAACCTGATTCATCTCCTTAGCTTTTGGTGAGTTCAGCCAGACTTGCAAACAAAGGCAGGAGTTCTCCAGGTATCTTCGATATTGGCTGACTCTCCACTATCATGGATTTTCAAGGAGTGATCTTGGACACTCATCAAAGAGAAATCTGTATGGAGTCTACGTAGGATTTCTTCCTTTTAAAAGCCTTAAAAGTATTTTACAAATCCTGGACTGTCTTAACTACTACTGCTACTACTAACAATAGCAGTAATAGGTGCAGCTAATTCACCAGCATGTGCGCTTCGTAGGACACCATCACATTTGGGAGCATGGAGCCTTAACATGTTTTCCAACATTTTTTATCTGAAGAATTTTTCTGTTTAAAGCACAACTGAAATCTGTTGACTCCATTTTCAAATGTAATTCAGTAGTTTTTATATTCATATACTTGTGGTGAGTTCAAAAAAATTTTTGTTCAGAGTAGTTTGAACTTGTTAGAAATTAAACATAGAGAAATGGAACATTAATGTTGTTTTTTATTGTGAGTCAAATCACTGGCAAAGTTTTCATTGGTTTCTAGTGTCATGCATGGTGCTGCCTCCTATGTAAATACACCAATGAATAAATGTTTGGTAAAGTCATTCTGTATCGCATTGTTTTACTCTGCTACAGTTTAAATCTTAGCTTGTTTTTTTAACTAGTTGTGGAAAGAGGAAAGTTCATTCACTGAAAACCAGATCATAGGCTTCTGAAGTCAGCCATCAAAGGGTTCACATTCAGGATGTGCCACGTACCTGCAGACTAGGTGGAGTTTGGTAGAATATGTAGTTTGGCAACTTATTTATTACCCCCAATATATTCCTGAAGTTGGATCCCAAAACAGTATTCCTGACAAGTTTGTTATTGCTGCAAAGTGGAAAATTGATGGAAAAATATGTATTTTCAAGACTTTTGAAATATTAGCCTCCAGAATTGTGGGTGAGAGAAAAAAAGCTGAGTCCTTGTTTTGCTGTTAATAGGGACAGTTTGTCCTTTTTATTTCGGTATAAAATTTTGGATCACTGAAGGATCAATATTTCTACTCAAAACAGCATGAAAAAGTACTGTCACATGCAGAACCATTCTGTATTTCATATTGCTTGCTAGACTGCCTCTCAATATATTGCATACAAGTTCTCATTTTTATGTTTAGAAATTAGTTTGCTATCATGACACCATAATAGTTTCTTCCAATAAATTTTGCCTGGGTGAGGACATGACATTTAATGCTGTGACATGTCAGTGGTGTGCTATTAGGGATAACTTGTGTTTTTTCATTGTCTACATGTTTTTTTGTGGGGGAAGTATGTCTTGAGTAGGAAATATTTCTTTGGGTAATAGTGCTGCAATGTCCAACCTTATTTATGAATAATATTTTATTGAACAGGTTTCTGTCTTTCTGTACTAATATCCTAAAACTGGAGTGGGCATAAATGAGTCATTTGAATTCAGGAAAAGGAAACAGTAAAGTATTAAATTCGACTCCCATTTTTTATTATGATCATTCATAAAAAGTTGCTCGTTTTTACAGTTTGTCAAAATGGATGTATTTCAAATCAGAATTGAGTATTTTTCTTGATAATTTGCTGAGGAGAGATTTCAGTGAACATATAGTATTTCTGTAATAGAGTAGTTGGTGCTAAGTAATGAATTCATTGGAAATTTCTAGCAATTGTGCTTTGGGTTGTCCTGAAAAACTCTCTATCAACTTTGTTTTTCTCCTTTGTTTAAATGTCTAGAACAATAGTATATACTTAAAATCCTTCAAGTCTATATGTATGCCATCCTCTAATTTCCAAAATGGTGTTAAAACAAAAATGATTATGTACACACTCTTATGAATGTTTAAAAATGAGATCTTAAGACAGATATTAAAGTGTCATGAACTGTCGTCACATTGCTGTTGTGCTGTTTTTAAAAGTAGTTTATCATAGAGGACGAGGACACCCTTTTAAAACAGTGATAGGATTTGGAAAGGGCAGCAGTCCTGCTTATTTGCATAGGAAGCAGGAGAGCTGATTTCACAGACGTGGATGTTGGACTTGCAATGAGTGTGTTTCCATCCTCCTGTGAGGTGAGAGGCAGTGTGTCCATTTTCCTTGCTCTGTTGGAAGAGCCAGACCAGCGTGACCACATCACACTGTGATGAATGTATCTCTGAGGACAGCCTTTCTCAAGATATTCATGTGAACTGAAGCCTCACCCATGAGTTCTTGCTCAGAGGAAATACGGCACAAGGTTTGGGGAGGAAGCCAGAAGAGCTGTAGGTATCTTGGGGCAGGAAGATGGCAGCATTTGGACCCCAGCTTTATCTAGAATGATTCAGGCCCTTGAATTATAATTTTATCCTAAGAAAGATAAACACTTCTCATGCTGATCCATGAACTTGAGCAGATCTCCCTGAAAGAAACTGATCAATGTGGACAGTTCTGGGTCTTTTCTTACCAAGAACACCATATCCTAATTGAATAAATCAGAATTCACAAGCTCCTGTGTCTTGGCACGAAAGACCTCACGGCAGTGAGATCCTAGCCTTTTCTCTTTAAGATCACTCCTGCTGTCTCTGAAGTGTCACCTGAATGCACTGTGAGGTTTTCTCCATCGTGCACTTAAAGACGCTATTGCTGATGTCTGTAATGAATGTCATCATTTCTTCTAGCAGGATAAATCACAGTCATCATTCAAAACCCCTCTCAGATGTTGACTTTTGCTATGATTTCCAGCATCCTCTGCCTTCAGCCACCAGCACTAGTGAATGCCAGGGTACTTGCGGGACATCACTCACAGCACCAGTCACTTACCACTGTATCTGGTCTGTCTCCTTCTTCAGGCTGTGAGCCATTGAGAGACAGAGACTGTCTTTCTTACAGATCTGCTAGGTGGTAGGTGCCCAGTGAGTGAATGAGTGAATGACTGATGTAAGTCTGCAGGGCTTCCCTTCAAATTTCCTGGTAAAAATTTTCAAACAACTTTAACGACTTAGAATCCACATGGCATTTTCATGTTAGAAGACATTCTAGAGATCAGGTCTCGCCTTAGGAAGCATAAAAGCAGAGACATGGAATACCACACCCAGAGCTCCATAGCATCAAAAGAAGGAAGAGACCAGAGGTCTCCAACGGACATCCATTTATGGAAAATAAGTTTTCTTAATTCTGTTTTGTTCTACCAGGTTGAGACATTTTGGAAATTCAGACTTTTTCTGATGTAGCAAAGTATTAACATTAATGCATCTCACCCTTAGATGGATGTCTAGAATGTCTCTTTTGTGTTTCCACTGGACAGGTAAATACCAGCTGTCCCCTACGGTGAACATGCCCCAGGATGACACTGTCATTATTGAGGATGACAGGTTGCCAGTGCTTCCACCACATCTGTCTGACCAGTCATCTTCCAGCTCCCATGACGATGTAGGATTTGTGACGACAGACACGGGCACGTGGGCCAAGGTTGGCATCAGCGACTCTGCAGACTGGTAAGAACACTCCAGGGCTGGAAAACATTGGGTAATTGCAGTCACACTTGATTTTATGTTTAAATATTCTGTCATTGAGCTCAGTGAGATGGGTGTCTTTTATAGCTAAGTTCTGTTTTCATGATTTTAATACTCAAAATTATCACTCTGAACAAAAGATTTCCCTCAACCTCATAAACCTGCCCAATTGTGTTAGCCTTTCCAGGTCTATGGTTAGGAATTGAACCAAACCAACAAGAAAACTCTCACTAACTCTGAAACCCTACGCATTTATTAAGTTTCACTTTTAATTATTTTGTACTAAGTCGCTTCGGTCGTGTCCGACTCTGTGCAACCCCATGAACCATAGGCCTCCAGGGTCCTCCATCCATGGGATTCTCCAGGCAAGAATACAGGAGTGGGTTGCCATGCCCTCCTCCAGGGGATCTTCTCAATGCAGGGACTGAACCTGTGTCTCTGTCTCCTGCATTGGCAGTCTACTTCTATACCACTAGCCCCTCCTGGGAAGCCGTTTAATTATTTTAGATCTGTGTTAATTTGATGAATTGTTTTTCTATTCAATAAATAAATTCTAAGCAAATCCCTAATGGTGACTGAGAATTTGTAACAGATAGATAACTTTGGCCAAATGAATAGTTGTTATGTTTTGGGAGTAGAGAAGAGGCTTTTACAGGTTTTCTTTTTAGAGTGTTGTGACTGTTCTAGTCTTTGTACTTCTTTCATCATTATTATTATTTTGGCCTCATGGTGCTGCATGTGGGATCTTAGTTCCTCGGCCAAGGATCAAACCTGCGCCTCCTGTATCCACTGGACCACCAGGGAAATCCCTGTACGTGTCTAACGTCATGATTTCTGGGGCAGTCAAATCCTATTTTTTCTCCTCTCTTAAAATAGAAGAAAGTATTTGATATTATTGAGTCAGTGGGCGGCACAGAAATGAGGATGTGCCTAGTAATTATATACATCAATTACATGCCTAGTAATTATATACATCAATAAGCAAAAGGACCATCCCTCCTAGGGATGACCATGGAAGGCTTTAGTGACAATTACCACAAACCATGTGAGGCATTACACCCGAGTTTTCTTACTGCCCTTTCTCTGGGGTCTTTTATGAATCTATCAGCAAAATGATCGTTCATTGTTGTGGCTTCGAGCTACACTCGAGTCCACGTGTAATAGCTTATCTTGGAATGAGTTTTTTGGTTCAGCATAGAGAAAGAACTGCCGTATAAAGGAGAAACCCCACCACTTGAAATCCTCAGATGCTGTCACATTCGCTGCTGCATTGTGTGTCTTTTTCTGAATGTGAATGTGATGACAAAGTAAGGACTAGATATTTGCAATATTTGTTACCGGTACGAAAGCCTTTAAGCTGACACCGTGATGGGGAATTATGAAGGCAGCCGTAGGAATAGATCTGTTTGGGGCCTTAAGAAGCTCTGTATTGGTG